>NC_137234.1:19962997-20010497 GCF_949987685.1 Ammodytes marinus | reverse complement strand
CTGCTGTACCACTGAGAATTAAACGTCTAGCCTGTTACACCCTTCTGCCACTGTCAGACTCTCAGAAACAAGGCTCACTTTTAAATAGCCTTTTTCCTTTACTGTGTCTTACAAAGAAGTTGTTTTTCCTCCAAATAACCATGTGCCATCGTCATGTGCTGATCAACTCACCCTTATCCTCCTATGCACCAGACATTGTTATTTATCATGTTTTTTTTGGTCTGTTGGCCTCTGTCGCTATTTTATCTTTTCAGCTGACCCTGTATCCAACTTTTAATAAAACCAGCCTATATTAGAGGAGACCTGTAATGGAAAGAAAGTGTGGTGTTTTACTTAAAACTCAGATGTTCTTTTCGTGAAGCATTCCCATCTGCAGTGCTCTGGTAATAGGTGTATAGCTGACCTCTGTCTTCCGGGACACATACTGGAGCTGATGAATGCGCAAGCAGGGTATTTAAAATCTCTACTGCGCCAACACAATTCTTTTCTCACCCACTTTTACATAATGTGGCATATATTTTCATTGCAGGAATATATTTCTGAGAAAAAGAAGAAAAGAAATCCATTTCAGTTTATATTATATTCACATTTTCTTTATTTTCCACATTTGAGCTTAATGATAATCCCGAGGGCTTTGTGGACGTCAGCCCAGAGTTCCTCTTTAACATTACAAAACCCTAACCTGCTGCTTTTTGGGCATTGTCAGAGAGTTTTTTTAAGAACTTCACTGATACCACAATGTTCCCCTCCACACAGTGAGTTTTCCCCTATCAGCATCATCCTGTCATTGAGGCTGTCAAATGAGTCAGTGTGTCCTCTGTGACTCCTGCATGTCATGGCTGCCTGCTGCTGTTGTGTCAGTCTGACTGCAGGCTACGGTTAATAATAGTCTCCTGTTTTCTCCTGAGGTGGCTGGTTGGAGCATGTGGATCCCATCCTTTATAAAATGCCCACAGGTCTGAATGGGTACTCTTAAACCCCCCCCCCCCCCCCCCTCCCTCCTCCCCAGTTTTCACTCATCTTCATCCACATCTTGGCTTTTGGGGCGTTATCATCAGTGTATGTGCATGCGTCAGGCGGCCTATGCGAGCTCTGTCTTTGTGTCCACTTTCATGGCAAGCCTCCACCCGCCTTTTTTTCCTAGCTCACCTTACGGCCCCCGAAAGAACAGTTGCCATGGTGACCGTACCCTTCAGGTTTGGTTGGGGACGCGCTGGTACTGAAAGCCCCCTCTCAACGATTCTGAACAAGCCCCACCCTCCCCATTCTTCCTTTTACTCCTTAAAAAAAAAAGATAGCATACCTTTCACAACCACTGAAAGGGTTTCTGAAAAGCAAAAGAAAAAAAGAGTTGAAACTTATTCCCCCCTCCGTAATTCAGTTGAAGCATGCAACTAGAATACGATGAGTGACACGTCTTTGTTTTGACAGCTCCTACTGAGCCTGATTCCCTGTGATACACAAACAAGTGATATTCATAGACTTTTTCCACCAACATTATTCATGAACCTACCTTTGAGTCATTCCCTACTGTGCTATACCGCGGCGACTCTTTTATCTCACTCGGCTGCACTCCCATGATCCCTCATCAGCATTTTTTTTTCATACATGTCATACATTGTCATACGATGATGACTTTTCCTTTGGTGAAATGCACCCCACTTTGCGAGGTATCATATAACCCTGAAAGCGATCATACATACATGTATTTATAAAGACAAACCTACTATACTGTATGTAGTCAACAATTTAAATATCAGGCATTCCCTTTACATGTAGCCGTCTTATGTCTGTCCTGAGCGTTCCAATATAATCCTGACAGTAAAGCAGCAGTACTAATCTGCATTGTAGTAGTACATATTGTAATAGTGCTCACGTCATTGTTCAGCTTTACTACTTTCTTAACCCCATCCTTGCCATCTCTATTATTTTCCAGTCAACAGCTAACCTTTTTCCAATAGAAGCTCTATATATGTATCAGTCAATTGTCTTCTTTTCACCTTCAACCCTCTTATCCGGCTTATCCTTTACCATCTATGTCCTGGCTCTCCTCTTCCTCCTGCCCTTCAATGTGTGGATGCTCTCCCCCAGATGCCATTCATTAACTCCTACACACCTCCCATTCACTCTTATAGAGGCCCCAACCTAACTGTGACTGAGTGTTATGGTGGGCTTCTGATGGTGGTGAGCAATGGAGCGGACAAGTTATTACAGGACAGGCAAATAGAGGTGCGATGAAGCATGAAAAAATTCCCTTCCCCTAAGCGCCACTCGAACGCACACACAATGGGATATGTACAGACAAGAAGAAGAAGGACAGTATTAAGAAACAGAAATCCATGAAAGCTTAAAGACAAGCACAAGTTTAAAATGAGATATGAAGAAAGGCAGGCCTGTATAGTACACACACACACACACACACACACACACACACACACAGCCTATACATTAATTCCTGTGCATGCTAACGAGAACAGACACAAAGTACATGACAGGGCACAGTAACAGGAACAGGGTGACAGCATGGGACCTGAATATTAATACTGGGGGATGCTGAAGTGATATGGAACAGTCCTGTCAGCGAGCAGTTAACATGCTTTGCTTCCCAGTGAGGCTTGGCAGAGCGGCTTTCAATCAATCAATCTTTTATGTTCCACCAGGGGGAGGTCTGTTGGTAGAAAATAGAAACAACTAGCAGAGGACAATGAGGATGTAAGGGGTGAAAAGCCTTTGATGTCTAGAAACAGAGAGAGAGTAGCAGTTTGGAACAACTGAATATGGTAATGAAGACATTAAATAGTCCCAAAAGTTCTACGATAGTTAAGAGACAAGAGCATTGATATATCTCCGTCTCTTGGAGGACATTGGATATGTACAGACTTGGTCTAATATGTAGTGAGAACATCACACATTTTTCTAGGTCTTGGCTAGATAAAAAAAAAATCAGTTTCACAGTTTTCTTAGCAAAGAGGCCAGTATCTAAAAGCCATTTATCAGTGTTGCCTGGGAGGAAATGTTTCATCTGTAATGTACAGCACATAGACAAACACTATACTGTACATCTCAAGTGCAACGATGAAAACTGGGATGGAGGTAAAGCATGGGCTCCATTTATGCGTGGAACTGAAATTTGATATGCATCTGAATGCCCTATCTAGATAAAGATATATGTATATGTAAATGGAAGGTGCTAATGCAAGCAAACACTTCCAGCATGTGTCTGGATCAGCCGGACCACCCCTGGAGTTGATCTGGCCCGTAGAGCGATCGGATCGCGTTAGCATTTCTCATCTCCAAAATCAGCATCAAAACATTGTAACACAGACACATTTTTTGCAAAACACAACTTGTTGTTGGATGCTTCCTCTCTATAGATGAACCTGCTCACCTTTTCACCTGTCTTCAAACTTGCAATGCAGGCAGAATGCAGACAAGGACGAAAATCACTGGCAGGGAATGCAGTGGAGTGGTTGTGTTCTATTCCAGATGGAGAGATTGTGTTATATTCCAGACACAGACTTTAATAGGAGGTGTAAATTCAGTCCGAACCAAGTTATGGCGGGACAGTTCCAGTTTTACAATCCTTTTTAGCGAAGTTTACTGCGACCGTAGCCACCACCATCACTTTTAAGAGTTTGTTTTTCACCCTCTAGATTGCTCTTAACTGGCTGTGGAGCCTGCCGAGAATAAGGTCCTCCCCCCTCCCCCCCTCTAATTTTCATTTTCGGATTTATCCAGCATGTGGCACGCGTTTAGTTAGCCCGCTCTGGACCAGGATGAAAGGATCTCTGGGATTTTGTTTGTATTGCTTTTAACTAGCATTTGAAAGCAGTCTGTGTGTGTGTGTGTGTGTGTGTGTGTGTGTGTGTGTGTGTGTTTGAACTATATTTTCTGATAAACTTACTGTGCGGTATACATGCTCAAGAATGTATGTGGATGGTTGGTGTATGTGCGGTGCTGTATGTTAATTACACACAAGTTTGTCTGTTTGGGGGTGTCTGAGGACAGATGGCATGCCCTCCCCCCCCAACCGTCAACCCAGTGCACACCCTGCCCCTGCTCTGGATGCCCGCCCAACATTAAGGGACCAAGGGATGAAAAGTGTTTGTGTGTGTTGCCAAGTAAACATAAGAACTGTCTGCCCCCTAGTGGTTTCATTTCTCTTCTCTTCTCTTCTCTTCTCTTCTCTTCTCTTCTCTTCTCTTCTCTTCTCTTCTCTTCTCTTCTCTTCTCTTCTCTTCTCTTCTCTTCTCTTCTCTTCTCTTCTCTTCTCTTCTCTTCTCTTCTCTTCTCTTCTCTTCTCTTCTCTCCTCCTCCCTCGCTCATACAGTATAATGGACTTAATGAGCAATGAGCTGGCCAAGCATGATACTGGCTTTCTGCACCTAATTGTATCACCCTGACGTCGTGGGCGTAACTGTGGCAACCGAGCTGCCAAATGAGCCAGGAGCCCCACACCTGTAATTAGCGTCAAACAAAGTGCCTGTGTGATAAGGGAGAGCAGCACTGCTATGTGACCGCACACTCCACACGCAGCAGCAAAACCCTGGAATGCTGGAGTCAGAGGATGATTACTTTTTATTCCCCCTGCCACTCTGGACTTTTTTTTATTTTTTAGAGATAGAACTTAGTGAATGTGAAATGAGTCATTGGTGGTGCGTAGGGAAAGTACGGCACATCTGTGCAGGCCCCCAGCTTTTCCCTCAGGAATGAGCCAAAGGGTCTGTAATATCTCCATTCCCTTTTATTCCGAGGAATTTTAAGTGTGGCAATTAAGATATGTAGAGTCTTTTATGAACCCAATTCCTTTTCATTTTATTATGCTTATTCATCAGCAGATGAGAGTATTCTGACAGTCTGACAGTTGTTTTCACATATTCGGTGGCAGGTAGCCAACAGGATATGCACTCCTTTTAAAACTTTAAAAAAACACTTGCATCCGAGTAACCCGACAGCATATATGCTGTTAATCTGTAGCATAGTTTGGTTAACGACAGACAAATGATTGTGTCAGAGCTTGTTTTGATGACTGCATGCACAATAGCTTATTGTGCATTAACATTGGCCCTCACTTTGCATGAGTAGCTGCTTACAATTTTCTGTTTGTGTTCTGCAGCATCTCTCTATGGATTTGAGTTTTGTATTGCAGTATAATGTCAATCTTGACATTGTCTTTAAATGGTGGTGTTTTCCAAAGTACTCTATTAAATACACAAAAACTTGAGTGTAAAATACAGATATGCTCTTAGAGACAGAAGCTTAGTATTATATGGACATGATAACACTGTATGATTTAATTGTTTTTGAATTTATTCACTTCAATAAGACGTTACTTGTATTTGCTGAGCTGATCACCAAGGGGTGACTTAGTATTACTGGTATTTACTGGACCCGATAGAAACTGGATTTTCTTGAGGCCAAAATGATAACAATATCTCTGTACTTGAGTTGTTAAGACTTAACCCTGTTAATGAATATGATATATCTTTCGATATTCGTTTTTTTATGATAGCATATACCAGAACCCAAAGATAAACCAGCTTTTTTGATGAGGACTGGATTTGGCTGTAGTAGCTAGCAGAGTGATATGTAAGAGAGGTGTGTGTGTGTGTGTGTGTGTGTGTGTGTGTGTTTGTGTGTGTGTGTGTGTGTGCGTGTGGTGTGTGTGCGCGTGTGTGTGTGCGTGCGTGTGTGTGTCTGTGCGTGTGAGTCTCAGTCGGTAAAACCAGCATTTTCATATTTCCAGAAAAGCATTGATTGAGGTCTTATTGATCAATTTCTCCCCCAAATTCCACCTTCTGAAGTAGCAAAGGGAAGGATGTATTGGTAGAGGGCATCAATTTTCTACAGTTCCGTACCTCACTCCTGCTCCATATTGCGCTGTTTTCACTCACCTATGCACACTTTTTTTTCGTTGCAATCAAATGTGAAGAATTTGATTTAAATCGATTTGTTGACTTTACCCTGCTCACAGATTCCATTTCATTATGAATGTTAAACCAATACATGTAAGTCGTAAACAGTGCTTTTTTTCTGGTGCAAACTACAGCATGCAATTGCAACACAATAGTTTAAACTACCTTAAACATGAATTTTTACACTTGTTGTTATGTAACGGCAATTATATAATCCAACACATATTGAGCCAAATAATTCCGCCATGCTAATATGTCAGTAGGCCTCTAGTTTAGTCTAGTTTACCTGATGTGGACCCACTGAGTGATGTCTGAATCCCTGAGGAGAGCAGTAGTAGTTTTTAGTTCCTTTCATTTCACAAAAACATCAAAGAAAAAAAGGGAAAAGAGAATATCAAGCCAGGTTCGGAAAAAGGATGCGACAAAGACTTTATTAAAGCAACTCATTAAGGGATGCTTTCCTCGTACCGACGGCATACACATCAGCAGGGGGTCTGTAGGACTTTATCTCTTGCAATAGATTTAAGGCTGCTTTGGAAAGGCGTCGTTTGCTGCTTTCAATCTTTTTAGTCTGCTGTAGAGGAGATGAGATTACACTCCAAACGTATCCCTTCTTCTCCCTCTCCTTTTGGACATGTCCTCATCTTTTCCTATAGCTCTGTCCTCATTCAGTTCCTCTCCTCTGGACACTGTGATGTCTTCATGTCTCTATTCTGTCCTCTCTTGCAGTGGTAATAGGATTGATGTTGACTTAATGTAATGCTAATAAAAGAAAAGAAAAAAAGAGCTGAAGACTAGTTGAGAGAAAAAAGCCAGTGAAAGAGTATAAAGTGAAAGGAAGAGAAAGTATAGAACATTTTAAAGAATGACCACAGTGGTCAGCTGCTGGTCAGCGCCCCTGGAGCAGTTTGGGGGTTAAGTGTATTGCTCAAGGATACAATGGTAGAGATAGAGGCCACTGCAGATGCAATAACAGCCACCAGTTTGACATAAATCACCCTCCTGTACGGTGCCGGGGATCAAACCAGCGACCTCATGGTTACTAGCCGGCCCCCTTTCCTCTTGACCATCCTACCATAAAAGCATTCTCCAGAATCACTGGGACCAGCTTTAATACTCCTGACTGCCTGCAGCTGTGGAATAGCATAAAAAGCAATGTACATCCCATCTCCATGACAGTACATTACCAACAAGAGAGGAGCAGAGTGCAAGAGCGGGAGGAGAGGAGAGGAGGGAACTATGGGAAGCACAAAGCTGAGGGGGGAGGAAGAGGCATAGGAGGAGAAAGGAGAGGGGGACACAAAAGGCACAGGAGTGGAGGAGAGGAGAACGAAGGAGGGGAGAGATGGGGAAAGGCACTCTGATGTAATTAAAGTGGCTGAGTTGAAAGGCTGCATCTTGCCCCCTCCCCAAGCCTCCACACACACACACACCGAGGGTTTATGAGTTTATGAATATAGTACAGAACCTCTGTTATAGGTGCCAATGTCACCGGGAGAGCAGCAGAGTGTGGTTATTAATGTTGAACTCAAGTACCCCCGTGTGCAGCCCTTATATACAGTTTATGGTGCAGCAGCCCCCTTCAAACATGAAGCTTCACCCGAGAAAAGTGCGATAAAACATGATAAAAACCATAATAACAAACATTGGGAAGGATTTTTTAACCTGCTCAGGCAGAGAGACATGCCCGTTTGTTGAGTTCTCTCTTCTGATTGGATATCAGGTTGTGGGATACCAGAAAAGTTTCTCTGTCAATGACATGCAAAGCAGAGTGACTGAGGGACCTGTGTTATGAAGCGTGCACACTATATAAGTGATAACTGTATGAATATAGAGCGATTTATCACATATTTTAACGTAAATATGTCGCTTACTTCCTCTTTAACATAACTCTTATAGCTAACTGTTTAGACTCTGCTCCTGGCAACTGCAAAAGTATATGGCAAAAAGGACCCCTGGTTGAGCAATCACTGATGTACTTCAACTTGTATCCTGACTGGATGCAGCAGGTCCTCACAATGTAAATGTGTGTCATGTCACTCAGGGCTTGTAGGAAATTGAATGAGCAAGGAGAAGGAAAGCTTCCATCACTTCTGAAGTTTAACAGAGTCCAAGCAGCTTTCGCTTTGGGCCGCGGATGTGCCTGAGCCTTTCATGTCAAGTTTTACGAGACAGGAAAGCCTGTGGTGAACTGTGATGTTCAACTTTGAAAGTTCAATCAAATGAGTTTGGTACAAAGTAACACTCTGGACCAGGCAATACGAATACAAAGGTTATTGACTTGAATTTGAATTGTTTTATGTATAATGTATGTCAGTCAGATGGTTGCTGGTTTTTATCTCAAAAGAGTCAATAATATGTGCAGAAATCAAATAAAAAGACTGTAATTGAGAGGGATTACAGTGTGTGACCTTATTCCTTTGATGTACCTTGAACACAACATCTGGTCCCGGATCAGCTACCCAGGGCTTTGATATATACAGTATGTACCCGTTCTTCATAGAAATGAAATTCACAGAACGAGGCTGACGGTAAGATGTGCGGATGAAAACTAACAATAATATCCTGAGTAATGGTATCAAAGGATATATAAGGTCTGCATGTGTCAGTGTGTGATGAGGACTCTTTTCTTTTCAATCACAATTACCGTTGCTATTGTGAGACTCTCGCTCACCCACCGGAGCATGTAATGATTGAACCTTTCTTTGTGTGGTAACAACAACAAACAGCTTCAAATGGGCTGAACCACAGAATGTAGAGCTCACTCACACACACAGCAGGAGAATGGGGTGTGGGGGAGCAGACACATATAAGACCACTCAACCCTTTTTCCTGATAGAAAACAAGCTTGCTTCAGTCTCTTTCTCTATTTTTCCCCCTGTCTTTTCATCTCCTGTGTGATTTAAAACAACCTTTCAGGCCTCTATCCCTAATGTACCGAATAGGCTCCCATTGTTAAAGATACAACATTATGAGTTGCTTTGCTGTGTGTGTGTTTCTCTCTGCTCCCAGAGGACTGCACTGAAAACTGATAGGCATCATAGGATGGCAGTGGTGGGATCTCTTTATTTGTCCTTTTTCTATACTAGGTAATTATGGAAATAATCTTCTTTGTTTTGGCCTCTCTCTTCGTTTCATAATGAATTGGTAGCGTGAAGGACTGCCCAATTTTAAATCAAAAGAGAGGGGTCGAGGGGGGCCCGTTTTATTGGCTGGTGCCTGGTTGGGGTAAAGGGCGGGTGGAGCATCTGAGTTAGATTGGATTTAATTAAGGCATGGGGCCCCTGACTACACACTGGCACATAAATAGGCTGTATTCCAGGCTGGTTGTTGTAAGGATTTCAACAGCATGTGCATCCACACACACACACACACACACACACACTGCTGTGGACTCCCACAGGCCTTCAAGGGCAGGTAGACAGGGGAAACAAGCAGCATGGTTTCTGGAATAAAAAGAAAACTAGCTAATAAATAAATAAAGACTGCTTCTCTCATGGGTGGTCAACAGAGATGCTCTGACATACAGTATATATATATGTATATATATATATATATATATATATATATGTATATATATATATATATATGTATATATATATATATATATATATATATATATATATATATAGGAAGCCGGCTTCTGATAAGCTTAGCTTAGCTTCAAGACTGGAAAGTTTGGAAACGGAGGGCAAAGCTAGCCTTGACCTTTCAGAAGGTAACAGAATCTGCTCATGTGCATCTCCAAAGATCACCAATTAACTCATATCTCGAGACCCATTTTTGCCAGGACTTTGTGCAAGACCATTTCTTGAAAAGAGTTAAAGCTCCCATATTATACACTTTTCGGTACTATTATACACCATATTATATGGTCTTAGTGGTCCCTAATACGTTTTTCTTTAATTGTTTGCTGAAAAAAACTTTCAGATAATTTATTGTACTATGCTGACGTTCAGCTAATCTCACAATGGCCTATTTTTTAAAAAGAGCTGCAGCTCCCCTCGTAAATATACAATCTTTGAGCTGCCCCCGCCCCCTGTCCAGAAGCGAAGCCAGATACGCCTCGCCCTCTGTCTGTCAGGGCTGTGGACCAATAAGAAATAGGGGTGTGGGCTGCACAGTGGAAGCGTCTGGCTTTCCAGTTTGTGAGGTCAGAAAAGGGGAAAATTCTGACTGGAGTATATTGGGGGGGAGGGGTGGGGGTTTCAGAAAGGGGGAGAGTGAGAACAGGAGAGATTGTTATTTTCTGTAATATTTTGGCAGTCTCTAGGCACACCGTGGACCCATGGATATGTTAGAACACATTTAAAAAGTGCATTTAGCATAATATGGGACCTTTAACACTTCCTCATTGCCCTAAGGTTGCTGGACTCAAAGAGGTCACTGCACTTGCTCAATATATTTTCTTCAACACAAACCAGGTAAAACATTATTATTTTTTTTGTTGGTATAAATTTAACAGAGTTAAGCTAGTTGTTTCCCAGTGTAAGCTAAGCTAGCCAGCTGCTGGCTGCAACTTCATATTTACTGCAAAGACCTGAGTGTGGTATCTTCTCATCTAATTCCTGCAACAAAAGCGAGTACACCTAAGCGTATTTCGCAAAATGTGAAGCTATCTCTTTAAATTCACACTCTGACCTCTATTCATGCATGATTTGGACCCAGTGCATATAAACAGTATATGATGTAATGAATTTTGAAACAGAAAGTGGAGTTCCTTTTCACATTCACATTTTGGTTAGAGTAGCTTTGTGGATCAGACCTTAAACAGAGTCACGCTTGCTGACTTTTTGTGGAGCTCTGCATGTTTTACTCAACTCTCAGAGGCCCCGTAGCTTTCACTTGAACATGTGGGAGAAATCTTTACCCTGTGGTAAACACAATATCCCCCCAGAGCCTGTATGTACATCTAAGTAAGCTCAGAATACTTCAAAAAGTTCGAAAAAAAACTTTGCCTGCTCTGCATTTTCAGGGGATTTAATGATCCTTACAGATCGAAGCATTTTTGGACTATTGATCTACTCTCGAGATTTCTCTGAATACGTCATTTTCTAGCGAGTTTTCTGTCCGGTATCCTCAACTGTGTCTGCATGGCGTGTTTTAGCCAGAGAAGTAAAACCTTTTCTAAATGTGTATTAGATGTTCTTCATACACCATGTCTGTTAAGCAGCAACACTAAAACCTCAAACGCAGAACATACAGAGTATCCAATGAGTGTTATGAACATTTTAGGAGGCACGCCGAGGTTTGATGTTTACAGCCCCCTGAGGCATTAGTGTAATTTGAACGGAAACAGCAACTGTAAAATACTTTTATGTAGATCATTCCTCATTAGCACGGCCTCTCTCTGCAGCTCCGTAATGAATAGGATTTCTTCCACTCTCCCTCACGCTCTCCTCGATGCGGCGGTACTGTGTGCCGCTAAGCAGCAGAAACGCCATTTACATGAGCCTCACCCCGAGTGCCTGATTGAAATTCTCCCACTGTAATATAAGTCAGCGGAGATGTTTAAGTGCTATTCCCTCATCCCATCTGGAATAATAAGTTGCAGTGCTCTCTGGCATTAGGGTGGTCCCTTGCCTCGTTTCAGGCAGCGAATTGGCTGCTCTGAATTTCCTACCGCTAGCCACGGTTTCCCATCGTGGACTATAACTTCCCTGGGCTCCCAAGTAGTTTGCAGACATGCCCGTCTCCCCGCACCGAACATAGTAATATATGTGACGGCCCCCTGGTGTTCCTCCGCCTTCTCTCATCTTCCATTCCGAGCAACACAAGTCGCATTTTATCCAAACCTGCTGTCAGCTGTTTTCTCCCCCCAAAGAATAATTTAGCCTCTCTGTTCTTTCTTTCTGTCAGGTCCCTTCTTTTGAACTGGGGTCTGATAACTAGGGCTGGGTATTGGAAAGGACATCAAGATACGATAATCGATAACATGGGTATATGATGTAGGCTATCACAATATATTGCGATACGATGCATATTGCGACATTTTGTGATATGAACTGAAAAACAGCTGAAATAAAAGTTGCTCTGTACGATCTGGGTGGTGTTAATACATCACATCACATTATATTGATGACTCAAAATGAGTCAAAACTATTTAATTTAAAAATATAATTCAAATACAAAAACCTGACAATTCGAGGCAAGTAGCCGTACTGTGACTAATACAGGAGGAGAGGTTGCTGTTAACAACCTGTTTAGAACTTCATTTTTTAATTTAATTTAATTTTTTAAATATATCGATTTTTGGAGTTCACAATATATTACAGATATAACAAAAATAAATATCACGATATATTGCCGTGTATCTTATTGTTTTAGGCGAGCCCTAGTGATAACTAGCCTCTATAATGTGCCCCATGCTCCGCTTCTTTCTCCTTGTTTCTTGAGGCTCGTGGGGAAAGTCTGACTGCTGGTGTGCTTATTATGTAGCGTTCGCATCTCCAAGAGAGGCTGCCTCTGTTGGATCACACAGAGGACATTTCAGAATGCACCTGAAAACAATTTACTGCTTGATATTCATGCCTCTCTCTCCTTCACTCACTTCCTCGATTCCCCAGGCACTGCAACTCCACAACTCATCCTCCTACTTCTCCAACCTCCTTTACCTTCAATTGTTTCCATCCTTCCTTTACTCCATTCCCCCTCTTTGTCCTCCCTCGCCGCTACTCATCCTCCCAAACCCCTCCCCCCAACTTTTTAAAGGTGCACTATGTAACTTTGGGTGTCAGAGAAGTGATTTTTTCTTATGTATATTTTCATAGCTGAATAATTAAAATGTACTCACAGGAAAATTGGATCCCTGGAACACTGTTTGAACACAGAAAGCTACCTGTATCACAGCAGCAGGGCCCACCATTTTGTTTACAAAAATATTCCAGTCTAACGTTTGGTTCCAGGTGCCTCAAAATAATAATAATAATATTTGACATGATGATTTAATTATTGCTAACTAAAAAATTACAAGTGGAGTCAATATGTTTTGTAAAACTACCTACAGGCTCTGAACATGTAAAACAAATCCCTCTCACCTTGAAAAACTTCATCGTGGTACCTTTTTAAACTATCCATTCTGAATGTATTCTCCCTTACAGAAGCTCCAGGGCAGGATTTTGTAACCCTGGACTATCGCCTGCGCTACTACCCCAGCATCACCTACGCGGTCATCGGCAGCGCTGTCATCTTTGTCCTGGTGGTGGCGCTGTTGGCTCTGGTGCTCCATCACCAGAGGAAGAGGAGCGTGCTGCTGCCCCGAGGTGTGAGGGGAGGAGGGAGCTCCCATCACCACCACCATCTACACCATCACCAGCCTCTTCTGCTGTCCCGCCTGGTCATACTGGACAGAGGCCACCTGGGTCACGGTCTCTCCCCCGGCTCCCCTACAGCCACAGCAGGGCCACAGTACCGCTCCACTCCCTCCACGGCCCTCCAGCTGCTGTCGGGGGCCCTCTATCCCTCCGCACTCTCCATGGACTCACCACCGTCCTACTCACAAGCTGTTCTGGATGTCAGGTGATTAAAAAAAAACAAAAAAATAATGATTCTAACAGCTGTCCGCAAGTTTATGATCTCTGGTTGTGAAGCTGTCTGTGTTTGAAAATGTGTGAGCCGTGACTGAATCAAAAGTACAAAGTACAAGTTGGGAGGGAAAGTTGTCCCTCTAGAAAAGTGTAATTAAATGTTGGATGTAACTTTATTGTGACATGTGTTGTATTTCACCGAATCTGTTGTAGTGGATGCTTTCACAACTACCTGACAGCATCTGTCTCTGTGCTAATTAATCCTATAGTCTCCCAGGTGCTTAATATTAAACAATGTGAAATGTTTTTAAACGTGAACATAAAAAACAAAAAAAAAAGATAGTAGTGTTGATTCATACATATTATTCTGATTTGAAAAATCACTTTCTTTCTTATTAACGTTTGAAGAGTTTCCGGGCCACAATGCAAAAGAAAGTTTTTTTTTCATTATGAGAATAAAGTCATAAAGTCTGTATGTTAAGAAAACAGTTGGAATGTTGAGTATGGTGTCAACTCCTCTGAGTGGTTTTCCCTCTGTACGGATGCATTTTTTGGCACAATCTCTTCAAAGAGAAATAATTTCCTTGTTACTTAAATCAATTCTGAAGTACAATTTCACCTGCTCACCTACACAAGGCATTTTGTAAAAATGAATTAAAAACAAAGACCTGCTCCAAAACTAGTGGATTGATCAAAAAGTCAAACATTCGAGTTTAATCTTGAAACGCGATCTTCCTTTTCAACATTTTGACTTTACTCTCGAAATGCACAATAAAGAAAAATCTTCTCTTAATTGTTCTCCCATCTATATGGCTCGAATACTTTGTCATAATTACCTGCTTCAATACTATTCATTTTACAATCATTATGTGCCACATTTAATTCCAGTTGCTTAAACTCTAAGCAAAGACCAAATCAAATCCAGATATGTAGTGACTGCTATTCTAACTCTGTTTACTGTGCGGTCCTTATGTAATAGCTGGTGAACCTCTGACATCATCTTCTTCCTCTTATCTGTTTCTTGTGTTATTTTTACCACCACAGTCGGCCTCCATGGTTTGATCTCCCTCCTCCTCCGTACCTCTCAGATGGGGAGCTTCCATTAGATGGTGAGCTGCCTCAGTACGAGGGCCCACTGGACCCTTTGAGCCCCCCTACAGAGCACCCTCTTGCCCCCTACACACCCAGAACTGTGGCCTTGGAAAGTTCCAGAGAGGAGTCAGACCAGCTGTAGTAGTCACTCTCTTCTACACTGATAATAGTTAGAACTTGGAGCCCTGCAGGAACCAAAGGACTGGTCTGCGGGGCCAAGTGAGGCCAGGACAGTCCAGAGCAAAAAAGGCCTGCTGAGGAGAACTCAACAGAGACTAATACGAGACACATCCAGTGCCCTGAACTTGCTGCATACACACATCAGCTTACTGAAGCATGGCACTGAGGCAAGCTCCGTTCTGCAAGACTGATCCTGTATGCTGGCGCCCTCTGCTGGGGTCATGGCTGCACTACAACCTTGATCAGTTACACATTAATTCATTTTTTTTGTTGGTTTCAGTTGAAATTTGCAACCCATGAAGAAATACTGTGTATTATACCTATAACCATAACCTGCAGCCATTTGTTAACATATTCATAGAGATATCCTATATGACAGCAGCAGCACCTGTTATGGTCATTGTGTTATAGTCGAATCATGATAGAGTCGTGTTATCCTCCTTGGTGTAACACACTCTACCATATGAGTCAAAGACATTGTGCTAATTTCTAATTCTCCATACATTTCATATCTACAGTTGTTCCATTGTGGGTTTATACAAGAGTTTTTAAATTCTAAAACACCTGAATGCTAGATAAAATCCGCATTGTTAAGATGTACTGCTCCATTTGATGACTTAGATCATTTGTTTAGCCATGACATGTTGTTGCCTTGTTATTACTGCTGTGTAATACACTTTTAGAGAATACAGTAGTTCTTTGTAAGATATTTTTTAGTTGTTATATGCAAGAGAGCGGCTCAATGAGAGGTACTCAAAATGTAATCTTTTTTGAAGTGTTGATGTGAACAGTGACCTGATTAAAGTAATAGTTAACATTTTGTAACTTCTTTAGTGGTACTTTAAACTACACTACTTCTAAAGATATATCAATGTATCTCTATGAGCAGTGGAGGTCTTGTGTGTTTCTTGTTTTCATTTAGTCAAAATTAAGGTAGACATGTGTAGAGGACCATTGCAATTTTGGTGAATAATGCTGCACGGATATTATATAGGTGTGTGTGTATATCCATACCGAGCAAGTTTCATTAATCATTCCTGTAGGCAAAAGAACCACCTCTGTTGGCAAGGACAACTTTTTATTACATTTATGTTGGAAGACCAATCATGTTTTCATGTGGAGGAAAAAAAATACACATGATTTTGTTGAGGCCTTATTCTGTGCCAGTTTGGCTTGTGCCTTGTATGTGCTTATGTTTGTGGACACATATTTCAAACCTCTGAAAAGCCTTTTCTGTTATTTTACAGTCAGAAAAAATGTATGACAACATACATAGAGGAACTTATGGTCTAACATCAAGTTGTTCATTTCAACGTTTTCTCGAGATTCTTTTCATTTATATAACTCTGGTTTATGTATCGTTCTGGAAAATCATTCTCAGTAATGTAAACCAAAGACTGAGGAAATCCACACCTGAAGGATCTGTGTTTAAAAAATATTATATTGTCTTGACCTTTTGTCTGTTTATTTTAAACTAGTTTGTTGGACACTGTACATAGGTAGAAAGTAAAGAAATCTATTTGAAAGTAGAGTTTTAAGTAGGACATGAATGTGTAAATGTAGTTGACTTTTCCTCCATAGCCAGCAGTGATAATGCAGGCACGAGATAAACAATCAAGCCAAAGATAATCGTTATTAACCTTAACCCAAGGTTATTATCATCCTCCAAAGGAGTGATTATGTGTCACAACTGTTTGTACCCTTTATTATTATATACAAATGTACAGATGTCTGTTTAGTGACAACCTTTTACTTGCTGTAAAACTGGAAGACATTTCTCAGGACAAAATGTAAACCAGTCTGTCTGTTCTGTTGATTCTATCTATGATTTATGTTTTAAGGAATATTTTAGATCAAATCCATTGTTTTTTCTGATTTGATTTCAAAAGGTTAGTTATTTTCTGTATTTGTGACTTTGCCCTTCATGATGTTTTTTTCTCCTTGTATTCTGTACATTGAAAGTAATATAAAGTTCCGACAATATAAAGTGCTGACACAGACCTTGTGTGTACGAGGCTTCCCTGGATATCGATACAATGCAATCAATACAATAATGACATTTTCTCAGTAACTTAATATATTGTCAGAATAGGTTTACCTCCCAATTCTTGGCGCCAGCCTGAGTCCCAAGCAGACGAACCGACAACGCAAATCCTAAAATGATAACTATTAAGTAGCAGGAATGCCACCTGAGTCTAGACTGTAGAGGCCCCTCTCTGAAAGGGTCACAGGATTACTTTGAGCACTTGTGAGATAATTAATGGGTATGGGGGAGTCATAGTTTGCTTTTCTTCTTCTTTTTTTGCGAAATATTGGATAGTTCTTATTCTTTGGGCCTAGGACAGTTATTTAAAACGAAACTATGTGAGAAGGGGCCCCCCACTAGAGACTGCTTTAATTGTAAGGGTGTCACCACATGTCAAGTCTTAAAAGATCCATTGTAACTCAAAAATCTCATGGTATATTGTTAAATGCAAAGCTTCATCTACAGAGTAACTTGTTAACTCCAGTTGTCAAATCCTAAGAAAGACACAATACTCCATTAATCACTTTTAGAAAGCTTCTGCTGGCGTTAAGTACTAGTCAAGAGGAAGTCAGTGGAATGCAAATGAATTATTTTTGATAGTATAGTTTCCATTGTAGCCTATATACATTGTCGGTGCACATATGCTTTACTGCTGTAGTTTTTGAACAGAGCCCTGCAGCTCTACAGTTCCACCAATAGATGTCACCGTGTCACCATGTGGCTTGAAAAGCACACCATAAAATCATCCCATCTGCAAAAACATGAACCTCATTTCTGTCCTGCTACATTGTTCTCATTGAATTTGTCAAATTGGGTTTTGTCAATAGTTTCTTTAAATACTTTAAGCCTCTGTAAACCTGCTCTTAAATAGTAAAAATCAATATATGATATCAAAGTCGGGCGCCCCACTAAGCTTTTACAAACTTTTTTTTTTTAATATATTTTTTGGCATTTTTCATGCTTTATTGATAGAGACAGAGGTGAAATGGGGCAGAGAGGGGAGTGACATGCAGAGGACGACCGCGGGCAGGAATCGAACCCGGGTCTGCTGCTGGGCCCGGCCCGGGGGGGGGGGGGGGGGGACGCCCTACCAACTGAGCTAAGGGCGCCCCTTTTACAAACTTCTTATTGAAAATAAATGTTTGTTTATACTATTACCATAGTTGAACGTTTGCCAGGACTGTGTGGGCTGGTATCAAATGTTATCCATGGCAACAATCATTGTTTTTATAATATGTCCGGGCAGAGAAGTGCCGCGATTGGTTCAAAATACTAAATGTTTATCAAGAATCAGAGTATAACCCGCCTCATGTCAAATGTATCAAACTTAAATGACAATGTCTTTCATATGGATGGCTAAATATGCCTAACTCTTTTCAGATGCTTACCATCATGCAACTAACTCCACAAATGACTTTGTTAGAACCAAAGCATTTTGTGAATTTTGGCTTTAACAACTTTACAAACACTTCAGCATTCAAGCTCAGATCTGCACGTATCTTAGATTCCCGGCAACAATCTGCATGTCATCTGACTACTAGAGGAGTGAATAGATGAATGAATATTATCTCCATTTAGATTACATGTCAACCCCTCCCTATTTTCATTCTAATGTCCCCCAAAACCCTGCGTCCGATCTTCCCCCTCCCTCCCCAATATCCGCATCACATTATACTACATCAGATCAGACAGACATGCATAGACATAGTGATAGCATCTCTGACAGCACACACAACCATCCCCTCTTGTGTCCTTCCCATCCCTCTACCTGTCACTTGGTCCTAATGGCTCTTTATCCTGCACTGTTCATCTTTTATCTTCCCACCCTGATACATCTCTCCCCGCTCTGCATTGCCCCCCCCCCCCCACCCCCTCCCTCATCTTAAACTCTGATACTGGAGGGCCCGTGTTTGCTTAGCCCAAGCCCTTAACTACACAGACTTTAATTAAAAGCCTGCACGCTTCTGTCCGTCCCATATCTCTCTCTCTCTCTCTCTTTCTCTCCATTTGCACGACAGCTGGTGAATTTGCAGAAGATAGAATTTCTACATCTGCCCAAACCAGGGTCGACCAGTAACCGTGAGTTTGCTGGTTTGATCCCCGGCACCGAACAGGAGGGTGTTATTTTTTAAACTAGTGTTGGCTGGTATTACATCTATGGTGCCCACCATCTCCACATCTGTGTCCTTGAGCAAAGCACTTAACCCACTACTTTTCCCGGGGCGCTGTACTATGGCTGACCCTCGCTCTGACCCCTCCGAAGTGTGGTAACTTGAGAGGGGATGTGCGATGACAAGTCAGGATAGGGAGCGATAGTGGAAGTTGGCTTGGCTGGAATACTGGTAGCGAGGAAAGTGCATGGTGACATTAATGTTAATGTAGACGAGGACTCACTTTAACAGACACCGTGGCAATATTCCAAGGTGACAGAGCAGAGAGACTAGTTTTTCGTCTCTCGGAGGTCTTTCATTTTGCATTACCATAGCCCCTAGCTACTGGCTATACAGTGCAAGTGTGATAAAGCTGGCCAATATCCCACTGACGATAAAGACCCTATAATTCTCTCAACTGGTGCTGAATGAGACTCCGGAGGTCACTTATATATTACATTTGCTCATGTGGATTCTGATAATATGACTCTACTGGAAAAGTGAAAGAGATATGAAACTGAAGTATGGAGGTATAAATCTAGAGTTAGCCGCAAAGGTGTTCACGCATTGCACTTGTTTTAAGTGGTGGAGCTCGTTCTAAAAGGCCACCTTTTGCTCTTGCACGTATACGACCAACGCACGCACTCTCACTTGGCTGTGTCGTGCCAAGGATCCAGTGAACTGGAGATAAGACCCAGTGTGTTTTTCTCATGTAAATGGCGTGAGCGTGGACAGGGTTAGGAGGAGGGTGCATTGTTGGCGCATTGGGAGCTGCTCTGAGGGGGCTTTTCTGAGGAGCTCTGCAGAGGGTTTTGCCAGCGAGCGGTCCTTATCAGATGAAGAGCAGGCCCTCGGAGGGGGAAAGGAGGGGTCGGAGAGGGACAGGGCCCGGGCAGGGGTTGAGGGGGCCAGCAAAATGAGAATGGAACAGCTGGCGGAGTCACGCGTGCAACCCCAAAAAACACACAGAGGGCCAGACACACTGAGCACGGTGGGAATCTCCTCAGCTAAGAGATCCACAAACACACACAGGCCTCTTGTATTATTATTATCAGCCACCAGCCAGCAAGTCTGAGCACATAATCACACACACAGCGGCAAAGGAAAAAGGGGAAAAAAGGGAAAAAGAATCACAATCGCGGAACACACATGCACGCAAAGACACAATCGTTGTGGAAAAGCACAAAAGTTCACAAATACACATTTCCATACAGGCGTCTTTATACATCATTAGGCTAACACACACACACACACACACACACACACACACACACACACACACACACACACACACACACACACACACACAAACATAAGAAAAGGCTATGGTCAACCCCCAGCTCACAGATAGCCAAATCAACATTGAGAAATCACCTAGATTCACTGAACCAATTTTTATTTTAAACTTCAACTACCACCCGCTTTCAACTTTTTTATATCTTGCTCATGTTTAAACGTTGGTGTCATCCTAGTAAAACGGGTTATACATGCATTCATCTTGCTTTTCTATGAGATTCATGGCATTCATTGATAGGCCACCATAAAGGCACCGATAACACCAAGTATACACATTTATACTTTTTCTAAATCAGCCATTCAAAATGCCAGCCAGTTGGGAGGAGGCCAAGGAATGTTTCATGAAATGTGATCTTAAACGACTGAGATATGAATTTAAAAATGCATTTCTTTCCAAATAAGGACATGACTGTTGGCTGGATAAATAGAAAGTTTGGGGTTTTATTGCATTAGCAATGCTACTTGTATTGCATCAAATCTTACATCAACCAGTGGAGCTGTCATTACGTCAGTCAGCGAATACCGACAGAAACAAAAATTCCTCTCATATATATGCATATATGCGTATATATGCAGAAGTCAGACTGGCATTAGCAGCTGAAACAGTAACACTTCCCTGCTTAAGAATAAACCAGGGTGCTGGCTCTTGTCCTTTCCATTCAGGCCAGTGTTAAACACACAGACTAGCATGCTAATGGGTAATCCCTGAGGACCAGCCACCTTTGTCCCAGCCCTAAGAGGATGTCTCTCTCTGGGCACTGGGTGACAGCCACCAGGCTGCCTGCTACTGGACAAGCAGCATGTTGCCAGATAGTTATCTCAGTCCTCCAGAGGGATGTCAGCAGGTTGTCAGGCCCAGATTGGTATCTGATGGGCGGAAGATTGGCGTTGTCCTTTTTTCCTTTTTGTTTGTTGTTATTTTCCCCTGTGGCTGTGATGCACCAGGAGGAGGTTTGCTATGTGTCTTGGGGAGAGGAAAGTGAAAGTGTGGCGTAAGGGCATTTTGTCATGCAGCAGGTGGTCTGTATGTGTCAACAAAGACCTGCAGTTAATCTGATAGACTACAGTGGGAGTGATATGAGGTTGCCACTGTTGTCTTAAAAGTATCATCCTCATACTTTATGTCCTAAAGCCCCGTAGAGCAGCATCAATACCTAACGTTTTGAAGCCCTACTCCGTGACCTTGACAACAATCCGAATGCATTGTAAACCAGCTTTGAAGTTTACAGAACATTGAGATTACTTGACATGCCTTTATTTTTGCCGTTACCATGTGTCAATCGAAAGGAAGAAATTCTCTTTTTGAATGGTGTCACACAGTTGAATAGAGGATTGATTTTTTTAGTGTGCAAATTGCTGAAAGGTGTTCCTGGGGTTATAAGCACTTCACTTGTTCATGTATCTCTATGGATAAGGACATTCCACATTTCAAGGTGGACAGTGGGAGAGGGAAGCTGGTCAAGAAGCTGGCTGTCATTGGCTTGCTGAGAGGACATTCCACAGTGCAAGGTGCAGTAAGGAGGCCGTAGGAGGAGGAGGCTCATCCTTGGAGAATACTAGTATTCCTAATCCCTTATGATGTCGTGACATAAAGAGGGAGATGCTCTGTAGATTACACAAGGAACATGGGCATGAAAGAGCAATAGTGAGGCTTCGAAATGTATGACAACCTCGTGTTCAGTGTTCGTGTGTGGCATTATCTTTCGTCGGCAAAAAGATAGCCATACGATGATTATTTTAAACAATCTATCCAGCCCTGGTTCTATACTGTCTGTGATGAAATATTGTGGTCTCATTCCAACTCTGTACCCTCATCTGTCTTTTCACCCCAAGAGAACTGAGCTCCACATACAGCATCACCCAGTACATGTGCACACACACACTATGAAAGCACACGTGCACAAACACACGCGTGCACACACACACACACACACACACACACACACACACACACAAATTGGGCAATGCACAAACTAGTCTGCACTGTATTCATCCTACATGTGTATGCAAATCTGTATTAATACTAAATGATATATCTTGAAGATATGTGACACTTAAGCGCATCGCACATCATACCTATACATTTCTGCAATAGCGGCTAACTTATCAAGTTGTGGCTGTGGTAGACTTTTTCTTACAGATCCGTCAGGGGGAAGCTGGATCCCCCACGATGCTAATAAGCGATTTCTCCATTTCCACAACATTTCCAACAATTCTCCATTAATTCCCCCGCTGCTTCATCCATTTTAAAGTCGTACGTCCTCATATATAGAAAGTGCTCACCCCCCCCCCCCCCCATTTCCATCCACACTCCTTCAATAAGCAACACAAACACAACACAGAAAGCCCCCTCCCCGGCCCGAGTACGCCCACCACCCAGGGCCACCCCATGCCTCGCACGTTCCTCTCTGACATGGAGCACGACACCGCTGGGCCCCTCCATCCCCGTCTTGCCTGAGGGCCTCCCCCCCTCCATCTCGATCATGCCCCCCAGCTCCATCCATCATATCTGCCCCCCGGCCTTCATCACGTCCCCACAAAAGGCATCTAAACCCAGAAAGAAAAGAAAAGGCAAAAAGAAGAGGGGAGAAGAATACAGCCGCTACCATGCAGAACAGTGCAGGCCCAAAGTACCGTCTTTTGTCCCCCGGAACCCTGCCTTTCCTCGCCTGGTCTCTCCTGCTAAACACACCCTCTTCTCCTAAAGGGAACAACAGCCCGGAGGCTTGGGGGATGGAACTGGGGTGTGGTGCTATCTAAAGGCAGTATAGTGTGGGCCCCCTCGATGGCCCCCTGGTCACCAGCAGACCCTGTGTGTTGAGCTGTCAAACAGGGCTGCCCTGGCCCTCCCCTTGCGTCCACAGGCACTCCCTCTGGGTGTGTGTGTGTGTGTGTGTGGGTTGGGAGGGGGGGGTGTAGGGGCCCCCCAACTCCCAAGTCAGGGACCCAAGAGCCGAGTCTTGGCCCAACCACTGATGTTCTGTGAAGTGGAACTGTAAAACTCAGGTGCCACGGTGCTGGGGAGAGCTGAATGCACATCTGCAAGGAGCTTTTTACTGTAAAGAATGATGGACAAAGAAGGAAATTTACATAGGTTGACATCAGAGACGCTTTAGACGTGTGATATGTGCACCCAAGTGTAATGCTACTGAAGCACAGATTTTCTTTCTGATAGCATAGAATCAAAGGAAGAAAGAAAGAAAGAAAGAAAGAAAGAAAGAAAGAAAGAAAGAAAGAAAGAAAGAAAGAAAGAAAGAAAGAAAGAAAGAAAGAAAGAAAGAAAGAAAGAAAGAAAGAAAGAAAGAAAGAAAGAAAGAAACATTTTATAGCACTGCTTGTGTTTGAAAAAAAACAAAACAAAGCTAAAAAGAACTAAGATCGAGGAGGAGAGCATAAGTGAATGGGCAGCATCCATTAAGTTCAAACAAAAGCTGGTGCCTTTCTGTTGGTGCTGATGTTCTGTTGCGGGGCCATTCTGCCTTTGTTGGCCGAAGGAAGAGAGGGAAGTCCTCGCTTGGTCACGTTCACACCCTCCACTGATAGAGCACCTCTCTCTGCTGGTCATGGCTGTTAGAAAGGCCTGCAGCTGCTTGGGCCCGAATGGACCACAGAAAGACAGACAGAATAACAGAGTGAGAGAGATGGGATGGAAGCAGACACAGAGTGATGGATGAATTATATTTTTCCTTGTCCCAGTATAGAAGCACGGGAGTGGAATTGATTTATTTATTGAAGTACAGTATGTCCAACTCCGCTACAATAGGTGGTGATATGCCCTGTTCAGCCGATTTAATCCTGTTAGAATTGGACCATATCCTGGCTGACCTCTTATGTCAGCGAGTGGCTAACTTGTTAGCGAGGGGCCAACAGTTAGCTAGCATCAAAATGTTACCACGTCGAGTCATGGATACATTTTGACTTTCAGCTATGTGCATTTTGACATGGAGTACGCATGCACAGTTTGTCTTTTCTTTTGGGTTGTTCTTCTAGCATGGAAACTGTGAGCATGCGCAGAATGCCTAGGTCAGTTATGGCCCGATTGAACCATGACCGTACACATGTAGGAGTAGCTCGACTCCCTATAGCTTTATCTTGGTGGTTCTAGTTGGCGAGTTTGATTTAGATCGGTTACAGTTTGACAAACACAATAAATCGATTTTCTCTAAATTCATGTAAACGTACTGAAAGTGAAACAACACACCAAACAGACCAGTATTAATATGGAGGAATAAAGGAAGGAGTGGAATAAAAGAAAATACATAAAAAAGTTAGAAACTATAAGGAACAAATGAATCAAACTCTGAAAAGTGTTGAGGAAAAGCTTTATGCAGAAAAGGTTAGATGACATGGAAAATATTAATGAGAAGAAAGCCCTGGTCGGGGGGAAACAAAGCACATGTTGGATTGTCCAAATTCAGTGCGCTAGTTTATGAGACCCAAGAGACTTGAGAGGCAGATAGTAGACTGGTGGAATGAGAGGGGGCTGGAGGGGTGGAGAGAAGGAACAAATGGGGTTATACGTGGCACTGCTATTGTTAATTAAAGCCTAGCACCAGCATGAAGAAAGGTGGGGGCCACTGCGTTTTATATATTATACATATTCTACTATTGGACATATCAGTAACGAAATAAATACAAAGTTTATTCTTTGAAGACATTACACACCAGGGCAATAAAAGGGAATAACTGCAAGAATGAAGAAAACGAGCACAAGATTAGACTCAATTACACCCAAAAAACTTAAAAAACTTAAAACTTAAACTTAAAACTTAAAAAAAATACAAATATATAGGCCCACATCAGTCCTCAAACACACAGCACCCTAATGGAACCGTGACTGACCACGTTCCAGCTCTATTCACTAAAAGGACAATAGTGTGGTGAGGCTGCAAAAAGCCAGTTGAATGTGTGTGTGTGTGTGTGTGTGTGTGCGTCTGTTGCATATTGTGTGTGTGTGTGTGTGTGTGTGTGTGTGTGTGTGTGTGTGTGTGTGTGTGTGTGTGTGTGTGTGTGTGTGTGTGTGTGTGCGTGTGTCATATACGTTGGCCTGTGCTGGTCCTCGGGGTGCACAGATTGTGATTTTCCCAGGTGAACAACACCATACGGAGCGCTGCGTCTTCAAGCCCATTAAGGACCATTCTTAGCTATTAGAAAGCGTTCAGCAGGGTGTGCATTCCCCCAGACTACGATGTCAGGGCACAGAGCCATGCCCGAAGGCCCCGGGGTGGAGACCTATGCTAAACGGGCCGAGGGAACACACCAGAAGGAGCTGATCCTTTTTTCTTCAATGCACACACTGGTTGCTGCCTGGATGTGGTAAAGGGAGGGGGGGTTTGGGGTTGTGAGTGAACAGCTTGTTGAGTTCCCTTACTTGGGGTTATTCAAAAACACGCATAGAAAACTGTTGAATAGAGAGAGAGCGCTGATGAGTCTCCAAGAGAATATCTAATTTGGTCTCATTTGTATGCATTTAACGGCAAATGAAAATGATGAGAGCAACCAATTGTTCAAAGATGTCTAATTATGCAGTGTATTAATTTTCTCCTAAATATGGACATCTGAATGAATGGAGGATGATGGCATAAATGCGGTGCCGGTTGTGATGACAGATCAGCAAAGACAAACAGTCCCCCTTGTGGACAGCAGCCAGATCCTCTAACATCAGCCGTCTATTGATTCCGCTGACTATAGAGTTGGACCACGGAGCAGTATGATGCCATTCAGAGCGTTGCTAGGATGGGTGCACTAGTCCATAATTTTTGTGTGTGTGTGTGTGTGTATGTATGTGTGTGTGTGTGTGTGTGTGTGTGTGTGTGTGTGTGTGTGTGCGTCTCACAGACAGAGAGAGAGGGAGAGAGAGAGAAGTAGAGACACAAGGGTGCAGCATCCTCCCCTGATGGTTATAAATGAGAGCCATGTCAGCAAGAGGACCCCAGGCCATCTGTGATACTCACAGATGATCTCATACTGTGCACGCCTAACACACACACACACACACACACACACACACACACACACACACACACACACACACACACACACACACACACGCACACACATTCACACACACACATTCACACAAACTCAAACACACACACACACACACACACACACACACACACACACACTCGCACTAAAGTGAAAGCTATCTCCTTGGGAAGAATATGGAAAAGGAAAACGTCATATATCCAGCAATCCCGAATATCTATTTTCTTAATGTATATCTTTTTTGAAGGTTAATCTTGGAGGATATTTATAATACTTTTCAACTTGGGTCGTATTTTCTTTTTTGTCTTTTTTTTTTATAATTTATGATTTTCTTTTAAGATTATTTTTTGGCATTTTCAAGCTTTATTAGACAGTACAGAGTTGAAATGGGGAGACAGAGAGAGAGGGGGGATGAGCTGCAGTAAAGGTCCACGGGTCGGACTCGAACCCGCGACCACGGCAACGAAGGCCGGAGCCAATATGGTACGCGCTCTATCCACTACGCCTCCGGAGCATCCCAATTTATGATTTTCTAATATTTGGGATGACCCTTTACAAAACAGGACTGCCAAACTGCATCTCCTTTGGGTTTTGGTTTAACCAGATAACCCCTGGTAGCCTGGTGGTGTGATTATGTCGATCTCCCACATTATTCATCTGTGATTACAGACAAATTGGTTGATTGCTGTAAAGGCCCGGACACTCCGGCTCGATAATTCAACCTGGTATCACGCCGAGGCGTCACTTCCAGACGCATGGACCGGCGGCTCTATTTCACGCCTTGCCTGACCAGGGCGGCTCTATTACACACGCGCACCTCCCGCTGTCCAAATGAACGGAGGAATAGTCTAAATTAACGGAGGAATAGCACCAACAGGGGCCGACATGTTCTCCCAGGAATAGCACGTACTATCTAGCTGCAGCCCCCTCGGTGGTTAGGGTTAGGGCAAGGGGACAGGGAGAGGTTATAATATAGATAAAACATTGACGGAAAACCGCGGCCGCCATCTTGACTACGGAGGTGCGCGTTTAAAAGAGCCGCCCTGGTCAGGCAAGGCGTGAAATAGAGCCGCCGGTCCATGCGTCTGGAAGTGACGCCTCGGCGTGAGATCGGGTTGGATAATTGCCGTCGTAGAGTCTCGAGGGGGCGGGCACACGAATCTGTTTGGTGTGTGCCGTGAAATCGGTCGTCGTAGATGTCGTCGGGCTTCTTTTGAGCCGATTGAGTTGGAGCAATTTGATTTGTGGGGGGCTAGCGAATCAGTGAAGCCCGGAAGTGAGGCGGGTAGCACAAACAGCTAACAACAGTTAGCCATTGTTTTAATGAGTTTGTTTGTTTCGTTCAGCGAGTATTCACATGCATCAACCCTTGTTGCCTGCTCGACACCATGCTCGACACTCTCTGCTAAAAATGGTGCTCTTTATGGTCCATAAATATAAATACGTATTTCTATCTATGTTTATGGTCTAGAGAGCCGTCCCATAATTTCCGGCTTCGGTATTTTTTCAGGCCACAATACAGATTAGCGCCGCCTGCTGTTATGGAGACATTACGTCCCGCGCAAGCGCAGAGCGTACGGAAAGTCAGCAGTCGGCTTGGTGTGTTCTTTGCACTTTGTTGGCCGCGACGGGAAGACTGGAGCTGCCTGAATCGGCAAACTTCATTTTCGGGTAGTCGGACTGGTGTGTCCTGGCCTTAACAGATTTCCCAAAAGAAACCCATTAGATTGCATTTCTTCTACTCTGAGCCATAATTGACTGGCATGCATTCTGTCCGTACACTGCCTCACACCTAACGGGCAGTGCTTTATTATTTGAGCTTAGGCAGATCATTTGTGGCTGCCCCCAACAAGGCAGCTGAGCAGGAATCAAGGTGAGATCAGACTACTGCCTGTGTCACTTTAACTCTTGAGGTGCAGGTGTAAGGAAAGTGGAACATGCTCTGATGCATACCAAGTTTTTTAACACGTGTTTCTCTAATGAAGGCTGCTCATCAAGCGTTGAGTGTGAATGCTGTTGGACTAAACCAAATTGCAGTTACTTGTTATTAATAACCTATGGTGTGTATAATATCAAATGCTGACGCTTAAGTAGTTATGTTCTAACCATCATTGTCTTGTCAATTACGGATCACCATTTTGTAAATCATCTCTGTCATGCTTTGCAGGTAGACGGATCAGCCCTACAGACAAACAAGACATCATAGTTTCAATCAAAAAGTCTAAAATAGTGCACTAGATGTTAAATACCAACTTTTTGCATTAGATGCTAAACACAGGTAGACTAGATTAAGACTCAAGTTCAAAATGTGAGTCAACGAAATGATGTTCAAAACAGCTTTAAGTAACATCCAGCCAGCTGGTTTGCCATTGTTCGGCCCAGCAAGTATTTTTTCCATCTTTCCAATTTCTATAGGTTGAAACTCAAAAATACTTTGTTTCTCACATAGATATAATCGCTTATCATTTAAACGACACACCACTCTTGCTAGGGGAGCTCATTTCCTTTAATCCAGCAACGTTGTCCACAAAATGATAATTGGAATGATTTGAAATGTATTTTGCTTTTGTTAAGAAAAAGGCCATCAACCTCAATGAAAGAAGCTACAATATTCATGGCACTACCCATCATTTCATTTGGTGGTATTCCAACATTTCTTAGCATCATTATTCCTCTCCTTAATTTTGTTTTTATCATGTTATTTTCTTTTGTATGACTTTGTAAATTTACTAATCTATGGCAGCTTTTTTCAGCCTGTCTCTTTTACGTATACAATCCCTCTAAATTCTTCACCAATCCATGATTTTTTATTAGATCTTACTGTTAATTGCTTTGGGAGTTATGTTTTTTCTAAAGCCACAATATTATGATCAGTAAACCCTACAGGGACATACAATGAGCATAATTTGCCTTCATTAGTAAATATGTAGTCATTGCAGGTTGCAGATGTTTGCACAGCATAGTTAGTTTTAAAACAGTTGGCTTGTTCAATATCCGAGATACATTACAAATGAGTGCAGTGATGTTCCACTTTTTTCTCAATGGGCTCCAACAGCCAATCTTTATTAAACTTACCAAAGAAAATATCTTTATTTATTATAATCTGTTTTATTCATCACAGAACACACTTATTCTTCATGTTGCACACTTGCACTCGAAGGTCCTGTAAACACAGCCAAAACAACGTTTACAATGAGCAAGTAAGACCTTCAACCAAAGAGCCTCAATACCAGGAATCATCCAGTCCATTCTTACCTTGGTTACTTTTGATAAGGCTAGATATCTTAACCCTTTTCTCAGCATTTCACTCTTTCTTCCTGTGAGGGAGATACAATATATAATACAGGAACAGAACATTTAAAATGTATTGGTTGCGTTTCCTGAATTTCAGAACTTTAAGCTATTGTACTGCATTGATTAGCTATTGAGGCTAACTGCATGGGATGTACTGTACCTTTTGCTAACTACTCACATACTGTCAGGGATTCAGGGAAATGACAGACAAGAACCCAGTTGCAAGACACATGGAAACAGTTCAGGTTCACAAAAGGGAGACCCCTCAGACAGGTACAGGGGGCAAGACCCCTCGGGCAGGGGGCGAGACCCCTCAGACAGGAACAGGGGGCTGGGCCCCTCGGGCGGCAACAGGGGGCTGGGCCCCTCGAGCAGAGGGCGAGACCCCTCAGGCAGAAATGGGGGGGGAGACCCCTCGGGAGGAGGAGACCCCTCGGACAGGAACAGAGGAGGAGACCCCCATCAGGATGTGGAGACCGGACCTCCTCATCATGACGTGTAGAGGGCTCAACTGAAGGTCCAGAGATCAGCTCAGGTTCAACCACGGTCTCTACCAGGGGCTCGGGAATCACTTCATGGACTTCAGGTACCGGCTCAGGCTCTGGTTCTTTCTTTGTCACTGTAACAGGTTCGGGGACCGGAGTCAGCTCAGAAGCTGGAGAGTTCTGAGGAAACGGATGGCACTCCAAACTCCACACCCCCACTCTAATAGTCCGCGAGGTAGGAGGAGGCTGGTAGCTGGAATGCTGGGGCTCTTGTGGTTGGTTGGGCGCCTTCTGGAGCTGGTAGCTAGTGTGCTGGGGCTGGTAGCTAGCATACTGGGGCTGGTAGCTAGCATGCTGGGACTGGTAGCTAGCATGCTGGGACTGGTAGCTAGCATGCTGGGGCAGGTGGCTAGCGTGCTGGGGCAGGTGGCTAGCGTGCTGGTTGCAGGAGACCGGGAGCTGCGGCTGGTTGCTGGGGCCCGGGGCCAGAAGCTTGTTGCTGTAAGCCGGGGGCTGGAGCTTGCTGCTGGAGGCCGGGGGCTGGAGCTTGCTGCTGGAAGCAGGACACTGGAACTGGAGCTTGTTGCTGGAAGCTGGGGCCTGGAGATGGAGTTTGTTGCCGGAGGTTTGGGATGGTGTGCTAATAAATTCCTCTGCCCAGTCAGGCAGCAATTTACGCAGCCAAGGTCTAGACCCAACCTCCTTGAGGGCTGACGAAAGGACCTCCGCTCTCTCCACACAGTCCACCTCATACTTAAAGTCATTTTTTAGGCAGGTGAGAATATACATCACCTCCCTCAACTCCAGTGCAAAGTGTGTGTCTGCTGGTTTCATCTTTGGCCAGATTGTACTGTCAGGGTTTCAGGGAAATGACAGACAAGAACCCAGTTGCAAGACACATGGAAACAGTTCAGGTTCACAAAAGGCTTTTAATGAGATGAAGATGACAAACCAGGTAAATGGTGAGTGGCCAGGTCTGAAATGACATGAGAGTTAGAAAGGAAACCAGGAAAACAGACATATGAAAGCATACTAAATACTGGCTGAAGTTGTGACACATACAGTAGTTGCATTTCCCACAACAAATTTAGCATGATCAACAGTCAGTACAAATTAGACAAAGATACCCGAGTTTCCCTTAAACTAGTGGCTAGAGATAGAAGCGAGACACAGGTTTCTACATGGCTTAGTACTAAGAAGAGACTGCAGAGGATTGTGGGAAGAAAGCGGGGCAGGCTTTAGCGGCATAATGTTTCACTTGATAACAAGCTCAAATTTACTGCTGAATAAGATGTTCTGTAGAATACAGAGGATAGGCCAAAAACTTTTTTTCTAGGTCTCCCAAAAACATGATCTATGTTCGCTTTAAGTCAATTAATCAGACTGCCTTGCCACCCTGTTCCCTCTGGTAAGGAGAGCAGGAATAGGCAGAGCCCTCTTCTCTCGGTGAGCGCTCGAGGAAGGAGAGTCAAATATTTATAGAGCTACACACCCGGATTCATTTCTCTCTCGTGACATTCCCTAACTCCTTTGCTTCAGCGAATAGCGTTTTGGCAGCCATCTCCGGGCAGATAAATGGCCCGCGTGTCCAATCAGATGTGGATTTATTTTAGCTCTTCTAGAAGTCAAATATAAACATCAAGCGGCCCATATAAGAGAGCAAATCATGAATCATACCCAGGAGGAGAGAGGAATTAAAAGTCACAGTGACCTTTCCGGGGATGTCACTGGAGAATACTGGCCGGAGAGGAGGAATGCTGCCATTTTCCTCCAAACAAACTACAGTAGGGTTGGTCAAAAGGGAAGTTGCCAGGGTAACTTGTAGCGGTATGTTTTGGTGAAGGCCCGAGACAAAGCCACACGTGACAGGCTCGCCATCCCCCTACAGCTGTGACCTGTCTCCCACCCTGTAGAGGGAAAAAAAGAACAGGAAAGGAGAAAAGAGAGATGGATTGAAAGAGGGAAAGAAGTGCGGAGAGGACAAGTGCCTCAAAATAAATAAACTAAATTGGTGAATAAAGGAAAATGGAAGATTGGATTAGATCGTAATAGCATAACCCCAAAAATAAAGATGCTGTCAAACAAAGCAACAGAAGTAATTTTCAGTGATACATAGGTGTGTGTGTGTGTGTGTGTGTGTGTGTGTGTGTGTGTGTGTGTGTGTGTGTGTGGCAGGACATTTCCCCACCAGCTCGATCCGCCCTGCCCACTTGCTACTTCAACCCCTCCCAACTATTGAGGCGACAAAGAAGCCGTAAAAAAGCACAAAGTTGTAAAAAAAAAGACAAAGAAATATAAAAGAGAGTGGCTGAAATGCTGTAACTGTGAGGGGGTCAAAGTGGCAGGGCGACCGAACTCTTGACCTCCCCCTGTGACCCCCCGAGCTGCCACAGACGTTAAAACAATACGTTCATAATCTCTCTCTCTCTCTCTCTCTCTCTCTCTCTCTGTCTCTCTCTGTCTCTCTCTGTCTGTCCGCTTGTCTTCTAGTGCCTGCTCATTGAGGTGCCTCCTGGTAGGCGTCTTTTTAAAATTGTCTTCTTCATCAATAATCATGTCTCCCATCCTCCCTCTCCGTCTGCTCCTCTCCTCCCCCCCTAAAGAACCTCCTCCAGCCATCCAAGCCCCTCTCCAAGCTCAACTCGAGTGGCCCACCCCCTGACAAAAGACATCTTCTTCTCGTCCTCCTCTGCGGAGAGACAGAAGGACGGATGAGGAGATAGGAAAGTGTCAGCTCATCCCTTTAATCCAGGGTATAGACAGGGTAGAGACTCTTCAGTGAAGAGGTGGGGAAATCCACTGATCGGGGGACTTGAGACGCAAAATCCTACAATAGACCTGTGGTTCTTTTTTGGGGGTCATCATCGCAGCAGGATGAGGGACAGCAATCTCAGCAATCTCTGTCCGTGTATTGTGGAGCACACACAGTCTCGCTGGGCCAGCGCGGCATACTTGTTTTAATGTGATAATGCTCATTATGCAAATACCTAGTAACACCGCCCTATATGTTGTAAAGTATTCACACACATGAAAAGCAATGCAACTACAGATAGACACAGAGTGGGGTCACGATGATGATAATATTATAAAGAAACTTTTTCCAATTTCAGTCCATATTGTATAACGATATGACTAATTTAATTGAATTATTTCAATAAGGCCTAAGATTTTTTTTATCTTTTATTTCTATAAGGATTTAGAAAACAATAACACAATATGATCATCAGTATATTATGGCTCACACCTTTTGTGTTGATGTTTGGTAAAAATTGGATAAGGTATCTTTGCTGTTGCATCAAAGAAAGCTGTTCCAAACTGTCTCCAAACGTGTGTGTGTGTGTGTGTGTGTGTGTGTGTGTGTATGTGTGTGTGTGTGTGTGTGTGTGTGTGTGTGTGTGTGTGTGTGTGTGTGTGTGTGTGTGTGTGTGTGTGTGTGTGTGTGTGTGTGTGTGTGTGTGTGTGTGTGTGTGTGTGTGTGTGTGTGTGTGTGTGAATGTCTGCGCATGAGCTACAAATTGCATTAGTGAGGTTACACGCGCATGTGCATCAGTATGAGCATGCGTGCCGCTATGTGTGCGTGTGTCATTGTGTTTTCCTTGTGTGTGCGGGTATACGGGGCGGTGAGTGTGCGCCTGCATTCAGCAATCTCCCTGCAGCTAATGAGTGGCGGCCCACCTCTCCAGCAGGCCTTGGCAGTCCTTGGCTATGGGGCTTGGAGCTGGCTGTTTTCTCATGGTAATCACACACTTTGTCCCGGGGTGGATAATCCTACGCTGGCATTGTCTGGGCCCCAGAGGAGAGCCCCACAAGGTCGACCCCGCTTCACAGAGGGCCACAAAGACCCCAAATGCACTAGCAGCACCCCACTCCAGGGCCCTGTGCTCCCCAACACACACCCGTATACACGCAGCAGGAAACACACACACACACACACACACACACACACACACACACACACACACACACACACACACACACATACAAAAAGGCATGCTTGCACAGAAATGCACGCACACCCCCAGCGGCATGGACACATTAGTTATTCTCAATTTCAACAGCCAGGAGTCCTGGAGTCATTAAAACGGGCTGGAGCACAGACACACTCATTCTCATACACACACACACACACACACACACACACACACACACACACACACACACACACACACACACACAGAAATAGCAGTACATTTGTATGCATTTACAGCAGTTTTGTGGGGAAAGGTTAATTGGGATATTGCAAGCGCCAGCTAACGTTAGCTTCACTTGTGCCACAAAGCAACACCCCCCTGCAGCAAAGCACCAAACAGGCAGTGCAATATCTACAGTGTTAAATGAGCCACACACGTACAGGAAGCCTCTTTTGGTACCTTCAGTAACAAAAAAGTATTGTTTATTCAAAGCATCCACATGAAAATGAACCCTTTTTGATAAAAACTCACTTACTGCTACTCACAGTACTTACAGCTACTCCCACAGTTGGCAGCATTCCACTGTCTATAACCCTGATGTGTGTAAATAGGCCGTATATTGCTGGAAGGGGTGAATCATGCTCATGGCTCGGTGTTGTATCAGGGACGATCAGCTCAGTGGAATATCTGGAGGGCCAGAGTGAGAAGCAAAGATGAGTGTAAAACAGGCTCCCACAGGTCTCTCTTACACTCCATCTCCTTCTCAGTCGTTACTGAGCAGGCCTAGGAGGAAGGGGCCTGACAGGTTTGAGTTGATCTCTAAAGGCAGTAGAGCAGCTAGTTGAACAGCAACTGGATCCCCGTGGCCTTCCACAACAAATCCAGTGTCAATGTAAGCCTATGAGCCATTAAAGGTGCTACGAGGAACTTTCAAATATTTCTGAAAGTCAAATTTTTCCTCTGACTATCATTAATTACATGTAACAGCAAATGAGACCATCAGTGCAAATAATCCTATTTTAATATAGTTTTTCTTAATGCATTTGTCATGGGTATACGCTCACCCAGGAACAACAGCTGGGGTAGTAAAAGCACTACCGCTTTTGTCCGGAGGGGGTGCAAGAATTTAAAAAAAAATTAAAGTTCCTCGAAGCAGCTTTAACTTTTGAAATGACAAGTCTCTTCTCTGTGGTGCTCTAAAATCCCTATACAAAATCCCCCCCTTTAAATATATGATTGTCAATCAGCAACAATAAAAACAAAAGCTTTTTAGCAACCAAGTTCCAGCAACTTGAACTTGTCAAAGTCTGGAAAGTACCATGAAGCAGAAGGAAGGGGCACAGACTTTCAAATGTGTGATTTTTTTATTTTTAAGTCTGCCTCTGGTGTTCTAATGTTTTCACGTGAAGGGGATATCAGGGATGAGCTCAGATCTGAGGTCTTTTAAGAAAGAATGAATGTGTCTCACTGGGTCATTAGCTAGGGGGAGCAGAGCACTGTGAGCCAGTGTGAGGAGGCAAAGAGAGGGTTTGTAATCCTCTATGGCCATGGTGGGACACAGCCAAATGTCTGTCTAGAGACACACTAGGACATTTTTGTTCCGCAAACAAGTGAGACACACACACACACACACACACACACACACACACTCAGCCACGAATACATGCATAAATGCACACAGACACACACAAGCCCAAGATATCCCACTGCTTCCAGTCTAGTAATCCTCATTGGGTATTCCAACGGAGTTTTGCCGTGGACACCGAGTTGACAGACAGAGTTAGAGAGTAAAAGAGGAAGAGAGGGAGGGAGGAAAGGGAGAGGAACGCAGACACACAAAAACAACAACAACAAAAAAACCTTCCCCCTTCTCCGCTCTCCCAGCCGTCATTGGTTGATGGCACACAGTCTTTTCTTTCCTTTTTGCTAATTGGCCACCCAGGCATTGACTCTGGCGTGAGTTTCTAGCCCAAAAGAAACACGTGCATGTCCCTCGGTCCCGGGAAACGCTTGCTGGCTATTCTCCACTCACCTTGCCATTTAAATGGCTCTTGGGGAAAGCGTGTTACCATGGCGAATGGTAGCAACTCCCAGAGGAGATGGTGAAACAGTTTTGTCACAGGTGGAGAAAAAACCGCCATCCGTCACTTCAGCTACAATTCCTAACAGCAGCCGTAACCGAAATTATTCATGTAGTGTGTAAACTTTTCACTTGACTGCGTCAGCACAGCAACAAGAAGTGGAGTTGACATATGTTGCTGAATGGACTCCATATTCATCTACTTTTAATTTTAAATGTATGTTATGTAAAATTAATAGGCTTATTATTTTGTGCTGTACACCCATGTTTTCTCAAAAGGACAACTTTTTCAATGGAGGTCTGTATTATTCCAACTTCCCACCGCCCTTTTTCATCTATAGAGCAAGATATTTGTCCCCGGATTTCTTAAAGGGGATGATGGACAACGGGATGATCTAATTATTTCATTAACCTATTTGGAGCGGTGGAATTTGGTCACATCTTCCACTTATGAGGGTGGCAAACACTAAGGTCTGCCATAATTTCTTTAAGGAAATGAAAGACAGAAAGACGGAGTGGAGGGGAAGAAAAGAGGAGGAAAAAACCTAATTTGATTGTCTGGCGGCTCCATATGGTTTTGTGGCTTTTTCGGTTCACCCTGGCTGAGGCCCTTTCACACTTTCAAAACCGATGACAAACTTCCCTATCCTCCCTTCATCCACACACCCCCACCACCCCACACTGAATCTGGTTAGGGGAATAATAGAACGGGCAAACAATGAGCGGGTATGAAGGAGGGGTGTTGGAAAAGAAGAAGGAGGGAGGGGTGTCAAGTGACCCGCAGAAAACACTATCAAACAAGACTGGAACTCTAAGGGGCTGACAATGGAAGCGGCCTGCTCTTTTCTGTGCTACGCCACTGGTGGGGCAAGATAAGGGAATTCCTCAATACAGCAAGAACGGGAAGAAAGGGGGAGCTCTGCTTTTCAGAGATCCAGACCTCAAATCCAAACACCCCCCCCCCCCAAATAAAAGATTATAGCTTGTGTGTTTTAAAGGGTGGCTGAAATAAAGCAGCACTTTGTTGGACAAGTTAGCCTGGTTGGTGTTGATCTGCGCTGCCATTGTGAGCGGTATAGTCTTATGCAGTTCTATGCAGATGACGGGAGATTAGCAAAAAAAAGAGCCTTGACTACACAGGGCCTCTAAAGTTGTGATACAGAGATCTATCACAATAATTCAAAAGGTAACACAATGGCACTAACTGCTGCAGCTGTCTGGATTTATTGAGCCTTAAAAACGCCATAGAATAAACAGTGGGATTTAGCTGTTGGTCCCTATACTCCTTATCAAACCTTCCAGTGCACTCTGTTTGACTTATAGCGCTCCAAGGCAGAACGTCTGCAGTGTTTGAAAGCCAATCTCCTCGGTTAATGTAATAGATGGTCTGATCTGAAAGTCAAATAATAGTGGGGGAGGATAGTGAAGTCAGCCTTGGGCCATGTGAAAAGGAAACTTCTATGTTGTGGACGAGGCAGTGCATCAGAACATTTAGATTTTACACAAACGCATCGTCAAAACACTTCTGCATGCAGCCCGGGGCCACGGTTGCGAGACCTGACTCTTTCACGCCAAACAAGGTGAACACATTTCACCGAGGCCTGAATATGCCAACTAACTGTCACACACACAAACACACTCTCCTCAAGCATGCAAACATGCACAGTGCAGAGCCAAGTTTCACCGACGTGTTCAGCTCGTTTTTTATTGTCAGATCATAATGCAATAGAGTTCTAAGGAAAAATGCATCATTACTACACCACAGTTGTGTCTCGCCCTACCCTCCCTGCCCAGGACTGACTGACTGAAAGACAGCAAAAGAAAAATGTGTATTAGCATTGGATAAGAACATCAAACTAATGGATCCATTGGTTAGACCGTCCTTTATTAGTTTAGCTAACTGGTCTGGATGACCAGAAAAGATGGGATCGTAGGTTGGTTTTAATGTGTGGATGGATGGATGGATGGATGGATGGATGGATGGATGGATGGATGGATGGATGGATGGATGGATGGATGGATGGATGGATGGATGGATGGATGGATGAACGGCTGACTTGCTGGCTGACTGACTACGCCGTTCACAGATTGTATTTGTGTATATTATTTTATTTACAGTATAAATCAAAGCACCTCACATCCGCCCACACAAGACATTTTATGAACTCAAAATTAATCAGAGGAGTGTTTTTTTTTGTACTTTCGTCTGAAAGTTTCTCTCAAACATTAAGCTCAGGTTGAGGAGAAAGAGAGACAAGGAAAGAGAGAAAGACAAGGAGAGAGAGAGAGATAGAGAGAAGGAGAAAGAAAATGATGCCAAAAACTAAAGATGTTTTTTTTTCTGCAGAATTTGGCACCTGAAGCCATGGTTTTCCAAGAATCTACGGTATCACCTCTATCATTGACTGTCTGCTAGTAAAACGTCAACTCTTCACGCCCTGTCTCCCTCTGCAGATGCAGGCCCTGATAAGCTAAACTGCTGTAAGATAAGAATTACATTGAAGCATTGTCTCTGCAACAGCATTCAAATCATTCCCGATTCCAGTTATCCGCTGTGATTTAACAGAAAACAAAATGGCAGAGTGGGGGGAGGAGGGGGGGGGACATTGACCGTTAAGACATCGCTCTCTGAATGAAAACCAAGCCCCAATGCTTATCTCAACGTTCGGGGCAGAAGGGGCTTTACTTTGGAGCATGGCTGCTCAAATATGCGCTATTTGCACAGCGTACAACTTCCCAGTCACTGCGGATTAGGCAAACAATACAGCTCCCCCATACTGCCCCCTCTACCAAAAAAAAACCTCCACCCAAATTAGTGTTTCTTTGGCCAGTTATAAAGACCTGAGTATGAATGAGGGCCTCTGTTAGTCCAGGGAAGATAACACACACTCACTCACAGCGAGAGGGAACTAACATTGTGTATTGCGTCCTTCCTCAACATCTGATTGGCGAGACATGATTTATCTTAAGCGATTTGCTGTCCTGATTGGCTCCTGAGCATAACTGTCCGGGGCAGGTTTCACACTTGTCCAACAGTTTGCTTACATTGTGTGTTGATGTGTGCACAGAGCCGATATACGCACGTACACATATGTACGCCTATACGTGTCTGCTCCCTCCTGATTAGGTTTAGAGCAGTTTGAACATTAAGCCGTGACAACCTGCCAATCTTGTACCAGACTTGCAGAGCGACAGAGGAGTCCGAGCCAAACTACTGCGCACATACACAGAGGCCAAATCACCGCACTTGATTGGCAGAACCAAAACTTGCCACTCGGCAGGGATTTCAATTTCTACAGAGAATCGTTTGCATGGTTTTCTCAGACATTAAGTAGCTACTAAAGTGTGGGCATGTACATGTTTTTTTTTTATCAGGGCCCAATTCATCAACCATTGGGCTGAAATGTGGAAGAAAAAAGTTGATTTGATTTATGGATTTCAGACTTTATCAGCCACGTGAGGTTGCAGAGATGCCTGGAGCAAATTCCTTCAGATCACATAAAGAGTAATATGCCCACCTTTTACCACTAAGTAGAGGAATAACACAGCCATTTTGCAATACTTCATCTTGTCTGAACTGAGTCATGAGAGAAGCCCTTCAAAATAGCACCTGTAAGGTGTCACTTAGAGAACAGCAAAATAAACAGTTGAACAGCCAAGGAATGACATACAATATTCTGTGGACCTGATCTGCATCAGTGACTGCTGCTGCCAGTTGTTGTTTTTTTATTGATATTGTATGTTCTTGACACTGAAGTGTGATAGCTCAACTATGCAGGCAGGTAATAGGCACAGCCACTGCCAGGTAGGGAGGTAAACATAATGCGCATCATTTCTACAGTCGGGCGCTGGGGGTGAAGAGTACACACTGACATGGGAGAGACCTGATGCTCTCATAAACAGATAGACGTTGTTGAGTGGGGATCGTCTGGATTCCAAACAAAGTTGTTTTCTTCTTCAAGTGTGTGTGTGTAGTGTGTGTGTGTGTGTGTGTGTGTGTGTGTGTGTGTGTGTGTGTGTGTGTGTGTGTGTGTGTGTGTGTGTGTATGTATGTGTGTGTGTGTGTGTGTGTGTGCATGTGTGTGTGTGAGCGTGTGTGTGTGTGTGTCAAAGTTGTTTTTTTCTTCAAGTGTGTGTGTGTAGTGTGTGTGTGTGTGTGTGTGTGTGTGTGTGTGTGTGTGTGTGTGTGTGTGTGTGTGTGTGTGTGTGTGTGTGTGGGTGTGTGCGCGTGTGTGCGTGTGCGTATGCATGTCTAAAAAGAGAGAAAGAGAGCGAGTGCAAGTGCAAAGTAACACAGCGACACCAAGAATGTTTAATTAAATTCTGGAACAGGCTCTGGGTGCTTGTGCTCTAAATGGCCCTCTAGCTGAAAGGAAGGATTAAAACAGAGCATGGACAGGCCTCCAGCTACAGCGCGCTCATTACTGCAGAATGGAAAGATAAGTCAGAGAAAGGAGGAGGAGGAGAGAGGGAGAAAGACAGAGCGAGAGAGACAGAATGTCGATGGAGTACGTAGACAGTTGAACTTACCAAAGTGTGCATGCTCAGTTTTCAACGACGACCCTGTCTCCCAGAGATTACATTTATGTATTAGTTTTTGGTTTTTCCTATTGTGTTTTAAGGGGGAAATTAATTGCCAGGATTATGTTCCAGAGCAACAAACTTTGTTATGTGGGAACTATGCAAATATGTATCGGAAGCCAGTTTTGTGTGGTGGGCCTACAAAGTTAAAAAAAAAATTGGAAGGAAGGAAGAGGATTCATTTCAAAGCCAAGGGCACCCCACTAGTCTAACTAATAATATTTATTTTCAATATATAACTAAGACCACACCTTTTTTCTTTACCTTAACTAAGTGATGTGAATACTGAAACATAGCAATGAAAAATGTTTTATACATTTGCAAAAAATGGTCTGGCTAAACTGCTTATGTGTTTACAACCTGTCTGATTGCCTCAACTCTATCAACGTGCCCCACAAAAATAAGATAGCTTTTTGTGATAGACTAGAACAATCCTTCAATGAAATATTTAGATTTATATGAAATTGCTCCGACATACCACATTGGCTTTTAAGGTAAAGGTTTTAAGAAAATACATTTTTTTATACAATTCTTATTCATGTCAGTGGACTGATTAAGTCCATGTAAAACAAATATAAAATAAACAATTTTTAATGATTTACTCTTTTTATCATAATGTACACCAATTTCTGCAAATGATCACATCAGACAGGCTTTAATAAGAGAAAAAAATGATAGGAGAAAACACATTGGATTCCAGCAGTGAGAAGAAAAAAAATTAGGAAAAAAAAGAAATATATGCCATTATTTTACAACATGGCTGTCTCATTTTGAGAGTGGACCCTGGCGTTACCATGTGCTACAAGGATTAGTGTCTGGACGACTGGGCAGAGCAAAGGGTTCAACCCCGAGCCGAGCCCCCTGAGCCCCGGCCATGTCCGTATTATAGCCACAGCCAATATAACTGTGCTCAGTGTCAACAGCTCACACACTGGATTCACAGGGGGCAGTTTACTCAACCTGCAGGCTATACCCCTCAGACGTCCTGTTACTCTACATGGCTGCTCCAGCTGGCAGCCAAATACACACAGTTTACACACTCGCACCACAAACACCACTTCATTAAGGGTTATTCAGACACTGCGGTGGATGCAGTTTGTTGGGGAAGTGCAGCACAAGTAAAAAAACACACACATGTGCTCTCGATCCATTCATCTACTCCAGGGATTTCTGTAAGGCTTCAGTCAACATAAACAAGGAAATGTATGTACACACACACACACACACACTGATCAATGTAAGTGTTACACAAATACCATCCTTGTTAGCCGACTAATTCAGATGGCTGCAAGTATGTGAAGGTATGTTTAAGTGAGATCAACATTCCTATGCAGAGGCAAAGTGCAATATCAACAGGCAGGGGTAATTTGATTAGGTGGCTGCTTTGCTGTTTTTGCACTCAGACAAGTAAACCAAACAAAGCTCCATTGACAGGTTAATTACCCTCCAATAGAAGGCTGGTATTCAAATGGCAGAGAATCATGTATGTTTGAGACGGGTAGCAAACTATAGAGATTTACAGTAAGCAAGGGACTCAGAAGTTCATGCTATAATACACATAACATACTATATATGAAATAGGAGGAAATTAGATAACGTTAAAATAATGGAGGTAGGTCCCCTTTGCAGAATTCTAAAGGAACATGGGATTTAAGCAATTTTAAAGCATTTTAATGGATTGTCTGTTCGTTTATTATTTTGAAAAGAGTACATAATTATTACTATTGGCAGTATAAAGCCATTCAAAACTATCTGCACAAAGTAAGTGGGTGAACTGACCCTGTCAAATATCTTGAATCCCTGTAAATGAGTATCCCTGTTATGAATAATCCAACAAAGTCCTTATAACTTTATGACAATAGCTTGTTCAGGGCAATTTCTAATGTGCAACCATGTGGTAAATGTACTTGTACTAAAGCTACCTGCCAACCTTCATGTTTAACAGATACCGACAGTGTGGTGTAGACAGGAGTTGAACAACATTTAGTCAACAGCCCTTTGGGGATCAAAAGAAATGTTGCACACAATAAAGTCTGAGTATCAAAGTCAAGTGCTTTTTTCAGGCAAACTGAGTGACAGAAGCAAAGCAATTTTGATATCAATCAATTCAAGGTAAAACTGACAAACATATATAAACAACGTATGTGAAAAAAACGACAGGAAATTAAACGCTGGGGCTGTGTTGAAGTAGCAGTTTATCTCCAGACAGTTAATATTGACTTCTATTAGACAGACACGGGCAGACAGAGCGGTCCCAACAGCACGTCTCTTCCCAATCACTCCTGCTCTGTGATAGCTGTGGAGGTGAAGACCTGCCCTTCTAGCCCCTTATCTCTATTTATCTAGGTGCACAACGGCGGCATCTGAACCATACCTTTCATAGTCCTGGTGTGAACGTTTTGACAGCACGAAGGGTCGGCCTGGCTGAGCAGATAGCGCCACTGAACCTGGGTTCAAGTTCAAGGAAAATCCTACGTGGGAAAAAAAGAGAACTGCCTCTGAAAATCACGTTTGTTTGATAGTCGGTGGAAACAAGAGCATTTACAAAGCAAAGCAGCTCCTATCGAGTCCGACGTGTGTGTGTGTGTGTGTGTGTGTGTGTGTGTGTGTGTGTGTGTGTGTGTGTGTGTGTGTGTGTGTGTGTGTGTGTGTGTGTGTGTGTGTGTGTGTGTTTGTGTGTGTGAGCGCTCATCTCCATGTCTGTAAGTCTTTTTAAGAGTGAGGGTAAGCGCCCATGTGTGTGTGCCTGCGTGCCTGTGTGTGTGTGTGTGTGTGTGTGTGTGTGTGTGTGTGTGTGTGTGTGTGTGTGTGTGTGTGTGTGTGTGTGTGTGTGTATGTGTGTGTGTGTGTGTGTGTGTGACTCTTGGAGTCGCCTGTGGGATTTAGATCCAAATGAGTGGAGTGTTGGTGCATTAATGAGTAACACACAACCTTCATCTCCAACAATAAAGCCCCTATACACACATCCATTCTCTTTAAAAAAAACACCCCAAACCTCACACACACACACACACACACACACACACACACACACACACACACACACCACACCACACCACCACCCTCTCCAATGACATTTCAAGGCTGTGTTGGGAAACCAGAGGAGGAACTTCTTCATTTGGAGTGTGAGACAATGCGGCCGGCCGGTTGGCTTTGTGCTCCCGATATCCCGCCGAGGCACAATATGGCCCCGTCAGGGATCAGTGGGGACGCACAATGCCCATTACCCACGGGCCACGCGGAGGGGCTCTGGGGCAGGGCCGCAATGGGACAGTTTCCAGACTATACAGGGATGTCTACCAGGCCACACTGAAAGAGAGATAGAAGGAGGAGAGAAGATCAGAGGAGAAGATTAAAGATGAAAAAGATGAGATGAGATGGGAATTCTAAAAAAGGCATTTGCCCAAATACAAGCAGGCAGAAATAAGTATAGTGGGAAAGCGGTAGGATGAAGTATACAAAAACAATGCGTAAGGGTTATGAGAAAGAGTTGAGCGCAGGCGGCGTAATAGCATAAAAGTCTAAAAAAGAAGGGGAGGATACAAAAGAGCAGGGGGTATTGAAAAGAGAATAAACAGGGAGCAGGTCCGCTGCCAGGGATGGGGCGCGATGAAAGTGAGAAGACACTCTGTGCATCATCTCCCTAGGGATAGAGGGCTCGGGAAGGGGGGGGGGGTCAGTTTATCTTGGAGCTGAACTTGGTGGCTTGCTTCTTCACGCTCCAGCATAATGGCAGCCATGAACAAACGGTGGCTTTGCATTTTCACCTTCACTGCTGCTGGTTTGACCCCCCCCTCGGAGCTCTTTCTAAGGGTGATATGGTGGGTGGACAGGAGCACACTGGGGCTGGACGTCAGGAGGCTCCTAGGGGCCAGAGGTGGTGACCGGGGGGCCACAGAGAGAAAGATAGAGAGGGTGGACGTGGGTCAACGAGTCAGCTGAACTTAACCATCAGTCTCCCACGAGAAATCTATACCCTTTTGCTGTCACTTGCTTGCCACCTTTCAGAAAGCACTAAACTAGTTAGCTGGACAAACAAGCTGTGATCTTCGAAGTCAGGAATCCTATACCTTTAAATGGGCAGGGAGGGCGCATGGGAAAGTGTCGCAAAAAGGGATACCATGACCTCTGCGTTTTTGGGAACATTAGATCATATTAAAGTCAACCAGCACTCCCTGTTCAGATGTGGACCTGCAATTCTCACCTCACTTTCATTTCAGGTGAACAAGCCGGGCCTGCAGGGTGTGCGCTATCCTGAGCCGTTCCTGTGTAGCTCCTGACCAAACGTTTGCTCTCACCTTAGTTAGGGGTCAGTACAAGTCTGATTAAATGGGTCAGCGCTCCCCTATTTTCAGCCCCTCGCTGACAGGGAGATGCATTAGTGATCTGGGAGCACTTCCCTGGAAAGAAAGGGGTGAAGATAAAACTGCTGTGCCGGTGGGTTTTTACATGTGTGCCCCAGGAACTTTCTCCACAAGCCTCCCCAGTGGAACATCTGTCCCGCCACAGAGGTGCTCTTATCTATATACATCCCCGCGCTGGCAGAAATGAAGTGAATTTCCAGTTTTCACAGAGGTTTATGCTCTTTCAGAAGTATCCCCAAATCCTGCTTTGCCCCAACTTTCTTCTTTTTTTTTCATACTGGCCAGCCTAAAATTGCTAGATGGCTCTCTATCCTTCTATCGCTCCCTCACAGTTATTGTCTCACAGATACCACGTTCTTCCAATGTGTCAATCTCACACACACATACTGTACATCCTGTGCAAATACTCTAATGTAGTTCACGTCTGAAAAAAATGGTTATGCAAAAACTAATTGCCTTGTAAGTGTATTGTAAGTCATCAACTGGCAAAGTTTCATGATATAATATTCACCTATTCAGTTGCAGTGTCTCGCCCTTAAACACGGTACAAAGACCAACCCCGAATCTGAGGCAGAACATGTGACAGCGCACAGTATGCAACCAAAACAAACACACAGCCTCTTGTTATGTGTTTCCTGGTTGAAATCTCTTCACTCACTTCAATCCTCAGTCCCATCCTCCTATCTAGCGCTCTCTCTGCGCTGTGGGCTTCACCCGGGGTGCTGCCACAGGTCTATTTAGAGCCGAGGGCATGTCTGCACTGCACAGCTTGTCTGAATGGAGACTCACAACCACCCCCCCCCCCCTTCTACCAACAAGCACCATCTGGCCTGGTCCTCTCCACGGTATGAGACCCACGCACAGCAATACGCTAGGGAGTACACAGAGTGCACAGATGTGCCATCAGAATATTCCCATGCTCGTGCACGTATGGAGACACTGTGGTTTTTTCCTTTTTTTTTCCTTTGGACGGCGCACTTCAAAATCCAGGTTGTTCATTGCATATTGATTGATGATCGATTTATTACATTTTTATTATTGTTTCATGCATTACCAGTATGCCCCGGCTTACAAAACACCACCATTAAAACAAACAAACAGACCAGAAACCAAAAACAGCTACTTAACAATTAGCCTAGTAATGCTAACAAACTGAACCACCATGACATTTCTTCCAACAAATAATAATAATGAAGTATGGAACTTTGTTTACCTTTTTCTTTTTTTTTTTTTTTTTTTTTACTTTTTGCTTCATTGGGTTTTTGTCAAGCTCTTAGCCAGATAAATTCAAAATCCAGCTAAGACCTTCAAGTTGACAGACTGTTTCACACAAGAAGAGCTGAATGGCCATAAGCGCGTTGACCTTTAGGGGTCAGAAATCATTGTGTCCTCTCCTTCCACTGTGTGGTCTCCGGTGTATAATTGACATTTAATGAAGGCATGTGTTAGCGTGGGGCTATAATGGCACTGGGATAAAGAATGGAGGGGGGAGCTGGATGAAAAGGGGTAAATGAAAGCAATGTGGAGAAGAGTATTGATAATTAATGTTGCGGTAGAAGGTGAAAAAGGTAGATAGTAGGTTGATGCAATGTTGGTGAGAAAACACAGGTGAAGAGATAACAGTGCTATATAAGGAGTTGGAAGACAGGGGACACATTGGGATACATGGGTGTGAGGAAAGACAGACGCAGGACAACAGCCTGTTGTTTGGTTGCCAACCCCATCTGTCTACTTTCACATCACCCTCGTCAACCGCAGGGAGCGAGAGAGCTGCTGAGAGAGATGGAGAGGGAGAAAATGAACACGCTAATGCTCCTCATGTTGACACCCATGCCCTGAAATGTCATCTTAATAGCACAGCATGAGAGGAGCACACACAGAAGTGATGTGTTTATATGTGACAGAAGAGTTCTGAAGAAGATGAATCACCTTTACATAACCTGCACTACAGTAATTAGACACTTCTTGGGGGCTTGTCGGGGTTCAAGAGCATTTAAACAAATCTTTCGATGTGCGTATATGTCCCTCATGATCTGCTTCTCACACATGCTCCGCACTGACTGGATCAGAAGTGGCTCAGTCCGTTCACACACAGAATTAACAGTAATGAAAAGGTGTGTTTTTTCCCCGCCCCAACCCCCAACGTCTCATTTGCCTACTTCTTAGAAATCTGTGATTGTAAGGAGTGGCTGTTCTGTTTTTTTATCTGTTTCTAACCAACTGAAGTTGGCCAGCTATCAAAGCCTTGACTCGGGGAAACCCCGATGAATCGCAATGGGCCACAAAATGTGAAAAGTAAACAGCTGTGTGTGCAGAGGTCAGCCATTATGGTGTGTGACTTATCAATGCTGCAGTAAAAAGGGATTTGCATGAGGTCAGATGGCGGCGGCCTCACAAACACAACAGAAACCAGAGATAAGAGATGCAACGGGAAAGTTTTAGGAGAAACTCATAATATACTTAAATAGTTATTATAAATATTATTAAATATTTTACGCATTATTTTGTATTTTATAGATTTGTCATTGCAATTCTAGCATCATGATCATCATTTTTTATTTATTTTTATCTATCTGTAGTTTACCATGACGAAACAATTTCAAGTTTGCCAA
>NC_137234.1:19797997-19957997 GCF_949987685.1 Ammodytes marinus | reverse complement strand
ATGAACTGTAGATCCCCAGTGCTGGCAGCACTCATGCAGCCCCAGACCATGACACTCCAACCACCATGCTTGATTCTAGGCAAGACACACTTGTCTTTGTACTCCTCACCTGGTTGCCGCTCCACACTCTTAACACCATCTGAACCAAATAAATGTATTTTGGTCTCATCAGACCACAGGACATGGTTGCAGTAATCCATGTCCGTAGTCTGTTTGTCTTCAGCAAACTTTTTGTGGGGTTTCTTTTGCATCATCTTTAGAATAGGCTTCCTTCTGGGATGACAGCCATGCAGACCAGTATGATGCAGAGTGCGGCGTATGGTCTGAGCACTGACATGTTGACCCCCCACCCCTTCAAGCCCTTCAGCAATGCTGGCAGCACTCATACGTCTATTTTCCAAAGCCAACCTCTGTGTACGACGCTGACCACGTGCACTCAACCTTCGTAAACTGGGCCGCAGGGTGGTATTGCAACATGATAACGACCCCAAACACACCTCCAAGACGACCAGTGGCTTGCTAAAAAAGCTGAGGGTAAAGGTTATGGCCTGGCCAAGCATGTCTCCAGACCTAAACCCTATTGAGCATCTTTGGGGCATCCTCAAACAGAAGGTGGAGGAGCGCAAGGTCTTTAATATCCACCAGCTCTGTGATGCTGTCATAAATGGGTGGAAGAGGGTTCCAGTTGCAACCTGTGAAGCTCTAGTGAACTACATGCCCAAGAGGGTTAAGGCAGTGCTGGAAAATAATGGTGGCCACACAAAATATTTACACTTTGGGCCCAATTTGTAAATTTTTTCTAAGGGGTGTACTCACTTTTGTTGCCAGCAGTTTAGACATTAATGGCTGTGTGTAGAGTTATTTTGAGGGGACAGTACATTTACACTGTTATACAAGCTGTACACTGACTACTTTACATTGTATCAAAGTGTCATTTCTTCAGTGTTGTCCCATGGAAAGATATAAAGAAAAATGTGAAGAAATGTGAGGGGTGTACTCACTTTTGTGAGATACTGTATGTACAGTATGTATGTGTTGAGCAAATACTAGAAGATTGAGTCAGGTAACATGATACCACAACACCATTATATGGATTTCACCCTTATCTCTGCGACCAATGCATGTGTTAATGCAAATGAACCCATTGCCAAGGGTTGAGTTCATAAATCATACCCCACAACTATCATAATACATTCTTTAAGGTCCAATCATTTTTCATAAGTGAGACATATATAAAACTCATAACTCATGACTGATGACTGTAGATCCATTTTGATTAAATGCCAATTGCGGAATTTGAGACGATGTACTGTTGCCAAGAAAAAAAGGCAGCGTTTTTACAATTATATTAATGCAGGTTGAAAAGAACTGACAGACTGGTCGTTATGGAACAGTAAACTGGAAATGTAATGTCGTTGCTGGAATCTTGTTTAGTCACCATGGGTGGAATCGTGTCACAACAACAACACCAGCGGTATCTGACTCCTTCTTCATGCTTGATGTAAATATAAACACTGGCAGGGGCTGCCTTTAGAGCTCCAGTGTTGTGCTCCAGCGTGTGTGTGTGTGTGTGTGTGTGTGTGTGTGTGTGTGTGTGTGTGTGTGTGTGTGTGTGTGTGTGTGTGTGTCACAGGTTGAAAAGAACATACACACACACACACACACACACACACACACACACAGGGATGAAGCAGTTGGCCCTACACTTTGATTGTCTACTGCCAACGCCTTGTCTGTTTGTTTACTGTACAGGGAGATAACCAAAACCCAAAACATCAGCATGCTCCAACAGTCATCCTTTTTTTCATGCCAAAGGCAATCAATCGTCTTACATGGAGGAGAGAGTTGTTCATTTCAACATTTAAACAATAATTCATCCAACACAATCTTATTTGATTCATATTTTGTCAAGGGCTGTGTTCGAAACGGCCTACCAACGTCCTCCCTCCTACATACTCAGCATGTACGTATATACTGTCTACGTAACGATCGATTGTGTATGCGAGGTTCGTCGGACCGTTTACACTGAAATATACAGATGCGATAAAGAATTTTTAAAAGAACTTCCGTGCCGTCTGAAAAGATGCAATGCATTGTGGAGCGGTTGAGTAGGAAAAGTAACCTATTCATTCACATTAGTGTCAATGAAGATCATTGATTGCAGGTAAACCACTTTTGAATTATCTCCACATCAGGATGTTTAAGGAGCAAGAAGGTGCGAATATGCCAAGAGCCTAAACCAAATCTTTCAATATAAACGCATGGCACACACCCACACCCACATGCATTCAAAACCACACTCAAACACACGCACACACACACACACACACACACACACACACACACACACACACACACACACACACACACACACACACACACACGCACACACACACACACACTTTTTAATTTTGCGTTCTTGCATCTCGTCTGTGTGTGTATTTACAGAAAGCGTAACGAGGCCATTGGAGCCAATTATACAATGAGCGGTCTCCAAACTAACCCATCGTCCAGGCGGAGGAATCACAGAAATATTTATCCTGTTTAAAAGTTTAGGAAGGAGAGAAAGGGCCTTGGCACTAAACCCTTTAGTGAGGCAAGGGGAATGAAAACCTCCAGTGTAAAAGGACCTATTAGTCTCAGGACATGGGCATTAGCATGATAGTAGACTTAGCCTTGGGGCTGAAGGAGAGGGACGCTGTCTCTACGCTTTCAGCTAGCGGTAGAAGAAGAGGGGGGTCCCTATACATACACACACACACACACACACACACACACACACACACACACACACACACACACACACACACACACACACACACACAAGTTGCCTGATAGGCAGGGAAATGCAAAGTGGGGCCCTATACAGAGCATGAGGCACACCAGCGACCCAGCAAATAAGGAGGAGGAGGAGGCGTGGAGGGGAGAGGGCGGGTCGGTGAGTGCAGGACGGCGATGACGAGAGAGGAGAATTAAACCCCGCTCACAACAGGACTAGAAGAGGAGAACCATTAAAACATGTAAGGAGCAATTTGTAAAACTGCAAGTGACAACAAAGCATGAAAAGGGACTTTATACCTTCTTCTTTTTGTATATGTCAGTTCCTCTGTGAATCAGTTCAGTTCAATGTTTCGTAAAAATAAAAACCTATAGTTTCTGACGGTCGGTGAATCCTGGAGCGTACTAGGTTTTCATGCACGGATGAAAGATAGTTGAGGAGGGAAGAATGCCTGAGCAGCAAACAAACACCCTAAGTACATTCAAATACACATACAAGCACAATCATCATCAGCATCATGCATAAACATGCAAATGTGTGTGTCTATTTATGTGTGTGTGTGTTTGTGTGGGTGTGTGTGGGTGGCGGATGAAGGGAGCAGCCTCAGTCTGGGGGTCACAGAGGGCAGTTATGCACAAAGCTTGTGTTGATATAGTGTAAAAATGGAGGACACACAAGCAACTCATGCGGGGAGAGGGCAACAAGTAGAGAGAATGAACCTCATTGTATGTCCGTTAGGGAGATGCCCAGCATTGAGGGGTGGTGGTGGTGGTGGTTGTGATGCATGTTGGTGTGTGTGTGTGTGTGTGTGTGTGTGTGTGTGTGTGTGTGTGTGTGTGTGTGTGTGTGTGTGTGTGTGTGTGTGTGTGTGTGTGTGTGTGTGTGTGTGTGTGTGTGTGTGTGTGTGTGTGTGTGTCTGTGTGTCTGTGTGTCTGTGTGTAGGGGGGGGGGGGGGGGTCTAAAACTACAACAACAGTGAAGTGAAAGTGCATACTGGCATTGAACAGTGTGCTAACAATGCTATCAATGGGCTGAGGAAGGAGGGCGGGCAGGTTACACAGAGGGGATGCCTCCAGTGAGTCCCTGGAAATATGATAAATGGCCTGTTTAATGTTGGCATTGATAGTTTTGAGACAAGGCAAGACGTTGAGGGATTAGGCTGTAAGAGTCAATATTAGTGTTGGTGGCATCAGGAAAGCCCTGTCTGGTTAAACAGAGCAGGGAATAAAGCGTTTCCAGCTGATGTCAATGTTTGAACAATGATTCTAATCATTTGCACAGAGATGAGGTCTGCCTTGGTTTATCTGATAGATCAGACGCTGGTGTGGGGCCGATAGAGAGAGACCCGCATAGTAAGAGGAGGCATACAGAGTTTTTCTGAATGGGCCGATAGTAGAAAGTGCTGGAAACATACACTGCTAAAACAAGATGTGATTTAGCAGCAGGATATACATTTCACTTACTGGGCTGCAATTCTGCTCACATGTGTAATATTTAAATTAATCTTTTTTCACAAAACAGCCAAAAAAATCAACAGTGCAAACATTAGCCAGTGGAATCGATCAAGGGAAGTCACCCTGATATTACACAAATGTCTGATGGGATTGAGCATGAGGAGGCATGTTTTTATACGTATCTTCAACGCAATTGATTGAACAAACTGGGATAACAGTGCACATCTTTACCCACCAACATGCTCATTTAAAGGAGCGTGATTTACTTAAATAAGTGAAAGCACCTTTGTAGGTGGATCATTCATGCTTGGAGAAGAATCCCACCAATGGAATTCCTTTATTATGTGTCTATATTCCTCATTGTGTCTTCACATTTCACAGAGTAATTATCAGAAAAATATCAAATGTTGTGTAATTAATTTCTGTAATCTCAAATGAGGAGTCTTTGGATTGTTAAACAAGCTAAATAAATGTAGTTTGTACATCTATATTTTCTATATCGATTTGATTTCAGTGGCAGTGCTGAATCTGGACACAACAATATTAACATTTATGGTTATGTGTTACTGAAAATTCATGCGTGCAAAAATTAATTTTTTGAGAGGAATCCAGTGGCGGTTCATTACAAATGTTATGTGAAATCCAAACAAAAAGGTGTAGCAACATGTACACTAAAACCCTCCTTTGTAAACAGGGCCTCTGTGATTTTCAGGGGGGATTTTGCATCACTTCTTTCAACAGTTACTTATGACCTAAATGATTTACGAGGCTCTCTAGTCCAACGGTAACTCACGGTTGTAACTGCAATTTCAAAACGACCCCACACTAACATCCTGCTACAGCATGTCAAGTACAGTAAATGAGGCAGAATGGCACAACAGATATGGCAAATAATATGCAAATGAAACAATGAGCAAGATTGCTCATAGAGATAACACTTGTTACTCCCATTTAGGTTCCTCAGAATAACTGTTCTACAAGTGTTTACACACACCCTTTAGGTAATAGCAAACTGGAACCATACAGTTATGTGTGCAGTTGCAGTGTGCGTGTTTGCGTGTGTGTGTGTGTGTGTGTGTGTGTGTGTGTGTGTGTGTGTGTGTGTGTGTGTGTGTGTGCATGCAGAGGTATCCCTATATAAGACAGGGGGAATATGCTTGGCCCGCCTACAGCTGTGATGAATGGGTCTGAGGCTTTGTACCACAATGCCCCTCACTTCATTACTGTCACATGGAACAGATGGTGCCTTTCACCGTAGCATCACATGTATGCACGCACGCACACACACACACACACACATAGACACAAACACACATGCACAAACACACACACACACACACACACACACACACACACACACACACACACAAGCTCACACTCTCTTTCCAGGGATGCCGTCGCTCTGTGATGTGAACACACACACACAGTCACACACACACAAGCAGGGAGGGACAAGGAGGCTTAATTAATTCTACACCACACGCAGCTTCTGCGCTCAGCTGAGGCGTTAATTTACAGATCTGAAGAGCAGCCAAACAAAAAATGAGATCATGAGTATGAAACGTTAAACAAACCAAAGAGGGGGTAATTGAATGAAGCGGGGAATAAACAAAGACGTGTGTTCTGCCATCCAAATGGAAAATTGTTTTGGTACTTGGGAATACACCAAATCCCAAGATGTTTCAGCAGAATACAAAAATGTATTGGTGTGTGTGTGTGTGTGTGTGTGTGTGTGTGTGTGTGTGTGTGTGTGTGTGTGTGTGTGTGTGTGTGTGTGTGTGTGTGTGTGTGTGTGTGTGTGTGTGTGTGTGTAGGGGTGGGGTGGGGTGACGGTTCCACGCTCCCCTTTTCACTGTGTACCTCAACTGGTGTTCAGCATCTGACAAACACTATACATTAATATGCACGCAAACAAATGTACTAAATCAAACATGAGATATGTGCCATGAGAATCCCTTTCAATATTGGACTTTCGCAGTATAAAAACAAGCATCAGATTCACAAAGATCAGTTAGAATAAAAAAAAACTCTCCCACTTCTTGTCCACTTGTCTTTCTATCCTTTCTTTCTCTTGATCTTCCTCTTTCAAGCCCTGCAGTCCTGAGCTTGTGGCTGTGTGCCACATTTGTGAAGGCCCACTGCATGAACAACTTTCCGCTCCCTCTGGGCTATAACCAAATGTCCCCCCCCCCCCCCCTCCCCATGCACCTAACCAGACCGCTATTCCTTTCCCTTTTCCACATGGTTCACAACACAGGTCCACGCTTGCTCAGCCGTGCAGGAGAAAAACCCTTTGAGCGTGCAAATGTGGAGGGGAAATGGTGGAGGCTGGTGAGGTGAACTCAGCAATAGTTGGCACAGCAGCACAGTGATAGTAGATGTACAGTAGGTCCAACTGAGAAGGATGACCTATCATATTTTCTCCCTTAGTTCTACATCTTCATTTTCTCCTCATCCTTCTTCTTTTTCTTCGATGTCTTGGTGTGTTTTATCTGTCCCGCTCAAAAACATTCTTCACCAGACACTCACAGTCCACGGAGCAAAGTTCACAGGGCTACTACGCGCTCCGCTTCAAAGTCACACCTGCCCAATAAGTAGGTGCCGTAAACATTATCTTTAACTTAGCACACACACATTTGGGGCCTTGCTATCTAACTGAAAATCAGAGCCACTGATACAGGGACCCGGCAGACCACACGCCACACAGTCACCACACCAGTCCGAGCTGTATCTCTGAATGGAGCGAGTCCAGACTACCCTGTATTATCTTATTGGTTTAACATTAAGCAAACTGTGGCAGCACACCAGACCGCCTGCCATTGGTTCCTCTTTTTCTTTTATCATGTTTTCTATTTACTCTGCTTTCCTTCTGCTATCTTGAAGGCAGCCATTAAAGATGCATCTTTCTTATTTACAAGGGAACTAAGACGGAGTGTGTGTGTGTGTGTGTGTCCATGTGTGTTTAGGTACTTTTACTTAGTTGAGGTCAGGGGGAATAGGAGAGAAGAGGAAAAATCAGGTAAACTATAAAGAGAATTGTGTTTTTGTCTTGTTTGTAGCTTATGAATAAATTGATGAAAAAACAGGAATGGCACCCGGAATTCAAAAATAAAAAGTTTCAAAAATAAATAAATGCAAAATCCCTACATCCACACATGCATATTGTCATAACATAAAATGTTAAAGGTTAAATATTAGATATTTGTAATAAAATAGTTTCCCCAAATTACATAATTGTCATAAACTGACCCTTTTTTTTCTCTGGAACAAAACGTATATACAACGTGTATATGTTAACACATGAGTGTACCACAATACACAAACAATGGCTGAATGAATTGACTTTTTCTTGGGGACTAACTGGTCCCAGTAGGAAGCAGATGCCGGACAACCTCCCTCACCGTGGAACAATAGCTCCCTGTCCATCCATCTGTATTTGTCCAATACAGTAAAAGAAATCCCTGCAGGAGAACCAACTGGCATTCTTCTGTTGTCTATTGTGATGAAACGATCACAGGGAATAGATTACTGGGAGGAAGACAATCCAACCCAATTCTCTCAACCCAAACCCAAAAGGAAGGCCGGGGAATGCATTTGGATTGATCAGGGAACAATTGGAGCAGATTCTCCCCGCCTTGCCTTTTCTTCGCCCAGGCAGGCATCTCAATGGTTAACTTAGTTAATTTCCTCGGCCTGTGGCTTCATCTCCCGTCAATGTCTGATGGAGTAGTTGGATTCAGTATGGTGGCTTGTAATTGGGGGGCCTAGTAGCCATACATGCTACTGCTGCTGCTACTGCTGCTGTAGGTCCTCACTACTGTCTCTGAGGTGAGTGAATGTGGACCCCCCTGGTAGAGGTGAAAGCATGTCACACATTCATACGTCTACTAAGGAAGATAACCTATCTATGCAGGGACACTGGGCACCTCCGGGTCACACAGACACACACACATTTTCGCGTCAAATCCCCTGGAGCGGTAAACCTCTATCATTGACAGACCTGATGCATTGATTTGGTTGCATTGGTCCAATGAAGATGTAGCTCCAACTTTACTAAGCAATCAGAATGTCAGCATTGTAAGTAGTTTAAATCATCATAGCTAAGGGATCTATACATTCTGAGTTGGAACGTGTCACGGCATGAAGAAACTGTATGCTTCTGGGATGCTCTGAGGCACCAAACTCTCCCAACATGCCAGATGCCTACACAAGTATGTAGTATTTATGAGCAGCAAAGTAGCCTGAAAATTGACTGGATATAAAACTCAATATTTTACAGGCATAGAGAGGCAGCAGCTAAAGTTGACATATGTCAATTATAATTTATCATATAAGTAAAATAGAACATAATGACTTTCAGTGAGATAGCTAGAGCTGAAGAGGCTTCATGTTCCCCCTTTCAGTGTCGCTCAATAACAATGCCACTGAAAGTACCAGTTTAGGGTATCTGTTGCTTGTCCTATATGTTTGTAAAATTGTTACTAGCGATTATCTTGCTAGTGAGCTCAGGGGAATTTCTGGTAAATTCAGAGTATTTTGGCGTGGTAGAGTTTTAGTTCTGATATACTGTTTCAACATAGACATGGACGGACATATATCGCACTAATCATATTCATTGTGGTGTTAGACTGCAGCCTACTGCACAGCTATAATTTAATAAGTGATGGATTGCTGCATATTATGATCTGAACACCCAATATTTACTTTGTAATGACCTTTAAAAATGGGTACCTCCATTGTCTTTATATGCATTTATGTAGTCTAGCATGTTGTACAAGTTCTGCAAAAACCAGACAGTTATATTTTTATTGTAGAGGCTTCTGTGAGTGGGTAGTGAGTGGAAGGACCACAGCTTGGTGTCTGTTGGTCTGCAGGATGGTAAAGCCTCAGGCTGGACTCTGCCCAGAGAAGAGGAATGGGGATAGGAGGGGGATTTCATCCTTTATTGCCCATAAAGACCCGAGAGTGAAGTCACTCCAGTGCAGTAAAAAGCGCTCGACACCTGCCGGGGATGTTGACTCAAAATCTTTATCACCAATATCTAATCGCTTGCCTTCTCCCCCTGATAAATGGTCTCATGTCGGAATGTTTCCGCTCTAACCTAAAGACATGCTAAACACAGGTGAGTGAGTGAGTATGTGTGTGTGTGTGTGTGTGTGTGTGTGTGTGTGTGTGTGTGTGTGTGTGTGTGTGTGTGTGTGTGTGTGTGTGTGTGTGTTTGACAGATTAGAGAGGATATGTGCATTTATTCACTTAGTTAACAGGGGTTAATTAAGCAGGTGTGTGTGTGTTTGTGTGCATGTGCTTGCGTGTGTGTGTGTGTGTGTGTGTGTGTGTGTGTGTGTGTGTGTGTGTGTGTGTGTGTGTGTGTGTGTGTGTGTGTGTGTGTGTGTGTGTGTGTGTGTGTGTGTGTGTGTATTGATGCGTGTGGATCCTCCATACCTGAGAAGGCCATGAACTGGGACAGGACATGAAGAGGAAAGAGAGAATGGGGTTGTTATCTAATAAACTGTGATTAATGGTGCACGCAGCAGACCTGCTGCCACACGCCATCCAGTATGGCAAAATAACTAAAAACCCAAACACACATGTACAACAAAACTCAAAGAGAGATAGGCTGTTTATGCTATTATATGAGGTATATAATTAAACTGAATGAATGTGTTGAGTCACTGCTTCCTTTCTTTCTTTCTTACTTACTTTCTTTCTTTCTTTGTTACTGCCCAAAAAAATGCCTCTGACCTTTCTTTCAATGAGTAAAAAGCAGAAAGAAAATTGAGTGATGTTAAGCCAAAAGCAGGCTGGCGGTTTCTTTAGATCAGTAACAATGATAGGTGTTTTTCGGTGTTTTGCTCTGTGTGATGTGCGATGTTAAGATCTTACACGGCTCATAGTGTTGGGATTACACTCTTTGCTTCTGTTAATCCCAGGAGTCAAATGACAAGAGCTGCCTATCCTGTTCGCATAGGCCAAACTGTTACCGCCAGCAACAGAAACACAGCAGAAGGGAGAAAGGCCGAGCTCTCACTACCTGAGTCTAAATATTGACTCTGAGCTCTGTCACTGCATTCACTTTTGCTTGACTGCTGTTCACACAAGAACAAGGTGATTTGAGATGAAAGCGCTGCACTTCAGGGGAGCCATTAGTAAAGCACTAACCAGAAACTGTTGAATTGATGAATGCTGTTGAAGCTAAACCTCATTATTCACTCACCGATGAATACTCAGTGTGTCTCTAAGGCACAGTACCATAAGGCCAAACATCGGCCAGACACTCCGCACCTCCATGCACAGGTACAGACAATCAGATGGTCAGGTCTGATGAGTGAAAGTAATTGTGACGTGTGATGTCGGTTTACCACAGGGACATGGGCAAAACAATGTGGTTCAAGGACTCCACGATAACCTGGAGGACTGTGTGTGTGTGTGTGTGTGTGTGTGTGTGTGTGTGTGTGTGTGTGTGTGTGTGTGTGTGTGTGTGTGTGTGTGTGTGTGTGTGTGTGTGTGTGTGTGTGTGTGTGTGTGTGTGTGTGTGTGTGTGTGTGTGTGTGTGTGTGTGTGTGTGTTGCTGTGTCATATGTAATAAAGTGACACTGTCAGTAGAGCTAAAGTCTCGCCACACCCGGAGGTGCATGTTAAAATGCCTCAAATACAATGTGAACAGACACACACACACACACACACACACACACACACACACACACACACACACACACACACACACACACACACACACACACACACACACACACACACACTGGATGCACACTAGGTGACTTGCGCCATTTGAAAAGGTCGACTGCAGAGGCCCATAATCGAGTGGTGGAATGTAACAAATGGCATATAGGCTACTCATAAATTATATGTGTACTTGAGTATTTCCATTAAACTTACTCAAGAGGAAAACATTGTACTCACATTGTGATTACTCAGTTAAATCCAAACATATGATGATCAATTGTCATGCATTGATATAGATACATTCCCAACAGTATACACAGTACTTGGAAATCTCCAACTGCATTATATCTACACCGAATGAATCAGTAATAATCCAGTTTTAAAATATATTAACATGATACTTGTAGTGGCCATTTTCCTTTACTTTTGAGACTTGAGATATATTTGCTGATAAACTTTAAGATTTTAAATGCAAAACTTGTTTTAGTAAGGAAGTATTTCGAAAGTTGGTTGCCCTGTTCAAATACTGCATACAGTTCCTCTTGTGTACGCTAATGATGACCATTAACCCACTCAACCAATCATATGATGACAGGCCTGTCTAACACATATCACTTTCCCCTAGAGTCTGGAACAAATAACAACTTTACAATGAATGAATGAAATCTCTCTTCAAGGGCTTCATGTTCCCCCTTTGCCTTATACTGAACCAGAATGTGTTTGCTTGCTTATCTGCAAGCAATGCAACAAAAGGGAACCTTCAAATGAAAGTGAAGTTAAATGTCTAAATTATAAAGTGGCCCACCTGGTTGCAGGTAAGTGTAAACACACACACACACAAAATGCAGATAGGAGCTGTCAGTGAACAATATATGCAGGGCTGAGGCCCAGCCATCACTGCAACTGCAGGGGGATGCAGACACATACTGATAGTGGATGACCTGATAAAAGAGAGAGAGAGAGTGAGAGAAGGAAGACCTCCTACCAACAAGGCCACACAGGATCGGTAGATGTTTCTATTTCATCTGACCCCTCGTCGGCTTCCGTTTGTGTTTGTTCATTTGTTTGTCTGGGTGGAGCAACGCATCTCAATGCCAGTGATAGCAGTGCACTGGCACACAGCTCTCTACTAGAACATTCATTTATTTGACATACTGGCCACATATATTGTTCAGTCCACTGGCATCAGTGAATAAGGCTGAAATAGGAGTACACAGTGACTTGTCTTCAACTCGTCCTCCAACCTTTTTCTTTCTTGTCTTTTCTGAGTCCTATACTCTGGACAGGTCCCTTCTCTCAGGTTTATAAAGCCACGCTGATGAGACTGACTGGCCCGGGCTCTTAGGGCCAGTAATAATCTCTCTTTAGGAGGCTGAGAGGGTGAAGTGAGCCATAAGAACCCTTTCTGTCAGCTTTAACCGGCCGGCAGAAAGAAAAAGTCATAATTATAGTACTCTCTCTGGCTGGATTTAAATTAAGCTTCCTGGCTGGGCCCCTATAGACACACACTCTCTTGCTCACACACACACACACACACACACACACACACACACACACACACACACACACATGCACTTCAATAAAGAGGCACTAATCAATCAGGGGTTCCCTTTGCCACGGCTTCATTGGAGCCCCTGTCTGAAAGAAGGACTGACAGCCCTCAACCTCCCAGCATTGTGCGAGGCGACTGATTAGGCTTCTGACTGGCTACCTCAGCCACCAGCTAGAAAAGCATGGAGGTTAAAGGGTCTCCGTTTGAAATGGACAAGCGCTGAAAAGTTCTGGACACCTGCTTTCTAAAGTGATGCTTGTCTCTGCAGCTCTGTCCTCCTTTTTTTGTCTGTTCGCAATTTGAGGGCAACACAGCGGAGAGGGAGAGAGTTGTTTGAGAGAGAAAAAAAGGGGTAAAATAGGGTACTTTGTACATGCGCGCATGAGTGTGTGTGTGTGTGTGTGTGTGTGTGTGTGTGTGCTGAAAAAAAGTCAAAAGGGGTGGGTAGGGTACTGTGTGTGTGTGTGTGTGTGTGTGTGTGTGTGTGTGTGTGTGTGTGTGTGTGTGTGTGTGTGTGTGTGTGTGTGTGTGTGTGTGTGTGTGTGTGTGTGTGTGTGTGTGTGTGTGTGTGTGTGTGTGTGTGTGTGTGTGTGTGTGTATGTGGGTGTGTGTGTGGCTTACGTTTTGAAGGGGGAGCTTGGCTTTGGGCCCAAGGCTGGAACAAAGAGGGGACACTCTTTACATGCATAGCCAGACAGAGTATACTGGCCAGCAGCGCTGCCAGAAAATACAGGCCACAAAAACAGACTTAGAGAGAACGGAAGAAGGAAAAATAAAAACACACACACACACACACACACACACACACACACACACACACACAACAATACAGGGCTATCAGACCAACCCAACCATCAGCTTGCTCCCTCCATATAACTTTTTGTCCTTCATGTTTGGTTAAAATGAGAAATATATTGGGTGGCATACTCATAGGGCGTTATATGGCACAATCTGTTCAGATTTTTATTGTGTTTGCACTGAATATGAAGCTGTGTGGCCATGGGTAAATGGAAGCTATCCCTTTGCAAACACGCAGGGGATGAACAAATACAGGCAATTAGCTCAGCACGGCAACAGAGAGACAGGTGGACTGAGAGAAGAGGAGAAGAAAAGATAGAGGTCTATTCTATAATGAGTTGTGTGCATGCTCTGTCTACTAGATAAAACACAACTCCTATGTAACCGTCGCCGCAAAACTGTATCTCTAGCGTACAAATGAACTATTTCCTCTGTACTGCCATGACACTTCAGATGAATGGTTGCTAAAGACCAGCTTTTTTCCATCACTGTTATTTTTTGAAGAAGGAGGTGTAGTGGATTCCCTTTCTTTCAGCCCCCCCCCTCTCTTTTTTCACTGAAATCAGCTTAAAGCTCTGCAACCATTTCGCCCTCTAAGAAGGAGACCCACTCCATCAATGAGGGACAAAGGTATATTCTGAAAAAAAAAGTGTGAGGGCGTTACGCCACCCTGCCGTCACCAGGTTCCATACAGCCTCTGCCGGTGACTGGTAAATGCCACTTTCAATCTCTCCCTTTTCTCTCCTCCTTTCCTTTTCATTCCTCCTATTCCTTGCCCTCAATGGGTGTGTTAAGCATTGTGCATTCTGATGGGGGCGGTGAGTCAGTCAGGATCATTAAAAACAGGCCAAGCCTTTGGCCAGATCAAAATAATTAACTGGAGAGGTCACAAGCTAATGAAATGAAATGGGGGGCTGAAAGGAGCCCCTAAATGGTGCTCACTAATCCTCCCTTTACCTTGTTTTAGGGAGGGGGCGCTGCTCTATAGACCAAGGCACCTCTGCTGATAATAAGTTGTGGGGAGCAAGGGGGACCTGTGAGACTATGGATTTGTGTGTGTGCTTTTACGTGTGTGTGTGTGTGTGTGTGTGTGTGTGTATGTGTGTGTGTGTGTGTGCGCGCGTGTGTGTGTGTGTGTGTGTGTGTGTGTGTGTGTGTGTGTGTGTGTGTGTGTGTGTGTGTGTGTGTGTGTGTGTGTGTGTGTGTGTGTGTGTGTGTGTGTGTGTGTGTGTGTGTGTGTAAGAGAGAGACATAACTGCAAATAATATCTCATTTGATCAGAAAAGCTTTATTTTTCTAAAGGCAGTTGTTAGGGAGGTGTGATCCTTTCGGTTTCTTTACGTAATGCAAATTAGGTTGACGTAATCATGCGTCAATAACGAGTGGAGTGCACCGTTTAGAGATATCAACATTTGGTCCTGCATTCAACTATTTTACTTAAATAAAAGTAAAATACTGTCAAATAATCTAAATACAGTTACTCATTATGCAGACAGAATGGCTATACTATGTTATTGTGATTTCTGCAGCATTAAAACAGCATTATGAAAACCGCCTTCACTTGATTTCTTTTTGTATCCTTATCCTGCATGTGCTCTCATGTTTCCTCTCAGTGTGTCCTTACACACAAACCTTTCATGATCAGAAGCAACTTTTCAAAAAGCTTTGATATCATAAAGAAGGCACTTGTATTGTGCCACACAGAGATATATTCACAAGGCATATAAAAGAAAAATAACTAAGAGAGCTACTGTCTGTCTGAGTCTGACAATAGAAGAATCAAGCATGTGATCCCAAAACTGAGGGCGATGCGTGTCAGAGACTGGTGAGGCCATGGTGTGTCACTGTGAACAGGTTCTCCAAGGGGCAGGCCTCAACCTGCTGAGGACCCTAGGACATGACTGTGTGTGTGTGTGTGTGTGTGTGTGTGTGTGTGTGTGTGTGTGTGTGTGTGTGTGTGTGTGTGTGTGTGTGTGTGTGTGTGTGTGTGTGTGTGTGTGTGTGTGTGTGTGCGTGCGTGCGTGTGTGCGTGCGTGTGTGTGTGTGCATACGTGCGTGTGTATGTGTGTGTTTGTGTACGAGGGGACTAGAACTAGTTTGAGTGAAAAAAGAGAGAAAGAAAAGTGTTTTCAGGGTTAGAGGTGTGACCTTTGACACGCAGACAATCCTAAAATTTGCACACCAACCCACGCACACACAGCCTTCAAGACAGAACAACGAATTGCTGAGTGACGGAATCCACCTGATCTCAACAGAAGCATGGATGAAAGCTATTCAAACACGCGCACACACACACACACAAAGAAAAAACGCGCACACACACAGCAAGCCCACACATAACATGTTTTTGGAGAGACAGTTAAAGGGAGTTGCCGTTTTTTTTTCTTTGATGACTTAACATTTCATGTCATCACACACAAGTGAGGGCAGAACGGAACAGTAGATGAGTTTTTCCTGAGATGACCGCGGTTCTTTAGAGCAGCAAACATGAGCGATAGTGATACTGAAAGAAAGCACTACCACACCGACTCTTCTAGTACATTAGCTGAAAGAATAGAAGCTGTGTCAACAGTCTTGAGGTGCAGTTCCAATAGCGGCCACAGGATGCTGGCTCATCCAGAATTTGTATTTTTATGCAACAAAAAGTCAACACGTTTTGGTCTACTAATGTAATTAAGTATGTCAGTGCTGCTGTTGTGTACTGTTATTGTCTCATTAAAGGTATATTAAGATTTCTCCTTTATCTACTGTTGCTTGGATGTTCTGTCATTATACGTGAACAAACCTGATTATACATAATGTTGAATGGAAATTGAAAAGGATGCATGTTTTTGGGGTGATGTGACCACCAAATGTCATGGCTGCTTCTTTCTTAGCTCGAGCAAGGCTTTGACAGCATTGTCCGAAAATTGGATTTTATGCCTTCCATATCTGAAAGTGAAAACCTGTGGCTTAAAAATGTCTGCTGGTACACACAACTAATGAGTGAGGATGCATCTTTTGTTTGTTTTGATCACTGTCAGGAAATATGATTGGAGACAAGTACCATTCCCACTGTGTTGCATAGTAAAACGTACTACGTACTGTTTTGTTAACAGTTGATAGTCCCTCATCTGACCATCATCCTCCTTCCAAATGCCTAGCTTTGGACATAAGCTCCAAATCTGCCCTCACAAGTGAAGAAAAAGAAGAAGAAAAAAAAACATCTCCCTCTCAAGCTCCGGCCAAGCAGACCCACTCCAGTCTGCAGCCTTCTCTGAACCATCATTACAGTCATTAGGCCAGAATAAGCTCTGTATCACAGCAGTCCAGCAGCATCCAGTTTAACCCAGCACAATTAGCACATCCGTTGGAGTAGAATTACCCTGTAAAATGAGAATGTGCAGCACAAAAGAGGCAGGGGGGAGTTGCAGTTGAAAAAGAAAGCGGGTAAGTGTGAGGGAGAGGGGGAGAGAAAGAGGAGGAATAAGGGGGAGGACAGGGAGAGAGATTAAAATTGTTTGAAATGAGTCGACGCTCGCCTCCATTCATTTGGTATTCTGCTAAAATCAGGGCCTTTTGTTCAGGCTGGGCCGTAAAGTAGTGTCAATCATCTCGACCCGGTTTTGTAGAATGGGGGGAAATTTATTATGAATTTGCTCCTGCAAATAATGAGGCCTACCCCCTGCCTGCTCTCCCCTTTTTCCCTCCTCCTTCTCCCCCCCCCCACCCCCCCCCCCCCCCCCCCCCCCGAGCCACCTCCCCCCCATATCAATGCTGCAGAATAGGCAATAGAGAGTGAAGTTAGCAATCTCAGGGCCACTTGCACCCTGGACCCACATCAAAGTGACAGAGACGTCCAATCAGATTTGTCTTACAGGCATTACATGATGAATATGGTGCGGGCCGCAGCACAAAAGCGCCTTTGTGTCTCCTCCCGAGCAGAGACTATTCAGAGCCCGCCACAGCCAGCCAGAGTGGAAGTAAATGGCCGAAAGGGCCCAGGCCAACAAAAAAAAGCACCCAAACTTGTGCAGCACAATGGCCCATGCAAATCACAGCCCCCCCTGCCACTGCCACCCTACTACACATCTCCACCACTTCCATCCCTCCACCCTTCAAGCCTGAGCTCGTTCTCTCCTCTTCTAGGTCGTCTGAAGTTTAGGGCCTATTCACCCAGACACACACACACACACACACACACACACACACACACACACACACACACACAGGTGTCAGTTAAAAAGTGCTGAGCTGTACGCATTCAAACTTCCATTCGAAAAGCGAAATACTTTGTTTCAGATAGATAGATAGAAGAAAACATGATTCGAATGAGAGAGTTGGCGGCTGTGAGCATGACTCCTATTTAGCACACTCCTGGGGGGGTTGCTTGTATTGAGAGAATTGAAAAACAGAAATGTGATGGGCTCATATTTGCCACATAGAAAATAACTCATTGATCTATATATATTTTCATTCAATACAGTTATGAACAAGACAGCTAAGTGTAAAAATAACATCTTAGTTTTAAGCTATAGTGTAGTGCGTAACTTTTTCATATAAGGTAAATGAATGTCGGTTACATTCAAGGCCATCGGCAATAAGTTGACGCAAAGTTGATTAAGCCTATCAGCTCCACATGCTGGAACTCTCTCTCTGTATTTCTCAGCATGGCAGTGGCATGCACAATATCCCAAGGCGTACCTCATGTTGATGAGCCGACAGTGCTGTTGTAATTACACAGAATTCCTCAGCCGACAGTGTTGTTGTAATTACACAGAATTCCTCATGGGGGCAACAGAAATTATGCACAATAGTTATAGAGGATATTCAGTACAAAAAATAAATATCCCCAGCACCAGAAACTCCCAACATTTAGTAAAGAGAGGAGCGACTTGAAGCTTTAAATCTAAAGGGTCTTTATTAGCATGGCTCAGTGCCAAAGTGACCTGCATTGACTGACCATAAAGGAGTAGCAGCAGCAGTGATTACTGCAAAAAAAACTAATGTGTCCACAGTGCCTCTACTACCCACGACCTTATTCAATCAATGGTCATCATGGGGTCAACAGATTTGTCTCTGTACCAGCTGCAAAGACCTGTGTGTGTGTGTGTGTGTGTGTGTGTGTGTGTGTGTGTGTGTGTGTGTGTGTGTGTGTGTGTGTGTGTGTGTGTGTGTGTGTGTGCTTGTGTGCGTGTGTGTGTCCAAATCAGTTCAGCGTGTGTTCTGTCTATGTTAAATATAAACGTGCCTGTGCCTCTGCTCAAACATTAACACCTCTGTAAGCATTGCTCAAGGTCGTGCATTGCTTCATTCATCAACATCACTGCTCGGTCTGTATACCATCCGTCCTATATGTCTGAAACTTATTTGATTTTATCATATTTGAACCAGGGTTTGTTTGATATCAATTGTGACAGAGAGTGTATAGTTTTATATTGACTCTGTTAATCAAAGCTCTCTTAACCCTCTACTGCATGAATTAATTTTTAAACATGAAAAAAATGTTTTAATGTATTTTTATTATTTAAAATAGCTTAATTAAGCTAAGTATTAAAAAAAATGCCATGATGGTCCGCAAGGACGAAAAACTTGTAGCCCCAGCGCTTCGGCTTCATGGGAATGTACTGCTTCAATGAGCTCTTCCCTTTGAACGGCACCATCTGCTCGTCAATGCAGAGCATTTCATCCATAGGGATGCTTCTGAAGCTGTCATTGAGAGAGTTGAGGAGAGGTCTCACCTTGAACAACTTGTCTCCCCCTGGCACCTGTTTACTGTTGTCTCTTGATGTTTTCCCATCTATTGACAGTCATGGTACTTGCCACCACATCCACCCTTGTTTGGGGGTTCCAGTACAGCCTGGTATTGGGCAAGCCATGGATGGACATATAGAAGCAAACTCCAATGAACTGCTCAAGTTCTGCTTGGTTGACATTGAGAGGTTTGGTGACCTCACACTGTAAGGCATACAAATTTGTTTGCCTGACTACCTCTTCCAATACTTCTCCATGGAGTAGGCGGCGAAAGTATTGTACTGGTTCTAGTACCCCAGTTGACTCAGGCAGTGAGCCCTTTCATTTTGGAACTGGTGGAATGTTTTTTTTGGTCTGCCATTTTAAGTTGTTCGCCTTCTGAAATTTAGAATAAGGATTCATATTGTAAATAACTACAATAGATAGCCAATGAAATGTTTAATTTTTGTTTTTGTCCATCAATCTCCTCACATGCAGCAACTAACACACACACACACACACACACACACACACACACACACACACACACACACACACACACACACACCTCTTACGATTGAACTATCTAATACCTCTACCTGTTTCCTCTGGCTCTGAATCTGTGCCTGAGCCTGAGCCTGAGCCTGAGTCTGAGTCTGAGCCTGAGCCTGAGCCTGAGCCTGAGCCTGAGCCTGAGCCTGAGCCTGAGCCTGAGTCTGAAATGTTCTCATCCAGGTTTGTTTCCATCTCATTGTCTTCCTCACTCTTCAAAGTAAAAGCTCCCCTTTTCACAACTAAACAGAAAAACATGGAGTTTATGATAGACACTTTTATTTAAACGCAGATAAAGTAATTGTTGTCATATGGCAACGTTATGCAGTAGAGGGTTAATATGTCTTTGATTTGCAATAATTAGACATGGACACTTGTGATTGAGTACAGATGTAATGTATAATGGAAAAAGACTGGTGTCCACATGTTATAACCCCAGTAGCTGACTTTTTACCCTAACCTGCAGTGCACCATGCACCTGTTGCTCTGCCTTCACTCTGAGCCACTTTTTACATTTGCTCCCCTCTAAGGGAGCTAAAATGATTTATCACTCAAATTTACACATTTCCCATTAATTCAGAATGTTTCATAGAAATGGGCATTAGCAGAATTTTTTCAAGACAAAGGGCAGTGAAAATATGATTGTTTTAAAAAAAGTTGTCATGTGGCTCACTTTACCCCAGCTGTGGGGTAAACTGATCCACTTATTTTTTCCACTCTGAAACTACCATAACAACACATATTATAACAGTAAGAATCCTGAAAGCTAGCCACACATTCCAGAACTAATGTCGGACTAATAAAAGAATGATGGGGTTTGGTCAATTAAGCAAAGCAAATTTTCTAAACACTTGAAAGTAACTCTGAACAAAATCAAATACAACATATTATAATTCAAAAGGTTTTAATAAGATTCAAATGAAAGATAGAACCAGTTAGATTAGAACACAGTCTGGGGGTCAGAACACAGGACCCTTAGAGCCAGCTTGTGTCTGGGGGTCAAAGCATAGGAAAATCAGAACCAGCGAGAACAGCCTGGGACTCAGAACACAGGCAAAGACCCAACTGGATTATAACATCAGCCTGTCATACTCTTCAACTAGGCCTACTCTACATTCCAGCCCTGAAGGTTACAGGGAAAGATGAGAAGGTGCTCTTTCCGTGCGGTTGCCCCAGGTCGTCTTCCTGGTGTATTTCCTTGGCATGATGGCTTTTCTAAAATGTGTATGACATTAAAATAAAACATATGTTATGTAATATATGTTTAAGACTAAACTTAACTTGTGCCTCATGGTGGGGGAAAGTGAGACAGTGGCTCACTTTCCCCCACAGCATTTGGCTCACTTTCCCCCACCACCACAATTTGAGAAAAAACTACCTCTCTTAGCATTGCAGGCTAATCTTCAGTTATCAGCATCACATGGTTTCATATGTTGGTAATTCATCGACACGTATGATAGAAGTTTTTCTACGTGAATACATTTGCTTTGGCACAACAGTTGATTAAGTTGACAGCAAGAAAATTTACATGCAAAATACCTATTTTGGTGAAAAAAACATGCTAACCACAGCACCATGAGGTCCTCTCTTTCAGGGCCATGGGGAAATGAGAGGGGCTTGAAAACATATATCTCACATGACCACAAATGTTTTCCGTTGCCTAGATACAGGGGTGGCTCACATTACCCGATGCCTCAGATTCCCCGTTCTCCCCTATATATATATATTTTTTTTTTTTTTTTTTTTTTGCAAAATACTGTAGTTATTTCTGGATGACTCATACTGTCACTGTCTGATTAAGGTGAAAGGTAACGTGTGATTAGTGGCAGTTAAGACTGTTATCATGTAAATATCGTCTACCTTCCAAATTCATTTTTGTTGTGGGGCATACAGTAATAAACGACTTTTTTATGCCGAGGGCAAACTTGTTTGGCAATGCGCAATTTACGCACACGCTGTAAGAATGGGTGGCCTCTGGTTCATGCAAAAAGGCTTTCAATCCATTGAGGAAGCTGATGCATCCAAAGCAGATGACCCCCACCCAGCAGATGACCCCCACCCACCACCCCTAGTCTTGGCCAATTTAAGCCGGTATTATAGTAAAGGTATGTTATGCGCATTTGGAGTTTCAATGGGTTAGCATACATCATCGCTTTATGCACGAAAAGTCATGCATACATTAGGAGCTTTTGATTTATTATTCACCATTTGCATACGCCAGAATTAACATCGCGCTTATTGTCAAAGTGAAAATTACCCACGGACAAAATGACATGAATAAATCTATTTTAACCCCTGCTCCTCCTTATATTGCTGAGGAGAACATTGCAAATCCATCTTATAGGACAAGAGACAAACGCTTATTTTCACTTTGTGCCCTGGCCCCTGTCTGACACTGACATCAGAAACACCATTTCAATCCTATATAATGGAGCAGCGGGGTATTTTGAGTCCTACATTGATTTGTCTTTTTGAGTCCCGGTGACATAGGAGGTTATAAAGCAGAGCGTAATTAATGTCATTTATCACTTGGTGGATTTTTGTCACTGCCTTTCACAGAAAGGGATCACATACGCGAGCCACTGACCAATGGGAGCGCCAGTGCCTTTGTCACCGAGTACAGGCACGTGGCTTACACCTGCAGGCTGCAGTGTGTGTGTGTGTGTGTGTGTGTGTGTGTGTGTGTGTGTGTGTGTGTGTGTGTGTGTGTGTGTGTGTGTGTGTGTGTGTGTGTGTGTGTGTGTGTGTGTGTGTGTGTGTGTGTGTGTGTGTGTGTGTGTGTGTGTGTGTGTGTGTGTGGTGCCCACAAACAGAAATAAACATTCCACGCATCTTTCAGTCTGTCACAGATTTCAGGATGGATTGGGGGTGGCTCATATTATTTTCGTTTTTGAATTAAAGTTGGCTGATATCATTTATTTCAGTCTTTCATTTATAGTACGTTTTTTATAAGAAAAACTTTAATCTCACTCCCAATTTCCCACTCCCTCAGAGAGAACCAGGTGAAATTAAACTCGTTATTTCTCGTTCTGCCTCGCTGAATGGGGCATCAGTGTTTAATTACAATGGAGGATCCTCCATAATTGGCATAATGAAGCGCAAAGGCGCACACAATAGCGCTCACAATGTGTTGGTGTGCTCCCCATTCCGCAGGAGATGGGCTTTTTGATTGGGCTGTGTGCGCCATGAAAAACACAGTCGGGGATACAACTAGTCTACAACCCCAGGTTTTTATTTAGATTGATCTCAATCGGGAAATAAGAATTTTGACCCGTCTCATTGTCTTGCTGACTTTCCCCGGGCCGTATTTCAAAGTGTCTATACCCTTTTGAGAGGAGTGAATTGCACCCCTCCAACCCCTCCCTCTCTCCCCGCGCTCCAGGCTATTGGGTAAGGGCAGAGAATGCAAAAGAAACAATGCAATGCATGAAACGTAATATTAATCTCCCCGTCCTGAATGCAGACAAAGCGCTGTAGAAGGTGCACGTCCATAATGGTTATTGAGTGCTCACCCAGCTGCGCAATTTTCCCCCGTGTGCCTACCAAGTCGAGAAAAGGTCATGCTGGGGCTTTGAATAGAAGAGAGGCAGAGAGAGAAGCTCAATAGTTTGCTCAATTACCGCCAGCACTAACACACACACACACACACACACACACACACACACACACACCCCTCTCACACACGTCTGAGCATAAGTGTGTGCAATATCAGCCGAAGAACCAAACCACTGCAAATGCATATAATATAAATAGATTGATTTATTTCTAAAACTTGTTGTACACAAAATATATCTGTTAGAATCGAATATGTACATTTTAGGCTACGGGAAACGGAGAACAAGTGCATACATGAATAAAGGTCTCCTTAACACGTATTTTTCAACATAACCAAAACAACTACAATCTGTCACAGGTAGTAGCATTGTTGATATTGCTGTCCAGTCACACAAACTCATACGTGCCAACTCACTGCCTCGCTTAAAGCCGGCTCTCAACGTAAACATTTCAGGAAAAGTGGCAGTGACTGTTGTTCAAGAACATTGTTTGTTTGACTCAATGTACAAAAATATGTCTTCATGTTAAAACGATTCGTTGTATGATACAATTTGTTTTTTAGGGGGCGGGGGGGGGGGGGGGGGGTTACATCATCACAAAACAGTCTGTTGATGCATCATCTTTGTTGTGTCTTCTACTGACAGACATGGCAGCTGAGAAAGGCAGTCCTGCTCTGGGGAAAACACGAACCAAAGGCACGTCCTCTGGAGCTCCAGCGCCGTCTCAGAGCCTGCTGTGTCGCGTATTAATTGCACTTGTTAAAACATAACATCAACAGTTCTTTACTTCCACGCCTCAACGTGACCGACGAGTCCAACTCCCTCCTTCTCGAGGGGACTTCGGGGGCGACTAGTCGTGCTCTCTGCAACAAGAGGCTCCTTCTCTCTCTCACTCTCTCTCTCTCTCCTTCTTTAACACTATTGCTTTGATCCTGCAGAAGCAGCCCGGGTGAGGGAGTGAGGCAACAGGTCCCTTCCAAGCGCGGAGGGCAAGACTGATCTGACGCCTCTATCAAGTCTTTTGTGAGCACTTCTGACAGAAGCCAGCCGCTTTTTACGCACAGACGCTGCTGTGTGGTGTGCACGCCTCAGTACCTGTCAAACCAGGTTGTAAAGTCCAACAGCTCCTGTTCCTCGGAGCTCAGTGGCTCGTGACTACCTTCATCTGATGAGTAGGTGGAGTGAGGCGACTCCGGGTCGGCGGAGTAGCTGTTGGAAATGGCCGGGGATGGCAACCCGCACTGGAAGGCGGCCGACACCGCGTCGTGTTCGTCCAGAAGCGACTGTAAAGCCCTGATGTACTCCACCGCGGACCTCAGGGTCTCCACTTTGCTCATCTTCTTGTTGGCGGCGCCGTTGGGCACGTGCTGACGCAGAGTCTGGAAGCCCATGTTGACTTGCTTGACCCGGTTCCTCTCTCTCTCGTTCCGCCGGGCCACGGCCACGGGCTGCTGCTGGGGGATGGAGTAGCCCAGGCCGTTGAAGCTCAGGCGCCGCTTGCAGCGCAGGAGCTCCGGCGAGCTGGAGCGCTGTCTCTTCAGCACCTTGCTGCTGGTGTTGGGGTGCGCGGCGGGGACAGAGCAGTCCTGGGCCGGCGCGTGCAGGCTGAGGCTCTGGCAGCGTTCCGAAAGTCCAAACGTGAATGCGGTCTGCGTGGTGGTGATAGTCGTGGTTTCCATGATGTGGCTTGACAGTTCTTCTGGAGTGATGGATGCAGTGGGCGAGTGCAGCCTCTTAGCAGTTGGATGAGGAAGAGCAGAGAGGGGTTGGCTGGCAGTGTACAGCTCTCGTGTCCTTCGCGTGTGGGACCGTGTGGCTAAAGCTCTAGTCCAAGTCTCTCTCTCTCTTGACTGCTTACTCCACGAGCAGATCTGACCCAAACTTTGGCAGCACTCCTCTTTTTCAACACGCGCCCAAACACCCACCCCACCCACCCTCCTTTCGGGAGACGCACGCTTCGTGGCGAGGCCCCGCCCCCGCTGTGTGATTCTTCTGCGGGCCGACTCCCCTCGGGCCAGGCGCGTGGCTCCGGGAGCTCAATAAACAATCCCGAGCTTTCACTGCGCCGGGAGCACGCGCTGGGCTCATTTACATTCCAATGTCTCTAACTTGAAGGCCCATTGGTCGATTCAAACGTCCTGCAACCGTGCGAAAAGAAAGAAAGGAGAGAGAAAAAAGACAGCGAAAGGAGAAGAAAAAAAGGACGAGAGAATGAAAAAGTGAATGGTGTGGTTTCTTTGAAATGCCTTTTGAATTTGACAATACCCCTGGCAAGTCTTGAAATTATCATCCCCCCCCCTTCGGCTATCTTTCTCCTCCAGCTTTTTACAATCACAAATACCAAGGACGCTCTCGCCTGTATCCAGGCTACAGCTTTACAGAGCGAAATAAATCGCAAGCGTGTCTCTGGCCACAATAATTGGCAATTATAAAGCTCGCGCAGGGATGCATGCGATTCAATGTAAACATCGAGTTTATGACACGGAGGCGTCCGAAAGAGCCAATCAAAATGACCTCGATCCTGAGTGTTCCGCAGGTCCGGTAAACAGGTTATAAAGTCCTGTTAAATTCCTTACAACTCTTTAACTTAAGTATATGTGAACGCAACCCGTTTGTTTATGTAGTGTCTGTACTCTTTGCTATGCATAGTGATTACACAGCCTTATCAAAAACATTTTCACAAGCAACGCACGCATTTCAGCACCACATCTGACTGGACAGTTAAACACATCGGCTTCGCCATCCTTTAAGTTTGCACTATTTCCTATTGAAGTGGCTCTATTTTCTTTACTTCTTTTATTGCGCTCACATTTAGTTTCATCCATTCTTGTCCAACGACTTTTGAAATACGTTTTGTTTGTGCAAACGTCTCCTTACCAACAACTTCTGACAGTGAGACAGGCTGTGTGGAAACCTAAAGACCGTCCCCCCACAATTAAAGATGGTACACTTGCGCCCTCTAGCGGTCGGAAAATAACAACAACTTAACTTTGTTCTGTCATTTCTAACGCAAGGCGAGGGCAAGACCCCACACATTGAATTACAAGTCCCAAAATAAAGACACAACTTTCGCAATCAGATCTTCAGAACTCCATGGCCCATTTTTTTCTCATACAGGTTAAACTAGACATATCACACAGATCACACCATTATGTTTCACTTCTGCACGATTTAAATCTGTCCTCTTTGGCTTCCAAAGGAGCAAAGGAGCACAATGCAACATAAGATTCAAATTCACGTAATATTCCCTAAAACATTTTGAATATATTTTGACAGTGCCGTTATCTAGAATTCTGCTGACCAGTGTGCTTTTCCACGATTCTCTGATGTAAATTGTATAAGGCAGTGGTGTCAAACATACGGCCCGCGGGCCGGATCCGGCCCGCGAGATGATTTAATCCGGCCCGCGACTTGTAGAGCACACATTTATGAGCATTTCAAAAAAAAAAGTAAGTCTCTAGCCCATTCCTGTGAGGAGATATGAATTTTTAAAGAAATAACCAAAATGCTCACTCCAGCCGCTAGGGGGCAGCCAAAATTTAAAAAAGCACATTTTAGCAACGTGGGAAATGGTAAATGGCAATCTTGCTTCACCGCTATTAATGTTTCCTCCAGTGCTTTATGGCAAAGTAAAAACCAAAAAAAAAATATATACAGTATCTCACAAAAGTGAGTACACCCCTAACATTTCTTCAAATATTTCATTATATCTTTCCATGCGACAACACTGAATAAATGACACTTTGATACAATGTCAAGTAGTCAGTGTACAGCTTGTATAACAGTGTAAATTTACTGTCCCCTCAAAATAACTCGACACGCAGCCATTAATGTCTAAACTGTTGGCAACAAAAGTGAGTACACCCCTAAGAAAAAATTTCCAAATTGGGCCCAAAGTGTCAATTTTTTGTTTTGCCATCATTATTTTCTAGCGCTGCCTTAACCCTCTTGGGCATGTAGTTCACTAGAGCTTCACAGGTTGCAACTGGAACCCTCTTCTACCCATTCATGACGACATCAAGGAGCTGGTGGATATTAGAGTCCTTGCGCTCCTCCATCTCCCGTTTGAGGATGCCCCAAAGATGCTCAATAGGGTTTAAGACTGTTGACATGCTTGGCCAGTCCATAACCTTTACCCTCAGCTTCTTTAGCAAGCCAGTGGTCGTTCGGAGGTGTGTTTGGGGTCGTTATCATGTTGCAGTACTACCCTGCGGCCCAGTTTATGAAGGGAGGGGATCATGCTCTGCTTCAGTATGTCACAGTACATGTTAGAATTCAATGAACTGTAGATCCCCAGTGCTGGCAGCACTCATGCAGCCCCAGACCATGACACTCCAACCACCATGCTTGACTCTAGGCAAGACACACTTGTCTTTGTACTCCTCACCTGGTTGCCGCTCCACACTCTTAACACCATCTGAACCAAATAAATGTATTTTGGTCTCATCAGACCACAGGACATGGTTGCAGTAATCCATGTCCGTAGTCTGTTTGTCTTCAGCAAACTTTTTGTGGGGTTTCTTGTGCATCATCTTTAGAATAGGCTTCCTTCTGGGATGACAGCCATGCAGACCAGTATGATGCAAAGTGCGGCGTATGGTCTGAGCACTGACAGGTTGACCCCCCACCCCTTCAAGCCCTTCAGCAATGCTGGCAGCACTCATACGTCTATTTTCCAAAGCCAACCTCTGTGTACGACGCTGACCACGTGCACTCAACCTTCGTAAACTGGGCCGCAGGGTGGTATTGCAACATGATAACGACCCCAAACACACCTCCAAGACGACCAGTGGCTTGCTAAAAAAGCTGAGGGTAAAGGTTATGGCCTGGCCAAGCATGTCTCCAGACCTAACCCCTATTGAGCATCTTTGGGGCATCCTCAAACAGAAGGTGGAGGAGCGCAAGGTCTTTAATATCCACCAGCTCTGTGATGCTGTCATAAATGGGTGGAAAAGGGTTCCAGTTGCAACCTGTGAAGCTCTAGTGAACTACATGCCCAAGAGGGTTAAGGCAGTGCTGGAAAATAATGGTGGCCACACAAAATATTTACACTTTGGGCCCAATTTGTAAATTTTTTCTAAGGGGTGTACTCACTTTTGTTGCCAGCAGTTTAGACATTAATGGCTGTGTGTCGAGTTATTTTGAGGGGACAGTAAATTTACACTGTTATACAAGCTGTACACTGACTACTTTACATTGTATCAAAGTGTCATTTCTTCGGTGTTGTCCCATGGAAAGATATAAAGAAAAATTTCAAGAAATGTGAGGGGTGTACTCACTTTTGTGAGATACTGTATATATATTTTTAGTGCTGAACAATTAATGTACTAGCAAGCGCGATGTGTCCGCGGCTCTGCACGCGCGAAACGAGCAGGAGCATGCTAGTGTAGGCCTACAAGATTTATTTCCTAATTTTCCATGCTGCTTTATTTTTATGTTTTAAATTGGGACAAACGAATTCCAAAACAACCAATAACCTCTGTATTTAAAAATAAATCAAAACAGTAGAAGTTGCACTTTTATTTAATTTAATTTTGTACTGTCTGCATGTTTGCACAAAATGTGTCCCTGTACATATAGTAAACAAAATTGGACAACTGTAACGTCAGTGCCTGTTGTATTTGTGTATTCAAATAAACAGTTGTTTATTTCATTAGTGCGTATATTGGCATCTTTGAGCAAAATACCCCCAAAATTTTTGCTGAGGCGCTGCGCGCCGCACCTCCTATTCCCATGGCCAGCAGCAACCTTTACTAAGACATTTCCTGGGGGGTACAGAGATCCCTTGTGATCCATGATAATGTAGGTTACAAATGTAGGCTGAGTGATAAAGCATATTACTGAAAAACAAAGCTAGAGATTTGGAGTTGACATATGTACGTTATGTTGCCATTATTTTACTGGTCTGGCCCACTTGAGATCAGAGAGGCTGTATGTGGCCCTCGAACCAAAATGAGTTTGACACCCCTGGTATAAGGCAATCCCCACTTTCAGCCTCTTGGGTTTCCCCTATAACTCCTACTGGCCTGCCTGGCCTTCCCTTTGTCAACAGCAGTGGGCGCTGAGTGAAAGTACTACCAGGGCAAAGTCTCTTGTGGGAGAACCAGTTCATTCTGTATGTCATTTGTTTTTAAGAGTGGCTGGCTTGTATCTTGAAACGTAATCTGCCCTGATGCCACATCTGAACCAGTATCTGCCAAAGCTGTCAAGGGCCATAACGCCTGGCCTGTGTGTGTGTGTGTGTGTGTGTGTGTGTGTGTGTGTGTGTGTGTGTGTGTGTGTGTGTGTGTGTGTGTGTGTGTGTGTGTGTGTGTGTGTGTACAAGGAAGTATTCTAGAAAACACTTCATGAAGCAATAATGTTGTTGCTTTATTGACCCAGGTCACATAGGAATTTTGTGACTATGAAGTATAGTGTTTTCGATTTCAGTCGAGCGTTTCTTGCAACTTGGACTCCTCTGTTTTGGACGAAGAGAAGTGGATGTGCAATTCAGTAGACACTTAAGGATGAACTGATATTGTTGCTCACTCCCACGTGCACACAGAAATACAAACACTTTACACCCACACACACACAATTGTAGCTGCCAAAGTCTCATTCATAGGTAAGGGTGTGGCGGATTACGAGAACCATAACAGTTTTTTATAAACACACTGATCTCTGTCACAACATGCATCAATCGGAAGATGTTTTTTTTTCTTCAATATAATGCCTCAAGGTTAATATGAAACACCTCTGAATCATTATGTGACAAACCCAGGTGAGAGTGAGTTAACTATTACTAAGCATGTGTGTGTCTCTGTGTGTGGGTGTTACAGAGATAGAGAGAAAAACAGAAGAGGGATTTATGAATTAGGAAGGATTCTGTAGAACATAGTCAGAATTCCCCCATAAAATCCCCATTCAAAAACATCAAAAGGTTTGCCTTCGCCTTTCAAAGACTGGTGCTCGTATATACTGCATGTGTATTTTATAGGCAAGCTAAGGGTCTATTCTTTGTTCTGCTCTGTGGCATCATGCTAGGACACTAGACAAATGTGCTCAGAGCCAACAGTCAATCTGCTCCATGTTGTGCCACAGAATAACCTAGGTTACCATTTGGTTGAACAGACAATTGCAGTCACTTGATATTGCCTTTTTTTTGCCAAAGTGTGAAATAGGATGTGAATTGCGGCCTGTCAATATCAAGGCTACATCCTTCCTCAGTGGATGTGATGGAGCCTGTGTTTTTTTCTACAAAGACTGAGAGCGGTAGCGGTGTACTTCCAGTGAGCATGAAAAGGGAATTGCTCCAATATAGTGTGTATCGCTTCCCTATTCCTGACACATGCATGCTGCGCTGAAAGCTTGTGAGCCATGTTTCTTCAGCAGTGGAAGAAGGCCGACACATATTATCACTAACGCAGGCTGTGGTAAGGACACAGTCAGACAATAGAAAGCAAACTCTTCCCTAGATGCATGTTAAAAAAATAAATTAAAAAAAGCAGGCTTAGTGCACTAATGCAACACATAGTACCTGACCTTTTGTACTGTTGTTGTGAAGAAGATAGTGCTTTCCTGTGTAGTAAAGTCAGGAAACCTTAATGGTAGAAAAGTGGTAGTTTGGAGCAAGCTGAGTTGTGGTATTATATTCAGTAGCATAGTAGACTAGACTATAATGTAGATGATGGTAGACACAGACAGGGGCCCTCCCCACTGCACTTTCACCCACACTGTGTAAATATTAAATGTCATTCAATCACATGACACAGCTGCACTGCACACCTGCAGGATCCTGACCCTGAAATTTCCCCCCAAAATAAAGACTGCACACCCAACCAAGATGTGTTCACTGGTGGATTGATTTAGTCAAAATTCACAGGAACTGGGTGGTTTCATGGGACGCTATTTTAGTGTGCAATACCGGCTCTCCTAAAGTAGCTACATTAGGTCAGAGCAGGAGGAACTTTAACCTGTTGTGATCTCAATTGAAACTTCTTCAAAACTGATTGGTGGGCTCTGTATGTTTTGGGCATTTCAATTGAATGATTGTCACATTTGAAGTGACACAATGTAGGAAATGTGATCATGATATATGTGTATACAGTTGCCTTTATGCCTGGCCTGTAATACGTTGTGTAATTGAGCACCCTTTGGGTCACTTGCATCACATTGCATGTTGTTTAAACTTCAATAGTCTCACATACACATTGTATAGTAGCCTATGTCTAGAAATCCTCACCATATTGAATGGTCAGAAATAATTGGCATTAGCCTACGTGGCTCTGGCATGGTTTAACAGGAAAAACCTAACCAGTAGGCTGGTAGGCTTGGTATCATTATCTCGGGAAACAAGTTTGCAGACGGCAATCAACATAAGAGCTCGATATAATTTAATAATAACACTTTAGCCTACAATCATAAAATCATTTTGAATGTCATCAAAACTCAACTGTGAAAGTAGCAGCCATATAATTATAGCCTAATCATACTAACATAAAGGTCTACCTTTGCTTTGTGCACTAGCCTACTTAGCTTGTTTGAGCTTGAGTGGGTGGCGACAAAAATATTATTTTAGGAATTGCTGACGAAATATTGTTGAGGTGGTGATGCAAGAAAAGTGATTCGCCACGGCACCGGAAACTAGGCTTTCAGTTTCATGTGCTGTAGTTTGGTCTGGCTTTGCGAGACTAGTTTCTCCCTAATTCCACCTCTCTCCTTACTCTGCCTTCTGAAAAATAGAAGGGTTTGTTCGATTTATTGTCTTTGAGCGGCTTTTGTATTAGGTCCATGCTCGCGAGCTCGCGAGCCTGTGTAACGCTCGTCCTGCTTGTCAGCGAATCAAACTCACCCCTTCGTGCGTCGGAAATGCCCACAAGTGGCTGCGCCTTCCCACTGGGGCGGAACCTCACATGATGTCACAGGTTCTTATAAGTGCAGCCCAAAGTCGGGCTTCGATGATTCAGACAAACAGCTGCAGTGGAAAAACGCTTCTTACGAAAAAATGCAAAGGTAGGGAGAAAACACATAATCTTCTTCCTCAATCTGGGACATTATCTGTTGCCTACGTTTCCTTGTTTTGCTGTGTTGTGAGAGTATTGCACGTTAAGTGAAACATTTGTTTTGCTGTGTTGTGAGAGTAATGCACGTGAAGTGAAACATGTAGGCCTATGTTGACATGTAGCCTGTAGGTTTATTCAAATCCTCAGGTTTAAGGACTTTAATTTTAACTGAATAAGTAGGCTATGGTAAACATGTTGCTAAGTTCTGCCAGACCGTGTTGAGGAATACAGGGTGCCTAGTGCTATAAAAACAGTCAATCCACATTGGGTAGGCCTATGCTGCATGCTTCTCAGCACAGTGTTGTATCTTTTTGTAGGTGTGTGGTTGTGTGTGTGGTTAAGGCTCTTGTCTCTTGTTTCCTCTCAGCCCTCCAAAGCCTCAGTTTGCCAACTGGCTGATAGAGCAGGTGGAGACAGGCCAGTACACGGGCCTGTGCTATGTGGGCCAAAACAAGTTCAGAGTCCCATGGAAGCACAACTCCAGGAAGGACTGCAATGAAGAGGACAGTAAAATATTCAGGGTAAGCTCTACTGCCTCTATTAAAAAATGCCACAGTGTTATCTGACGTGTGATTAGATACAATGTTAATGGCTTTGTTGACATTTGTCGTACACTCCCAACAACAGTAATACTGCATTTATATCTTTTGGATTTAAGAAAGATGGAGATGATGTATAATAGAAATAGTATAATATTGCTCAGTAAACAGTCCTCATAGGCAGGTGAAGCTGAATCCGACACATGCATTATGTTTGATACCAATCTGTGTTATCTAGTAACTTCATAAGCTGCATACATTTAGTTAGTATGCACATAGAAAATCTTAGTGAAGAAGCCCGTTAAAGTCCCACAACATGGAAAGTGAAATGCAAGCTAATACAGTAACTGTTTGTACATGTATAAACAGGCATGGGCGGTGGCAAGCGGCAAAATCAGCGAGTTTCCCAATGACAAGGCCAGGTGGAAAACCAACTTCCGGTGCGCTCTCAACAACCTCTCTGTGCGATTCAAGATGACAACAAATAACTCCAAGAATTCTGACGACCCTCACAAAATCTACGAGATCATCAACACAGAGTGTAAGAAGACGGTCAACCAATCCTGGCCCTGAATTCCCCTGTGGAGCGACTGGAGCCATTTACAGCTCGAATGCAAAATAATAATTTGGGCCTGTTTTCTTTATCCGCAGACAACTACGAAGGTTTGCCAAAGCAAGATTCCCGGGAGGATTCTGACATGACCTTGGACATCTACAGCTCTCCCATAGAGGCCGTCCCCCCTGGAAATGAGGTGCAATATTATAGTTCACTTGGTGCACTTGGTTTGATATTGCAAAGATTCATATAACTATTATTTAAATGCTTAAATGATATGCCTTTCTTTCTCCATACAGTTTAACCTGTCTAACAATTTCATGGCCATGGAGCTTGGCAACTATGGATCAGGTACTTTGTCTTTTGCAAAGTCAAATTCTGTAGTTCATAACATCCTCGCCACCTTTTATGATTTTAAATAGTTTGTGATGATGGCTAAATATAGTGTAATCGCATTTGTATTGTCTTCAACAGAGGCGCAACTATGGGTAGAGGACAATGGCCAGAACAATCCAGCTCTCATTGGAAGCTATCCTGCGGCGGCCGAGAACCACCCTCAGCTAATACCAGAGCCGGCGCCTCACTACGAGGGTATGTTTAGCGAACTGTCATCAAAATGTCTTCATTGAAGTTACATTTTCCGTTGGCTTTTGTCATGCTTTATGTTATTGTGACGTGTTTTTTTGTGTTTTTTTTTTTTTACAGTAAATCCTCAGCCAGCCCTCAGTTCACCTCAGCAGCTGTCCATTTTTGACCTGGAGATCTCCATCCACTACAGGAAAAAGGAAATGCTAAAGACCACATTTAACGCGGCGCGACTGCAGCTTCACTACCACCACCAGGCCCCTGAGTTCAATGCCCATCATCTCTGCTTCCCCTCCACTGATGGGCTGCTAGACCACAAACAGGTACAAGGTCGGCCGGACAATTTGTGTGACAACGCTACAGAAAACACAATATTTTTAAAAAATTGACATTCAGTAAAGAAACTTAAAAGAAACATAGTTTGCGAACATTACTAGGCAGGTTCAGTCAGTTCGGTGCTGAATTCATCTCAGTGTGTATTTTTTGGTATCTGTAAGACTGAGATAATGTTGACACAGTCCACCTTTACAAAACACGGGGAAAGATGGAGATTTACAGTCTCTTTAGAGAATAATCCCTAGGTTTATATACAATATATTGCTCTACATCCATCCTCAGAGTGACAGTCTCCTTCTAACCAAAACCTATTATCTTTGCACCAGATTGAGTTCACCAACCGCATCCTAGAGAGCATCCAGAAAGGTCTACTCCTTGAGGTGCGCGATACTGGTATCTACGCCTGCAGGCAGGACAGGTGCCATGTGTTTGCCAGCACCAGTGACCCCAACGTGGCTCACCCAGACCCAAAAAAGCTGCCCCACAACACCACAGTGGAGCTGCTCAACTTTGAGACGTATGTCACTGGTAGGTGTGGATCTCTTGGGTCATTTACTTTGTCACAACTACTACTTATAGCCCTTACGACTGCTAGTACATTTCATTTGAAACCAGCATTACGTCTGTGCAATAAGCAGTCCCGCCTGTTATCTGTGTTCAGAACTGAAACAGTTTAAAGAGAACAACGGAGGCTCCCCGAAGTATGCCATCAACATGTGCTTTGGAGAGAAGTTCCCTGATGGAAAACCTTTGGAGAAGAAGCTTATCGCAGTCAAGGTAACTCACCTTCCTATTTTCCATGAGCTTCCCCTCAGGGACGCATGCAGTACTATTCCAGGTTCAGCTCAATTTCCGCCATTTTTAATTGCTGTGTCCCTCTGCCCTCCTTAGGTGGTTCCTCTGATCTGTCAACACTTTCACGAGATGGCCCAGCTGGAGGGGGCTTCGTCTCTTCACAGCGCTAACGTCAGCTTACAGATGTCACACAACAGCCTCTATGATCTCATCCACTCTTACTTTGGTTTGCCTACAGCTGAGGATCCAGCGAGGCCTGCTGCACCTTTTCTACAGCAGGTGGCCTAAGGTGGGGTGTTCCAACTAGCTGTGGGACCACATGGTGCACCACATCAGCTGACTGCTTGAATGTGTTACAGCAGCAGAAACAGGAGGGAACAAAATGAAATTGGGGATTGCATTGTGCCATCACTGATACTACCGTCACTCCAACCTCCTTCTCTGCACTCTCTCCTGTTCACTTCATGTTCACACAAGCCTCAAAGTGTAGCAAAACAACCTTTATCACTACATAAGTAGAAACGGACTCCTCTGCTATTGGACTGTTACGTTACTTAACTCAAAGGCCAAAGGTTTTGCCTTAGAATAAACTGTTATATGATGCACTGTAAATGTCAAATCTGCTGATGAAATGGATAGTTCTGTTAATATTGTATGTATGCAGGGACCAAATTGCATTACATGATGGTTAATACATTGGTACATGTTAGTTGTTGGATCACATATTTATGAGCTTGTAAACTGCAGATTAAGGCAACATTAAGTGTACATTTTTCATGTGTTGTACAGACACTATCTGCACTGTTCATTCTGAATAAACCTAAATGGCATTTATTTTTTCAAATAAACTGTTTAACCTTGATTGAGGTCTGAAATCATCACTGCTGAGTGGTAATGTATGACTCACAAATACCTGATAGAAATATATATATCTCAAGAGGAGTTTATGTTAAATACATTTAGAACAATGTCAATAGTATAATCTACTGCTTACCTTTACCCAAGTGAAGTCTCTATCCACAGAAAATAAGCAAATGCCTTTAATTAAATAGAGACAACCACCTCAGTGCAGAAACAAATATTGCATTCAGTTAAACATGAGCACCTGTTTTATTAGGATTCTTCAACCCCTAGTCCTTGGCTTAATAAAGCCAAATTAAAACATGACAAATATTTTACAAGGCAGCTCCAACCATCCAGGTAATCAGTCTTTACAGTAGGCAGACAAAGCAGTATAGACAACACAAAAGTGAACAAGCAGAATTAGTTTCTAATGTCTGTAAATAAGGCAATGTAGGGTGTTGTAATGTAAGGATATCACCAAGAGTAAGGCCAATGACACAACGATGAAATCTCATGGTTTACACTGAAAGGATGCTGTTAATGTTCCCAACTTAAAAAGTGTTACAAGGAACTTTTAAATATTTCTGAAACAGTCTCATTTTTCCTCTGATGATCATGAATGACATGTAACAGCAAACGAAACCATCAGTGCAAAGAATGCTATTTTTGTATAGTTTTTCTTAATACCTTTGTCCACTGGTCCCTCGACCTGGAACTATAGCTGGCATAGTAAAAATACAACCGCTTTAGTCCAAAGGGGATGCACGAATTAACAAACTAAAAGTTCCTCGGAGCACCTTTAACCTACACTTACCTTGGAAATGCTGTGATTTACGGAGATGCAATTATTTTTCCTATGTTTGGACTATAACTGACATTTTATTATTTATGACAACATAATTAGCTTTATACTTATGAACCTAGGAAATAACAATAAAAAATAGACTTTAGTCTAAAGGTTTGTTGAAATGAGAGCACCAGGTTGGACATAGACAAAATGTTGACATAATATATTTGCAACTCAGCTAGTGAGGCATAAAGTCTGTTTTACAATCATATTAACTCAAAGATATAACTATTAGCTACAGTACTGTGGCGTCATAGTCTTTAAAAACAGAATGCCCAAAGATAAATTAAATCTCGCTTATTCAGGTTAATGCTTCATTTTTTTTTTCTTTTTTACTTATTTGGCACAACAAAAAATAATCCCTAGTTGATTAAAAGCCATTTCTACATTTCAATCATGGGTTGAAAAAAAGAATAAACAATTCTGATACCACCAGAAAACAAGTACGTCTAAAATGAGGATGCAGTTATTTGAGAAGAGTGACTCCATTATTCATTTGAAAACCACTTAGCTAGAATTTTGCCGTAGTACACTAGACTAGAATCAGCTCATTAAACATGGATATTAAGAGATGTGGAAGACATAACAGAAGCTTTCATTTACAAAACATAAACCAAATAAATTCTACAAACATTTGTCATTAACTCATAACAGGCAGCACAGACAAAATGAATATATGTAGTGTATATATCAAAGCTATTATTTACAACCAAATCTAAAATGCTTACTGATAAATGTTCTACAAAAGTTGCATAACAGTGTATTTCCTTAATGTGACAAACTTCTTAAATATGCAAACTCTGCATACTTTAATACCACGTCTTCGCCACCAAGATGAGTTTTGCCACTGATAAATACCCTCTCCCTCCCTCCCACAAAACAAAACAGCCATAGAAAAACTCAAAGCCTGTGCTGCGTCTTCCCAGTGACATGCCTGTGGAGAAAGCTACCTGATTTATCACTCCATGGAGGGCTCTTTGAGATCTGCCTCTTTAAGGCATAGCCCTCAAGGTCTCCTATTAGGTTTCTGAGCTGAAACTACACAAAAACCATCAGTTGTTGGCAGTGACGGTCCAAGCACAAGACACCAATAGAATAGGTGTTGTCCAGATGATAACCAACCAAAAAGAAAAAAAAAAGCTTGTCCTCAAAATTCAGTTAAGATAGAAAAGCTCAACACTAGAGGAAAAAATGCTCCATCCTGAATCTGTGACTTTACCGTTCACATCATTGGGTAATGTCTGAGAGATATGAGATCACACTCAGTAGTGGGAAAACGTATTGGAAAACTTACTGTAATATGATATATGAAAAAGTGTTTGAATTGGGAGTGGCTGTCCTTGCCTTGTTCATTACTCCTCAGGGGCTATCTGAGATATTCATGGACTCAGTCTGACCCTCTGAGTCCTCTCCCTTCTTGTATTTTCTCGCGTGTCTATATTTGTCCACGTATGCCTTGACCAGATTGCCCACCTTCACCGGATTGATCTCCCCACTCTTGCTGTGGCACACCTGATGGCCAGGAACACAAAATAATTATATGTATACATTCTCCGGAAAAGGGTCATTCAACTGAATACATTACAGATTGAGAAATGTCTGAGTTTAGTAATGAAAAGCTATAAGGGGCTTTCAACTGTTTGTCGGTAAAAAAACAACCTTTGAAAGATGTGGAACTCACCTTCTGGACGGCTTTGCGTAAAATCTCTTTGTATTCGTCCTTGTCGATGTCTCTATTCTGGTAGAACGGTTTGATAGCCAGCTTCACCTCCTCGACAGCTCTCTCCTGCATGTGCAGCTTCTTCAAGTACTGCTGCCAGGAGGAAAAAACAAACACAAATGTCATGATATAGTTTTCCACAAGTATTCTCAAAGTAGGAAATGTTTGCCATAATATGTATTTCAAATTCATGTTTCACTACTTGAAATACCTGGTTAGTCCTTTCCTCTGTCTCTCCTTCTCCGCTGGTTGATAACCCCTCACCATCTGATCTAGAGGAGCTACTGATTGGACCAACAGCACTGACAGCTCCAGTGACGTCCTGTCCAAAGTATGGGGACATTATATTGATATAACCAGACGAAAGGATTACAGGAAGAAATAATAAATAAATATAGATTAAGTTATTTAGGGCTGTTATATATAGTATGCAAGTCATATAGTAGTCTTAGATATAACAATAAATAAGTTTGTAATAAGCAAATACATTATTTGTGTAGACAAATCTTTTTATTTTTTTTCACAACATGGCTTTTACTTTCGATTACCCTGAAAATGCCTCGGTATCAGTTTTAGATTCTACCACGTGACTGTATCCGGGGAAACACATTTGCTCCTTTTGCGGTCAAACACTGCCACCCTCTGGCCATTTCAACACATTAAACACTTGATGTATTTCCTTGTCCTACCTGACTGGATGTCTGGACTGTTGAGGACGGTCTGCGAGCTCCTTCCTGCTTCAGCTTCAACTTATACAGGGCCAGCTCTGTGTCAGAAAGAATTCAGAAGAAAACAATGTAATCACATTTTTAAATGAGCCACAAACATATGCAGCTTCTATTGAAGTGATGTGAGCAGCTAACATAAAAATGGGCCGGATAAATTTTAAAAATCAACACTCACTGCTTGCAGATTTCTCTGGCTGAGGCCCCTCGGGCTCCTGTATGTTCCAAGTTACCCTCTTAACTTGAGTCTTGGATTTTGCTCCGCCTACAATCGGTAATATTTGCCCTTCGGTCTTCTCCTCCTCTGGTTCCTTTTCTTGTTTGACAGATGCACCAGTTCCCTCTGTGGGCTCAGGCTCAGACTTGACATAGTCCAGGTTGTCTAGCATCACGTCAACATTGAAGTCATCATCGGAGTCGGAGGGTTGCTGAAGCTCCTGTTTTATGTGGACAGTCGACACAACAGTGTTGGGTTGTTCGACGGAGGCCATTGACACTGGGTGAGACTGGGAGACGTCATCCTGGATGCTTTCTGCTTTAACAGGAATGGTCTGAGTGGAACAGGAGGTGACAGGTGGCTCTTCGCATAGTTTTGGTGAACTTTGCTCAGAATTCATTATTGTGATGTCACTGGGTTCAGTCTCAATATCGTCAATAGGCTCAGTCTTAATTACTACACACGTTTCAGTCTGGACGGTGACCTCTTTCGTTCCCAACTCATCTTTGCCTTTGACATCCGCCAAAGACTGTGTGTCGGCCTCTTCCTTCTTAATTGGTTCGGTGATGGGAGAATCTTCAAACATGTCAAACATGTCAAGAGATGGCCGTTTTTCTTTCTTGATTTCTTTTTCAACTTTGATCTCTTCGACCATTTCTGTTGTTGTGGCCTGGCTGTCTGTGCCAAGGTCTTTTTCCCTTTTGACTTTAGAGGCAACGGTGCACGAATGAGCTTCAGCTTTAGTTTCAGCTTTCGTCCCTGAGGCAACTTTTTGCTCTTTGACAGAGCTGCGTGTCTGACCCTTGTCTTTTTTCTTGTCCGGTAAAGGTTTTGTGTCCTTACGAGACGAAACGGAGGGCTTGGAAGTTTTCTCTGAACTCTTGGAGGAGGAGGACACTTCTCCTTTCCTTCGTTCTCTTGAGCTGGATCTGGACCTGCGTATCCTCTTGTCTTTGGGCCGTGACTCCATCTTGTCCCTGGGACAGAGAGAAGAGGGTTGCGCTCGTGTGTGCGTGGCCTCTTTTTTCCTCCTTTCAAGGGATCTGGAGTGAGACCGACCGCGTTTATGGTCCTTGGATCGGGACCTGGAACGGGATTTGGACACAGATTTGGTGCGAGAGCGACCGCGTCTCTTGTCCCTCGACACCGGTCTCCTCACAGTGTCTCTCTCTCTGCCGTCGTTCCTCTCCTTGCTGCTCCGTTTCTGCTTCTTCTTCCTTGAATGTTCTCTGCTGCCGGAGCTGGAGCCAGACCTGAAAATCAACAATAACAGACAGATACCTCGTAAGAAAACTATGTGGTACTCAATTACAGGTTTCAAAGCTCAAACAGCTTGTTACTAAAGACTTGATATCAGTATTATTGGGACAATAAGGGGATGTCTCGATCTCGTTTGTAAGTCGGGAATCGATAGAAATGATGTCACAATCTCAACCTTCTGACTTACAGGCGGACTCGTCCATTCGTGCCATTGTGTATTAAGCTCATTATTGATACTGAAATCAAAGCTCCCCGCCAGGCTTGTTACAGAATATATAGTCTAATAGAGCAGTGTTCCTCAACCCTCTCTTGCAGCACCTTTACTTTTTACAGCGCTCCTGGCTCCAACAGCTGAGTCAAATGATCAGCTTGATATCAAGCAGCTTCAGTTGTTTATAACGAGTTGATGATTTGAAACAGCTGTTGGAGCAAGATGGCAAGTACCCTTCTATTGCTGAATCCAAACGTGCAGACTTCAGTGGACTCGCGGACTTTGCGGGAGCTTCCCCCGGGAATTCCACGAGACCTCTGGGTTGTCCAAAACAACAACAACAACTCATCAAGTCCACAAGGGGCCTCAAGTGGACTTTCTGCAGACTTCCACTGAGGGTGCAGATGTCACTGGACTTTAATCGATTTCATTGACCACAATGCATTACAGTTAGGACGTGACGTTGTAGACTTTGTGAAAAAAAATTAAAAATTAAACTGATTGTCCCTATCGGACATATGATGATGACATATGTACCTGGATCGCCTCCTGTCTTTGGATGGTGAGTGGGAGGGCCGTCTCTTTCTGTGAGTCCTATCGGGGGAATCTGACACAGAGCTTTCTGAGGCTGTGCGTGTCTTTCTCCTCTCTTTGGACCTTGAGCGCCTGCCGCTCCGTTCTCTCTCCTTCTCCTTCTGCTTGTCTTTCTGCCGGCCTGCTTGGCCCGAGGCGTGGCGCTCTCCTCTCCTGCCCCGCTCCTTGTCTGGCGTGGTGGAGCGCCGCTCCCTAGAAGGAGCCTGGGAGGTTTTCTTCTTATGGCTCCCGTCCCTCGATGGGGACTTGGAACAGGATTTGGAATCCGGTTTAGTCACCGCCTTTTGTTTCTTCTTGTCTGACGCCGAGTTGGACGCTGATGACGAATCGTTCTTAGACGTAGCGGACACGCTGTTAGACGTTCTCGGTCCACTCTCCTCTTCTGTTGTGTCTCTCTCCATCTTTATAAAATCCGGGTTGAGATAAAAAGGCGTCGTGTTGTGTGCCGTGTCTGAATTCAAACGGTGCGCAAACAGTTCAGCTTCATCTGCCTCGTCCGACTCGGGCTCTTTCTTAACTTTGGTGTCAAGTAATGCCGTTTGTTTTTCAGTCTTTTCTTTTTTAACCTTGACATATTCTTGTGAGCCCCTGGCCTCCTGCGATGGGGTTTCCTGAGCACTAGCTCTCGTTGGTTGCTCCTGTGAGACCTCAATCTCCTGCCTCTCGGTTTTCACATGAATCAGGTCATGCTTGCTTTGCCTGTTTTCTAAACTGGGAGCCTTCCGTTCATGTGTTGCGTGTAGGGAGCTTGCCCCAGGGTTTGTGTTCTTGGCTTCATCGTCCGAGCTGCTTGACTCTGAGTTGGTGGGATCAAAGGGGTCGTAGATGGTAGTACTACTCTCTTGCTCCTTATCGACTGCTGTGTGTGACGCGAGGAGCATCTGTTTATCCCTGCGCAGCTGTCTCTTCTTTACTTCCTCTTCCTTTTTCCTCCAGCGCTCCTGCACGCTCTCTCCGGTAGCGGAGGACGAGCCAACACTCAGACGTCTGGACTGCCAGGAGTTCCCACTGGCATTAATGCGGAAGCTCACTGCTGCTGATGAAGAGGAGGAAGAGGAGGGGTAGCGTGGATGGCTTGCAGGGGAGCCAGTGGAGGAAGAAGATGAGGAGAATGAGTTGGAGAAGGCCGTTGTTGATGTTGATGAGCCCGCCCCTCCGTCAGACTGTCTCTGTCTCTGACCGTCTGTCCTGCCCTTCTGCTGGTCCACACTCTGCTGCCTTCCCTTGTCCCCGGCGAGGCTGTTCATGCCCGATTCTGGCATTTCGTAACCATTGCTACTGGTAGTAGAATCACTGCTATTTCCTCGATTACTCCTGCTGCGATTACTGCCGATGCTGCCACCAGGACTAGTGCAATCATTTGCGATACCGCCGCTTTCCCTTTTAATTTTTGGTATCCTAGGAAGTACTGAAACGTCTACCCACATGGGCTTTGCAGGTGCTGCTTTTTTAGGTTGGGACTGTGGGTGGGTGGGGTGGATAGAAGAGGTGGGAAATCCGTTGGTTGCCCGGTGACCAGGAGGCTGGGGAGGTCTGATTGGACGAGGTGGCTGCAGGCTGTGTGGACCTCGAGGTGCTAGGTCAGAATGGGGAGATGGTTGAATTTGGCTGGAGGGCAGGTAGGAGGAGGAGGAGGAGGGTAAGCGAGAGGAGCTCTGGGAGAAAGGTCTGTTGGTGGAGCCGCGGGAGGATCCAGGTAGGTCACTGCTGTACGGGGGAGACATACAACTGTCTACTTGGTTGGGTGACATCATTGGGTTGATGTCGGCGCTGGCATCTCCTGAGCTGTTGCTGCAACTAGGCGTTAATGCAGATGGCAACACTGTAACACAGAAAATGTTAACAAAATATGTTTATAAGTATATGGTCAGCAAATCACAGAAGACATGAAAGTGTTGAGGAAAATTGTCAACGTTTAAAAACACCACACACTCTTACTTTGCTTTGTAGCTTTAAGGGTACCATCCCGATTGATAACGACATCGGAGCTGTCCATCAAGAGCATGTTCTGTCCTGATAGGATGCTGCCCAGCAGGTCAGGGACAGGAGCCGCCTCCATAACACCCCCTGACTGTGGGACATCCATACCCCTCCTGGAATAGCAAATAAATCCTTCAATTAGATCAACCACATTTCTTACGTATTCACCCAGCTAGTAGATACCATCTTGGGCACTTAGACTGAGTCAGGTAAGGCAACTCATAATTATGAGATATTGCATATATCAGCAGTTATGATGTCAGACATGATGCACATTAGTTGTGTGACCAAAAAAAGACATTTAAGAAAAAACAAGAAATAGTTTAATTCCAAGCGGACTCCCATAACCATGATTTGGTTCCATCTATCAAGCTGTGTTGCAAATGATCTCAATTTGCAATTGTTTTTACATCCAATAAACCAATCTTCGGGGTCATTAGAGTTGGAAGCAACAACATTACATTCTTACACCATGCTGCAGTAAATGCTTGGACATGTTAGGGATCGATAGGGAGAATCAAAAGCAGGTTATAGTCAGTTCCGTATCAGAACCTGTTCTATATAACCCAGCCTAAGACATTATGGCAAGAGGGGGCTGTTACCTGGAAAGGCTTGCGGTGACCGGCCGAGCTACAGGCTGGTGAGAGCGAAGAGCAGAGCGTGAGATCCCGCGTCTCTTGGCCTCCAACAGTGATGTAACACGGTCCTGCTGCTGCGCCTCCTCACTGCTCACATCAATACCGCCAGACAACATTTGTTTAGGTATTTACAGTATTATATGGACAGCTACATAAAAACAAATAACACGGTGAAACATATGTAACCACAATCAACATATGCACATTTTATTTTCCTATACACTTAAATAGATAGTAGTGATAGCCAGATCGGTGTTCGTTGCAATTAACATCGCACATCCAAGTAGCATCAAAACAAAGCACACATTGGACTGAAATGATTTGAGTGGTGAGATATGTTGTACTTGTAACTATGAATGCTCTACATATTATACTATCCACAAATGACATGAAGTCCTTTAAATGGTCTTCTTACTGTTCCACAAATGGATCCAGGTTAAATGGATCTCCGTAGATAGAGAGGGATGCGGCGCCGATGTCAGCACGCATGTTGCTTAGCGTGTTCTCTGCCGGCCGGTATACTGTAGGCAGCGAGGAGCTCTTCTTGTCCTTCACAATTCCCAGATTGTTAGCAATACGGCTTCGAGGAGTGATCGGCTTTTTCAACACCTAGTGGGAGAACATGGGTATAGAATTTATGTGGTGAGAGAAGTGTCTTCTGACTACGAAATTCATTCATTATTACAAATAGTGAAACACTTAAAGAGGCAATGAGTAACTTTTAAATATCTTTTAAACAGCCTCATGTTTCCTCTCATAATCATAAATTACCTTTAACAGCAAACGAGACCATCAGTGCAAAGAAAGACGTTTTTATATAGTTTTTATTACTGCATTTGATCTGGTCGTACACCCAGTCCGATTTTCGGTTCACGCGTGCATGCTCTATGGTCACATATCCGTATTGGTCACAGATTTCAGTGAGGCGCAGGAACGCAATTTGAGAAGCCTATCCCTCCAGGTGAGGGAAGGGGAGCGGGGCCTTGTTTGAGACCGTTGTTTGTCGTCATAATGACCGATAACGGGGCTGAACCATAAAATAAAAATAAAATAAAATGCAATGAAGAAAAGCTAAAAGCGAGAGTGATAGTCGGGCGGGAGGGCGTTGCCAAGCAACGTATACACAATTTCACGCAGCGAAACTAGACTGCAGTGTTTACTCCTAAATGAATGAGCGGTAGCCTACTAAAACAAAGTTTACTTTGCCTCGCCAGCATCATCAGATGACCATTATTCATCGGAAATAGTCATTATTTACAACATAAACACATTACCTCATCGTGATCCATAACTAACTGCCATCTCTCGTTCATTCGCTTTGTGTGAGGACACGGGGACTCGTTCAGCTCCGTGAGAGGTGACAATGCATCAACTCATTGCAATCAGGTGTGTTTAGCACTTACTGGCATTAGTTGATGCTGTGTCACCCATAGACTCACGGAGCCGAAAAGAGTCCGGTGCCCTCACACTTTCAACACACGGACACGCACCATATTGCTTCCTGATTATTTGAATCTTGCACGCCTGCACGAGCTACAAAACAGCTTCACGACAGCTGGCGTCGTAATAATACTACCGCTTTTGTTCAAAGGTGTCGCCAACGTGCCGACTTACTCGTAGTAGCTTTAACTTAACATTTCAAGAGTAATGTTGAGGACACACTCACCAGCCTTCTTCTGGATTTAGTCCTCCTCCGTTTCCTCCTTTTGACTCCGGTACTTGCTACTTTACCGTTTTTGCCCTTAGCAGAAGTTGTCTTCTTTCTGCGCCTTCCTGTTCAATCAATCATAAAAGTTATGCCTCACACACAGACAGACAGACAGACACATACACACATCACCAGTTCCAACTTTTCTTTCACTATATCTGTTCATGTTTGTGCTAATCATTATGCTAACCCTATCGGAAATGTGTTGGACATTTTAATGCATGCGTTACTTACTGGTCTTGCGCCTGCGGGTAGATGGGACACGAGGTGTGAAGTTCCGTACATAAACGGCCGTGTTCAGCCCAGCCACCACAGCGTTAATAGTTTCATCCAGCCAAGTGGACTGCATCATATACGTGGGAGCCAACTAGTACAGAAATAGTTGCATTACTCCACGTTGCTTTCACAAATGTATGTTGTCTAAATGCTACACCCAAACACATGCACTGCTCCTTAAAGGTGGAGTAAGTGATTCTGGAGAATGCCTGTTGTCAAAATCAGTTAACATTTCCTCATGATCCACTATCTGTCCATACTGTGTGTACACTGAAACAAATCCAGTTTTAATACGCAGCCTAGGCTCTTTAAACTGGTATGTAAACAAAGGGGGCCCAGTGCAGCTTACAACATACTAACCAGGTTGTCTATTAAACATTGGATTTATTTTTAATCGTGCATACACACAGTACGGACAGGTTGCGGATCCTGAGGAGATATTTACTAATTTTGAATAAAAGTGATTTTGACAACAAGCATTCTTCAGAATTGCTGACCCCACCTTTAAGCTTGAAATGTGGGAACATTTCAAAGAGAGCAAGCATTTAGTTTTTCACTTCATTTAACCTTTATTTATACTGGAGAGATCATTAAAGGCCTACTTCACCGGTTTGAATATGAAGGTGTATTGAATTCTGAGATCCTATGTAGTATAAATGTGCGAAAAAAATTGAAATCGGTTCATCCTAGCCTGAGAAAAGGCAGAAAGAGTGTTTTTTTTAACCCTATATTTCTCTTTCTCGTGACATCACAGAAAGAGAAATATAGGGTTAAAAAAAACGTACTTTGTAAATATTACTGTGATGTCACAGTAAAAGACATCACAGTAATATTTACAAAGTACGTTTTTTTTAACCCTATATTTCTCTTTCTGTGATGTCACGAGAAAGAGAAATATAGGGTTAAAAAAAACACTCTTTCTGCCTTTTCTCAGGCTAGGATGAACCGATTTTTTTTTTTTTTGCACATTTATACTACATAGGATCTCAGAATTCAATACACCTTCATATTCAAACCGGTGAAGTAGGCCTTTAAGGGGATGACCCTCATTTACAATGACGTCGAGTCAAACAAATGCAAAGAAACAACAACACAAACACAATGCAAATATAACACATTGTCAAACCCACATGCTATTATTTCTGATGCCAGTAGCACGTAAGTTCATTAACAAAAAACACACAAAAGAATAAATCATCACGTAAATAGTACGGTAAATAATACAATCTGCACAACAAAATCTCTGCAAGATCCATCAGCATTGTGCTTTATTCTGGTGTAAGTGTATTAGAAAAATGAGCCAAGACAGAAGCGTCACGCCTCCATGCCAAACCTGCGAGGTGCGTGCCTGTGTGATGCGATGTCGGTTGACGTTGGCTCGGACCCTCTCGCTGTGCTGGGTGCGGGCGATGGCTCTGGTGGGACCTGGAACACGGGACTGGGATCGACTGGTGGCAGGACGAGCGCTGGAAGGAAGGCTCTCTGTGTCGCTAACCTCTTCAGCTGAAACCCCTGAGGAGGACACAAGATATCAACATCTGACATGTGAAAAAATATTATATTAAGGGAAAACTATTAGTTGAGTGCTTAAGCATGGCCACGTGCAATATAATGAATAAAGTTATGCGTCAATATGGTTTTCTTTAATAGATGTTCTTTTTGGGGGGTGTATATCATATATCGGAAATATGTATATATTTTTCATTCATACACCTATTCCCCAATAATCGAAAAAAAGAAAATTCAAATAACTTAAATTCACTGTAATATGTAATACTATAACAAAATGGAATATTAAAAAATAAAGAAAATCCTGTCTGTAGGCTAAATGACAATCGAGTCCAAAATACTGATTAAGATTGCATGAATTGAAGAGGGTATATAAGTTAAAGGCTTACTTGAGTGTTGTACGTTGCTGACTTCACACTCTGGGCAAAACCACTCCTCTACAGGAACTGAGTCAAGAGGTGGCGTGAGACACTCCATGTGATACCTACGGAACAAAAAAGCTTATCAGTTTTTTTCTGATCATGACAAACCAAAACGGCTTATTGGGCAAAACGATTCAGAGAAAATATCTAATTCCAATGTTTCTGGCTGATATTGCAGCTACAATTTGATTTGCATCTAATATTCATGATGAAGCTTTGGATCAACAGAGAGATATAGAAACATCTGTCAAAAAAGTTGCAGTGTATTTTTTTTTTTTCAAGTCTACATTTACATTTTTCCATTTCCCATGCAAATACGACTTAATTAAATTGAACTGAAAGTCAGTGGTTCCCTCGTACCGTAGCGCTCGATCATTTTGCTATACCACAAATCGGTTGTTGTGACGAAATTTTTCCGCGCTGTCTGACTCCGTCTTTGACTGAAGTATGTGCGCGAGCGAGTTGCATATTTTATCTAGCGCTCGGAGGAATTCCATCCTCTTTGTTTGGTAGTTACCGAGTCGCACTGCCTTCGTGAGCCCGTTTGATACGAAGTAACAGTCACAAATGTCTCTCAAATACGAGTTTTGGCGCGCGTACTTCATTCATCAGAGGAGACTATTTTATCGCACCACAATGGTAATTTTGTATCGCGTTTCACCTGCCTAGTTTGTGGGCGTATATGAAAGCCCATTGGGCCACTTCTGATTGGTTAGCATGACTGCTACACGGGGACACTTGTCGGGCCTGTTCCAGAAAGCAGGGCAACTCTCTGACTTGACTTATCTCAAGTCTGATATAGTAATCTCGGTAATTCAGGAAAAAAAACGTCTGAAATTTTTTTTCTCAAGCATAATGCTTCGGTATGAGTAGCAATATTGATGTAACCATTGAAATCATGTGCAGTAAACAGACTGTCTCTCCTTTTGTACAGAAAACCTACTGAAATTCTTTACTGCAAACAAATAGTACAGTATTCATTCAAGTAGCCTACCTGATTGATTTATAACTAAATCAATTTTCCTCAGCAAGTGATCCAATTTAACATGTGTGCATCATTTCTTCACTAAAACACCTATTATTTATTTAAAGCGTCTGGTCTGTGACTTGGACCACTCAAGTGAACAGTAAACATTTGCGTTCAGCGTCACATTTTAGCCTGACAGAAATATGCCAAGTGTCACTGATGTTACAAAACTCTAGGTTGATAAAAAAAAATGCAACACAAATGATAAATTCTGAATTGAGAGAATGTCCTCAATGTGTAATATGATTATGATCAAATGAACAGAACATCTTCGGGAAATGATAAAACATCCAGATGGAGATTCCTGTGTAGTATTTTTATTTTCTCACTCAATCCACTCTTGAAGAAAAAGACGTGCTATTCCCACACTTCCTTCAGACACTTCCTTCAGTCTGTAGTTTCAGTTTAAAATGACAGAAAACTCGTAGTTGGTTGAAACAAAAAAAGCCAGTTAGCAGGTTTTCTGAGATTAAGATACAGAGGGAACTGACTCAGGGCTGAGCTGAACCGGCTTTGTTTCTACTGAACCCACTGTCTGGAACAGGCCCCCAGTTGAATTTGCAAACCCATTAACGCAACAGTTTAGAGCGTGTTTAGATCCTAATTGCAGCCTTTGTCTCCAATAAATCATTCAATCTTAGCCATAAAAACATAAACTGACTTTCAACATGATAAGACATGATAAGGGTTCTTTTATTCAAATAAAATCTCTCACCCAGCATCACAGCCATCGCAGAGCAATAGGCGGTCCTCGCGGTCACTGCCCCCACACACCTCACAGCTGGTCTGCTCCAGGTCCAAATCTACAATTTCCTCCACAACTTCCTTCACAGGCTTTTGCACTGTGATCTGAATTGAGCAGCCCATCACAAAGATACCACATTAGCCATCAATCCACACAACAGTATACAGAGAAAACTGAGTTAATAAATGTACCCAGGAGTTTTGAGACCAAGACATCAAATGCGCTCACCACTTTCTTGACTTTGCCTCCATAACATTTCCTCAGGTAGATGTTGTTGAAGGTGATTCGGTCGACGGGGCACGAGTTTGCATTCTAAATAAGCAGAGAACAGAAAACATTATGTAAATGAGCCATTCAGCTTTCTCTACCCCCAGATGCTTCTTCAAATGCAGAGCAGCAGCAGCAGCAGCAGCAGCATATACAAACATTTAGTCAAACCCACCTTGGCCCATTCAAGGATGCAGTCGAGACAGAAGTAGTGCTCACAACTCTCTGGTGTTACCACAGGCTGACTGGTGAAGGAGTTAAGGCAGATGGGACACTTGTCTGCGTCCTCATCCGAGCTGGACAGCCCCGCAACGTCAGCAGAGGTCCCCCCAAGAGCTCCGTCCTCGGCCTGAGCGTCTTCTTCCTCCTCTTCCTCGTCTGATAAAGTGGGTAGAAGTCTATGTGATATGCATGTACTATACAGACATTTATTTTTTTTATTGTTAGAGGATATTGCAGCGTGACAAAAAGTAGTGGGCAAAATAACGGTTTACTTATTTCACCTCGTCAGTGTGTATAGCAGCAGTAGCTTACTTTTCCTCTTTCAACTCAAGAGGAAATCTAATAGCTTGTTAAAATTACAATAGTTTGCAGGTTGAGTCAGACCAGCTAAAAATGTGTGATATGATAACATAGTCGTTTCTTTAAAAGGAAAAGAACAGACCGCCATCTTTGACAACAATATAAATGGCACAGGCTGCGTTCCAATCCACATACTTTCTGCTATCTAGTATGGTAGAAAAAGGATTTAGGATGTCCCAGTTCTTGTGGTCATTATTCTCCTCCTCTTTACCTTCTTCTTCTTCCTCTTCCTCTTCCCCATCTTCATCTAGGTTATCCTCCCCTTCTTCCTCTCCACTGTCAGACTCTCCCTCGTCAGACTCGGCTTCATCATCCTCCGAGTCATCTAGGAGGGAAAACAATGTTTAAAAAAGCACGCAGAAAATGCACTAGGTTTGCAAGCTTTACGGTATGTTTGATACAGCGACTTTTATGAGAGTGAATTTGAAAAAAAATAAAACGACGCATTCTTGCATCGGCCTATGATGCTCCAACGCTAAAACAAAAACATGTTACCTGAAATGTCCCACAACGCAGGCCTTTTTCCTTTGCTTTGGGACGCACTGCGGTTGATCAGCTCGTCTTGGCTGTCATCTTCATCCATGGCTGACCATGAAGAAGAAGAGCACCTTTACAATAGTTCCTCTCACAGATGTCCTCCCAACGTATCCTTTGAAGATAGATAGAAGGATTGCATACATTGTTTTGTTTTTTAATCCCAGACAGTGGTTGTATTTGCTTGTGTGCAATATTTGAAAAACAAACAAATGGTTTCATAATAGTCTGGCAGTCTCTGGCTTAAACCACATTATGGGCTAAGTGTAATGGTAGCACGTGAGCCAATCTACTCACTGTTTAAAAGGCCAGGTGAGCTCGGAAAGACATTCAACCAAATGTATGGAATGACAAAGGTTTTGTTTTGTTTCTTCCAAATCCTTGGAAGAAAGTGAAAATGAGCATCAAGCACGTCCTCTTGGTCTATGCATGGGACGTAGCAATACAGTGAATAGACGATAGGTCAAGCACGATCTTACTACCAACGAATGACCTTTGAAACTATAAAACAACTTTATCAATGTTCCGAATTTCGTATTTTTGTTGGCTGACAAACAAGAAAGGGTAACCTTGCACTGGCTAGCCAGCAACATCAGTGTGCTGCAGTGTAAGCTAAGGCTAAGTTTGTAAACAAAGAAGAAAACTAGGCACCAAACAGAGTGCTCCCTCTGTGCCTCAAATGAAATATACGTGCAGCGTTCACGTGCATGTCCACATTAAAGATAAACGGACCTGCAAGCATGCGGGACTAGCATATAACGATGTTCTTACTGCACAAATGGCGCTAGCGAGTAACATTAGCTTCAGCATAACGTGTTAGCTAGCCTCAGAATAGCAACATTTAGCGAACGACAACTACAAGCTCGTTCGTGCTCTGCACGGAAAACACGCAGTGTGTAAGGGAGTTTACACAAAGTCCCCATTCAACCGTCATTACTACGGTGTCATACTCTAGCATTACATAGTTATTTCAAACCTACCCTATGGAGTTGTGGTCTGAGGTATGTCAGAGTGATTTGAAGTCTCCACTGTTGTTGAGTGACACAACCGGCTGGCTAGAGACGGAAAAGGCCGAGTGCAATCAGCCGACTCTTAAAGAGACAGTGTCCGTTGATATGAAACCATAGATGAAACCGGTCGGAGACATGCACACGTGAACTAGATACAGTGTGGCTGGCTACTATAGTGTGTCCGCATAGATATATCTATATGGTGTGTCCGTAGCATAGTATATAAACTATCTAGTAAGCTACTATGTACCAGAGTGTGTCAAGTTATTAATGGCTCAGTCTGCAATCCAAATTCAAACCATAGAAGCCCTTAAAAACAAATCAAACACTAAACGATTAAACATGTTTTTGGAGTAGAAATAAAGACCAATATTTTCCATTGTAAAACAATCAAAAGGATTTATTTTATTGTATACACTGTACCTTACGACCTTACACTTTATTGTGAATGCACTGCTCGGGAAATGTCCACCACACTGTCAAGTCAACCCAGTGTAAGGCTACCTCAACCTTACTGTGTAGGATATAAAAGGCTAATAAATCAAATCAAAAGTATGATAAATGTAGGCTAATTGAAATTGTATTAACAGTCTATTAACAGTGAGGCTACAACGAAAATGTGCCCTCTGTCTCCCCCCAGTGGTAACCTTAACTTGACAAAACCAGCTGTTACATCATACAATGTAATCCTCAATTTGCTACTTTATGTCATGGGGTTATGTGTATCCTGGCTGTGAATAATCCGTCAAGGTCTTGACCGTCAAAACTGGTCAAAAAGGAAACAATAGTGTAAACATAGGCTACCCAAACCCAAAAAGTTATTCGATCATATCAAATAAAACAGAGAACATTATGTTCTTCTGAGTTTACAAAGGGGGTCAATCAAATATCCTACAGTGATTTGTGTGGGTGTGTCTAAAAAAGAGGTGTTCTCTTATAATTACCCATGTCTGATGAGTTTTAAAAAGTATTTAGGCCTAATAGTAACATTTTAACATCAGGGTTATCAATTCATGCTATGATTTGATTAAATTCCGTTTAATAAAAGTGTAACACTTTTCTTTAGCATACGTGACGTTTAAAAGAAAAATATTTTCGAAATGCAGGTTACATTGCAGTGATGGGAAATGATGGGATGTGATACAATTTGTGTTAGCGATGTCAGGGGGTTCCTAAACTCTCACTCCGTAAATAATTGAGAGTTCATCATCATCACGTCCTCCTTCTCCTCCCCCTCCGCCTCCTCGGCGTCATCATCAGATCAGACTGTCATGCTGCATCCTTGGTACGTGCACAGCCACACTCCGCTCATGGCAACACTGTACACAAGTAAGCCGAGTTCAACCACTTCGTATTGTAGGGGTAGGGGCGTCCTTTGCACGGATAAAAGCACACGCATCCCACCCCCAAGAGCAGCTGTCGCATCACGTGCGTCTATTTGGGGATAAAGGGACCTGTGTCGCATTGACTTTTGCAATAAATAATAATCCATGGCAGGAAACTGTAAACACGATAATGGTTCATTCCTAATGTACGACGTGCAAAACTGAACGCGCCGCACCCCAACTATAACTCTCAAAGTCAACCTAAATGCTGCCCTCATAAAACCCACCTCTCAGGCAATTGCATTGGTCGTTATTCTGTAATGGGCAGGGCTTTCGTGTCCAACGCGGCAGTCCATTGGCTGTTAGCGACGCCAGTTTCGTCCTTATTTGCATAACCAGGTCGGGTTGCAGATGCAGGGGAGTGGGCAGGGTTGGGGTAGTGGTAGTGCAAGTGAACTCAACTTCTGCGTCGGTGTAGGCTACACTATAGTCTCAAAATGCACCTATAAGTTTCACCGTGCACTGAGATTTCTCCCAGAAGAAAAAAAAAAACATTTAGGATGTTTGGCAGACAGGCTCCTGGCAGGGGGAATTTAATATAATTTTATTTAAAAATGAACCCAAAAAGAAAACTTGGGACTGGTAAGTATAGCTCCCTTTATCCTCCACTATTCTTAATTCTATCTATATGGTGTGGATGAATAGGCCACATCACGCCTATGTTATTGGATGTCAATTTTTCCACTAATTTCTTTGCAATTGTCAGGTGTAATTATTAAACATTTGAGAACTTTTTTCTTATTTTTTTAAACAAACAGAAAGCACTTACATATATCTCGGTAGCTGAATGCATAGCCTACACCGTGGACTAGGAGCAGACTGTAGACTCATTTGTAATGATGTAGTGGGCCTACACTTTGTTACAGTGTTGGGACAATATGTGATTTAAAAAAAAAAGTCGATTTAACTCATTTGTTATATAATGTTCATTGTGTTTTTAATAATCATATTAATTAAGAATGAATGATGCCGCTGTGATCTCCACTCTTCATGTTGATTATGTCACTTTATTTCTTAGCCTTTGTCCGTGTTTGCTCCACAGATTGTGCTAGCCTTTTTTTCTTCTTTTCTTGTCAGTGCACTGTGTCTGATATCTAAAAGCAGGTGAGCCACTGACTAACGCACATTGTGCCATTTGCCAGTTCCACTGTGCGTGTGACAGCGGCTAACCTGGTTTTGGGAATGCCCCACATCATTTTTGAAGAGACCAGCAAAGCCAGCCACAGCCGGAGCGGACAGACAGACTGACATACACCTCTACTTTATTATCTCCAGGCGCTCCTCGGTCATCATGTCCCGTAGACATTGCCCTCCCAGCGGTCTCCATGTGTACTGTAGCCCACTTCCTCCTATGTTCACATACTGTCCCCGTTATTATTTAGGGCCAGCAACCTTTTTGCATCGCCTCCTATAGAGGAAAAAAAACACTCTCTAATGCCCCCTACTGTCAAGACTATTGGTGAGTGTTTTGTTTCTGTTTCATCTAGTGTGGTTTTCGACGTGAGGATCATCATGTACTCCTGGTTTCAAATTAGTTTTAGGTCAGAGGGTTCTTGTAAGAGGGTCCAGGGGGGAGTGATGTTGGGGGAGGTGAAAGGACTCCAACAGATATGAGCTTTACTATAAAGATAGTACTTGGTATCAGACCACATAATATAGTAGGCTACTGATTCAACACATGTACACCATTTAAAAGTAAAACAATTTTTTAATGTATTGAACTAATTAACTACTTAACTTATCTTTGATCAGTACAAATCTGAATTGTAACAAAGTGTGAAAATCAATCCTATCCGCTCATTGTGTACAATGTATTTTTGTTATATAACTATTCCTCAAGTGACCAGTAAAGTATAAAGTTCTCCTAAAATCAATTCTGGCATCATGTCATTTTTTTACTGTCTGTTTTTTTTTTTTTTTACCACGCAATGCATTTTATTGGTATCAGAGGGGCCGTTTTATTCCCATCAGTGCACAGTGCTTACTGTGACACAGAGGAATTAGATAAGTGCAGTATGTCAGACTCATTAACTAGTGGCCATCCATTCATCATCCCATCATGTGGACGTGCAAACGCTCACTCTCGTCCACATCAAGGAGGTTGGTTCTTTCTAGAGGAGACACCCACTGCCTGTTCTAAATACGCATGATTATATTTTATCCATGCCATTGTACGAGCAAAAGTAATTTCCTCTGTGTGGTGTCCTGAATGCATCATCGTTATGATCTATTAATGTCCCGTTTATGAGATGGGAGCTCTCTGGGTTTTAGACATGTGGGTGAGGTTATATATATATTTCAATGTGCATGTAGGATAACCAAATGAATACACCTGTCTAGCACAACACTGGCCTGATGTTATCTCAAATAAAACATTAGATCTGTTGGGTGCACAACTGATGCAATGCGATTTTTTCTTTGCACCAGTAGGGATCACATGACCTGACATTGAAAACTCCATTATTGCCAGTGGGAATGCAAGTAGGTGAGACATACAAAAGATTGAAGACTGTCATTTTGACTTGAGATGTATGTGCATGCAGTATCCTTCATGTCCACAGGTAGGCGTCAGCGTTGCACCATGCTGTTTGCTTGTCCAGACAGTTGGACCCAAACAAGGATTTGGAACTTCTCCAAACCCTGCCAAGCCAGCCAGCCAGACAGCTCAAAATCCTATAAGCATAATCCAATTGTGATTAATCACAATATCTCAAGTCTTGTTTACGTCTCTTTGTTTCCAAACACATGGTCAAGAATTAACAACAAAGTGTAAATGTTATAAAAAAACAAACATATGCTATCAATGCTTTGAAAAAAGTTTTGGACAACCACTCCTGTACATTTAAATGGAAAGAGATATGTACGTGCTCAGGGTTTAGTACCTGGGAAGTGTCAGCAAATGAGAGTATTTATAGAAATCCACAGACCGGGGTTACAGCCAGAGCACGAGGAAAGCTCAAGTCCCTCAGTGTGTGAAAGCCGGTGTATTAACTCTCCAGGGTAAACAAACAGGAAAAGGCGTGGAGAACTCTCAAGTGTTGCGCAGAAGAAGCCCATCCAGCCAGGGGTGATTTTTATCACTAATGTAATAACTTAATACCACCAAACAAAAAAGTGGTTTTGTTTTCAGTAATTTAAAAGCGAGATAAAGAAGACATACATCAATTTAGAGAGGGGCAGAGCCCACGATTCTCTGTAATCCAATGTCCTTAGAGAGGGGCAGAGCCCACGATTCTCTGTAATCCAATGTCCTCTGGGGCAAAGCAAAAGAGAGGCAATTCATCATACTGATAGCATGAACGTACAATGAACTTTAAAACAAGTGACAGGGCACACTTACACCTCTGTGGATTGCTAGTCTAAAGTGACCTCATCATGCCTTTATGGTCATATGTCTTGCAGAGGTAATGCCTTACATAATCCATAACAGCAGCCGCTGGCATGCCAGGATGTTTGCCACATTTCCATCTGCTCCCCAACCATGCACTTTATGAACTTCCCATCAGCCACCTGTGAAAGGCAGATGCCCAGGAATGACCGTGCAACATTAGGATACAGTGCGTCATGAGCGAATGGAGAGAGCATGCATATTTCAGTACCTATAATATATTCATAATGTATTTCACATAGGGGCTCCATGGCACTGTAATCTTTTTGAAGGTTTACACTGCTCTGTTAATAATTAATTCAGGGTATTGCAGATGCATCTCTGCTCATAATGACTAGTTACAAAGATGATTATAATAAGATGTGATTCCATAAACGGGGCGTTCAGAAAAAAACAATCACTCGACAAAATGTTATCTAAAACACAATGCACATTTTTATTATATTTATATACACAGTCATAGTAATAATTGCTCTAGGTAAAAGGTTTTCTAAATTATTTTACATTTCATACAGATACTTTGCAGTGTTTACAGTAACAAAACTTTGTAAATATATTTGTATTTATGTACAGTATGTATATATCATGTCAGATTAAATAATGACAAAAGAAGTTACAAAGAGAAGGGGGTTAAATAAGAGGTGACGGTGTGAGACAACAGTTAACACGTTTCCCCCTTTGGCCCTGCGGTCCATGTTTTATCTCCATGACGACTCTCTGGATGTCAGGACTGCAAGACACACAAAAATAAGTGGGGATGATGATCCCTTTGTTTGGAAAAAATTAAACATTTTACTCAGCCAAGACAACAGGAGAACAGACCCCGGGGTCAAACAAGATATTCACACATGCTTTCGAGAAGCAAAAGCCGACGCAAGGCCAGTTAATGAGTTCATTCCTTCACCAGTAAAGGGGGTTCGGAACTGAACTAAGACTCAAGTCTTGTTGTTAGAGAAGCATTTTGGGATAGAATTGGTTTTCAGACCAGTTTCTATAACAATCATTGTAGTTCCCATCAAGCAAGCAGAGGTTGTAAAATCCCACAAAAGAAAAAAAACACACACACACTGTAGACGATTAGAAAGGGAGCGCACACTCAAACACACTTCACTTTGACCAGTCAGCATAGCAGAGACAAAATGATTAAATGTTAAGTGCTTTGTTAAAGTAAAATATTGATTCAGGTGTTTGGGAGGGTAATTTGTCTGGATCAAAGCAGTGAAGAGAAGACGGCCAAATTGTGATTAGAAGAAAAGCTCCCGTTTTTTTTTGTTTATTATTGGGACATAGGAACGTAAACTCATGCTAAAACTACAGTACACTGAGTCGCATTGCTAAGTTCTGACGGGTCAAATGTTAAGCGTGATGACAGCGAAAGAACCAGGCGCATACATCCCGATAGAGGAAAATAAAAGAAAATGCCGTGGCCCCGTGTGGCACCACTTTGGAAATGTATTCCTTCTTTTAGCGTCATAAGCTTGAATAACAAAAAATAGATTATGTTAGAATAACTATAAGCTCTTAAAATGACTTTCTCTGACACAACAGATGGATACATTTCCCAGTAGGCAACCAGGGGGCCGAGGCTTCACACACAGAAAGAGAATAGGACAGTGCAATACATTTTTGCAGAGCCCTCCATGAAAGGCTCTTGCTCTTTGGAAGTCAAGCGTCACCAAAGTACAAGGCATTGTATAGATAGACCCCCCCCCCCCTCCCTTATATATAAATAGTATCCATACATAAAAGGCATACTGAAATGACATCGGTCACGTATCTTTCCATGTCACAGTAGAATAACAGCACTGCAATCAGAATGTCTACTACAGTCATTCCCAGTGCAGTCAATGGAGATACTGTGAAAAGCAGCTGTCGGTATAGACGATTGTTGACGTGAGGGTGGGAAGGCGGCTCTGTATTGCAGAGGAGGAGGGAGGGAGGGATGGAGGGAGGGAGGGAGGGAGGGAGGGAGGGAGGGCGTTAATAAGAGCAAGTTCCCAGATGTGTTAAAGTAGAACTAAAAGCAGTTAGTTAGTTCAGAAACAGGCGGAGAGAGGGAAAGAGGGCGAGGAACCAGAAACAACATCAAAGGATGGATAGACCAAGAGAATTTAAAGCCTACACGAATATGCAAGCAAATGGAAGGAGGAATGTGGAAGATTAATTCAACTGTAAAAAAAAGTCAGGAATCAGCAGGAGACAGAGTTAGGCACAGAAGAGAAGTCCTTCGGCCTTTAAAGGTAGACCTCTGCCGCAGATACAGACGCTTCCACTACCCAACACCACATAATCGGCAGCTGTTGTGTAGCCTTAGACCCAATAAAGCTGGGGGGGGAGTTTTGGAGGAGGGGGGAGAGGGGCTCTAGGACCAGGGGGACGGGGCAGCGCAGGAGAGGAGGAGGAGGAGCAGATGAAGGATGGAGGGTCTCACACATACACACCCTCAGGGTTGAGACTGGACACTAGAGGGTTTTGCAGGTTGCGTGGATGTCCCAGGAACTGTTTGGCAGTGGGGCGAGGCGGCGATTCCACCGGAGTCCCGCCGCCCAGGCCTGAGAAAAAAATAAATAAATATGGTTTTGTATGAGGACAAGTCTTCTTCTGAAGTTAAAGGAATAGTTCAAATTATTATTATGTTTATCCAGTCAGCCGCCTCACTCTCGTGTTCATGACAAGGCGACGGAAACCATTCCTTTAACTGTGCATGCATTTTTTTGAAGAAGAAATGGGCAAAGGTTGCTTATTTAACAAATACTTGTAGTCAATTGGAAAAATCAGCCTGCCTCTGCCAACAGTCAGAAGATAATCTTTACAACATCACTAAATGGTCCTTAAAATAAAAAGTGTTGAACTATTGCTCTAACATCAAAGTAAACAGTGGTGAGTTTGAGTTTTTTTCAATATTGATCTTCGTTGCCATGCATACCTCCGTTAGTGTATCCATCCTGCAGAAGATGTGCCAGTTCTAACTGATCCAGTTGCTCCTGTAGATCTGTGCGTGAGTTGCTGTGCGCTGGCAGGACACCGGTCTGTTGAATAAACTGCTGCAGGTTACACTGCCTCAGCTCCTTATTCAACTCCTCCAGCTCCTCCTGTTTGGCCTGGGACGGAAAAAACAACACGGATGAGCGGAGGAAAACAAAAAGCCCTGAACACTGACAACTTGTTTGCCTTGAAAACAGGAATGAGCACACAGCACGTGAAAATGGGGTGAGCTGAACCGGCATTTTTCTCTTCTCTTCTGAGTGATAACTTAAACGTATGTATTTATAAGGCGGCACCATTGTATTTTGCCTTCAGGTTGCAATACTAAAGCTGTAAATGCCAAATGTATTTCCACCACAAGGGGGCAGCAGAGTCTATACATCTAGTCTCGAGTCACTGTTGGAGAGACTGTGACCTATCAGCCATCATCACACCATTGAGCCATTATGAATCATCAAAGTCACACAACCACCAAGGCTTTTTCTGTCTCCATTAGATTCCAGCAGCCTGACGCATACATATGGATGAATACATAACAATGATCATTTGCCAAATTGATAAGATGCCAAGGGGGAGAGATATTCATTAGTGTCAATTGTTTTATCAGAGATTCTTCTTCTGAGACAGTGGCATCACCTCTACCACCAATGATTGAACCAGGGCGCGCATGAAACAGTCAGTTAATCTCTCCTTATCGACTATCCATTTATGCTTAATCAATGTGCACACAGTACAGGAAGCAGCAGCAGTATCGCTCCCTAAACCTGTGTGTGTGTGTGTGTGTGTGTGTGTATGTTTGTGTGAGTGCGTGCGTGCGTGCGTGCGTGCGTGCGTGCGTGCGTGCGTGCGTGCGTGCGTTTAATTGATGTTGGACTGAGGCAGCCTGCTGAAGCAGTTCACACCTGCAGGTCTGCCTCCATTACCCTAATGACAGGAACACTGTGCTCTTCACCACCGACACCTTAAACATTCGGCTGGCGAGCCTGGACCAATCAGCTGAGAGATCAGCAAATAACAACGGCCAGACAAACGCACCTTTTCATTACTGTTACTAACATGTCGTTTGGGGTTAATAAAATAATCTTATCTCGTCCAGGCTATACCTGGGTTCTGTTGACATTATTAAGTATATAGTACTTATAGTACTGTAGGTGGTACATATCACACCACTGATGAAAAAAAGAACAAAAGCCTAATACCTCTGTTCTGTAGCAGGATGCTTTCTATATAATTGGCAAATTGATCACGACACAGTCCCTCGCTGTTCGATCAATCAGGCACTAAATCCGTTGAGTTCAGCCCCAGAGTCAGACACATCCCCATGAGGATGACTTACTGATGACTCAAATGAGCTTATACTTATTGTTTTAATCAGTTTTGCAGCCAGTTTGCCACTTTTTGCCTGGAGCCCTATGTGGATTGGAAATGGAACAGTATTTCAGCCTGAATGGTCTTTGAAGACATGCAAACACAATGTTATTTAGTGTGTTCCATTTCCCTGTGTGAAAACATTCCAACCACCATCTACCATAGTACAATCAACGAGGAATTTATCTTTTCTCTCATCCCTGGCTGGAGCTGTTCCAACTGAGCTTCGTGGAATGGATATCCGAGTCTTGGGTGTCATGTGGATTATGACCAAACTTGAGTTTCACTTCAAACCGGGTTAGGCGTTTATTGATACAGCAGCGTCTATGGCAACAACCAAAAGTAAACAAACAATGACACCACACATTCCGAGAAGTTGAGGCTTGAGTTAGTAGATTCCAATAAACGGGGCTTTTGTTTTCTAGAAATCAATCCTCTTTAATCTCTTTGTCCATATACAGGGTACAATAATATACTGACACCGGCAATGTAATGTCAACACCATTCGCAAGCACATGTTTAGAACATGCATACATGATGACACCCCGTCAAACCAGTTCAGCCAGACTGGAAAATAGTTCTTCAGACAATAAAAAAAATTTCATACAAAAGGTAGGATTTGAGTAATACAGCGTTAATGTCTTTTTATCATTTCCAGAATAGCTGTTTATATATATATAAACATAGCACAATACATCACGATTCCTTTGTACTCAGAAATCTTATTTCTTTTAAGAGAGTCTCTGCACTGTTTGTCTGCTGCAGTACGCAGGAAGGAGAGGGGATACCAGTTTTGACAGTATAGCATAGAAGAGGGTCTTGTGCTTACACCCGTCAAAATGACCACACACACACACACGGAGGGGGGGGGGGGCTTGATTGTGACAATTTTTAGAGCCCTTTCTCCAGAACCGTGACCTCTCTCCTTACCTGCAGCAGAGACTCTGCCTTGCCCAGGGCCTTGTCGGTGCCAGACAGCTGCTCCTCCAGCTCTTTCCGGTGCTTCTCCTGGCTGTGGAGCTCAGTCTTGACCACCTCCAGGGACCCCTCCGGTCCGTCGGCTTTAGCCCCCTCCGCCTGGCTCTCTCTCTGGATCTCCTGCTCCAGCTGAGTGGACCTCACCGAGAAATCGTGGAGCCTCCGTCCGCAGTCGTCCAGCTGCGCGTGGAGCTCCCCCAGTTTCCTCCTCATCCCTCGCTCCCTCTCTCCCTCCGCCTGTAGCTCCTCTTCCCAGTACTGCTCCTGGGTCAGCTCGGCCTGGTTCCTCCTGGAAGCCTGCTCGAGAGCGTCCATCTCTTCTTGCAAGCGGGCTTCAGAGGATGGCGAAGGACTGGGAGACGGGTAGGGGCGCTCACAAGTGTGCGACTCCCTCTCTAGGGCTTCAAGCTGGGCCTCGAAAGCCCTCAGTCTCTCCTGCTGCTGGAGAACCTTCCGAAACACCTCCTCTTTGGATGGGCCGACAGGTGGAGACGGGGAGGGGGAGGGGGAGAGCACGTGAGGGGACAGGGGGTTAGGCGAAGGGGAGGGTGAGGCTCTTTGCTCCGGAGAGTCCCGTGGAGACCTCTTATTGTTATTAAACTGTTTGACTTTGGACCTAGGGGAGGTGGATGGCCCCAGGTTGAAGGTGAGCGCTTTCTTGGGCTGGCTGCGTTTGGAAGGTTCCGGCTCGGGATACTTGGGCAGCGGCAGGGGGAGGGGGAGATCTCGGTCGGGTTTGGAGCCGGCGGGTCCGTCGCTACTGCTGGGGCCGGTGCGGCGTAGAAAGAATTGAACTTCGTTGCCATGTTGGCCCAACTTGGCCAGAGACTCCAGAGGTTTCTCCGTGGCCAACAGCTGCCTCTCCGTGTCCCGAAGACGCTGGATCAAAACGTAACGGCCCGTCTGACCTAGGGGGGAAGGGAGAGAAAAAAAGAAAGAAAGTGAGTACAAGAAAAAGCAAACAAAACTGAAAAGATTACAAACCCTACATTGCCTGACCAACACCACCGTTGTTTTGTTTTACTGTTCTACTGATCCATGATTTGACTTGTTTTACTAAAGTCTGTGTTTATCAAGTTCAGTTTTACTGTGTTTTAAAGTGTCTTTCAATTTCTGAAAGTAATTTGTTGCTCTGTCTGTGAATTGGAGGATTTTAATTTTAATTTTACTTTTGTGTTTGAAAAATGCTTAACAAATAAAGTTGGAATTCAGTTTTTTTGGGGGGAATACAAAAAAATTAAACTACTAATTAAACTCAACCCAATGCTTCCACACAAGAAATGCTAAGTGAACAAAGTGACATCAGACGTATTATGATGATGTACCTTTAAATATCTGTCTCCAAGGATCGGAATAAAAGGCTGTTGAGTAAGATTTGTACAACATGTAAAAAAATAAAATAAAATCAAATAAACTGAAGTTTCCGCAAGGACCTTGAAATTAGGACAAACCCTCCCTAATGACTTGGCAGGCAGCTCACTTCATGGAAGGAGGAGAGAGTTATGTTTTTCAACACTGCTGTTGGCGTATGGCATGAAGAAAAGCCGGAGGATATAGAGCTGGCTCAAATCTAAACTGACCCCTTAATAATCTGGGTCAGCGGAGAACGATAAAGGTGAGCGCAGGTCGGACCACATTGCTGCAACCTCAGCAACACAATACTCCTGTTTGGTCTGCATCCAACTCTCTCACTCGCACCAGAACGGTTATCTAATCACTTAAACTTCTAAGCAGTCAAACAAGGTGCCAGGTAACAACAGCTTGGGGAGCTGGTATATCCAACACAATGATTTTTTTTCACCGCCAAACAAATATACTTTGAGGGTTAACTCACCAATGGCTTGAGCCAGAGCGATAACAACATCCTGGCAGGACGTCTCCTCAGAGAGGCCACATACGACGCGCACCACTCCGTCCACCCACACTTTGAGCTCCATCGGGGGACCAGGCAGGACAGGGATGGAAGGGCGTAGGATGGGTCTTCAGAACAGATTACTTCAGATTGGCTTGACTCAACTCAACACTGCATGGCACTGACTCTGTAAAGACAAGACCAGAGAGACTTGTTAAAAGGTGTGTTGATATACGATATGATTTTTCCCCTCATTTATTGTGAATGAAGAAACAATGGCAATCTTTTGGAGGGGGACGGGGGGGGTACCAAAACCGTCAGATTGTGGATCATTATTTAAAGGTCACATATTATGCTAAATGCACTTTTTAAATGTGTTCTAACATATCCATGGGTCCACGGTGTGCCTAGAGACTGCCAAAATATTTAAAAAAATAACAATCTCTCCTGTTCTCACTCTCCCCCTTTCTGAAACCCCCACGCCTCCCCCCCAATATACTCCAGTCAGAATTTTCCCCTTTTCTGACCTCACAAACGGGAAAGTCAGAAGCTTCCACTGTGCAGCCCACACCCCTATTTCTTATTGGTCCACGGCCCTGACAGACAGAGGGCGAGGCGTATCTGGCTTCGCTTTCGGACAGGGGGCGGGGGCAGCTCAAAGATTGTATATTTACGAGGGGAGCTGCAGCTCTTTTAAAAAAATAGGCCATTGTGAGATTAGCTGAACATCAGCATAGTACAATAAATTATCTGAAAGTTTTTTTCAGCAGACAATTAAAGAAAAACGTATTAGGGACCACTAAGACCATATAATATGGTGTATAATAGAACCGAAAAGTGTATAATATGGGAGCTTTAAATCTTAACCGGACATATGACACTGCTGGTTGCTAACCGAACCCGTAACACACTGGAAACGTTCACATACGTAGCACCCTCATTTCTAGGTCAGTTTGTTGAAATAGAAAGTTTCTACACCAAACAAATACTGACGTCAGACATATTGCTGTGCTTACTGGGAGTGCGTCACTGAATTGTAATTTTTTTCGAGACCAGCAGCCGAAGGGGGTAGAGCAGTGTAGCATTTAGTTAAGTTCCCAGTGGTTAGTTTAGAGCCGCGGCAGTATCTTGTGGACCTGGGAGCATAAATGGCAATCTGTAACCCAATTAAACGCTCGGCTGCCCGCCTTCAAAGCCGTTATGATAGCTTACTGCCGAGGGGAACCGACAGGGAAAGTGGAGCAACTCGACTGTGTCTATGTTTGGTAGAGAGGGTGGTTTGTGTGCGTGGTAGAAAAACACAGCAAAAAATATGGCAGGAGAGAGAGAACAAGTGCGTGTTGTTGTTTATGTCCCTCTGAACAGGACCATAACTGGGTCTCATCAGACCTCAAGAGGGTAGATCAGTAGGTAGCCTAACACACGTGCACCCTAAACCATTGCTGTTATGTTCAGTCTGTCTTGTCTGTCTGTCTGTCTGTCTGTACTTTTACAGCTAAGCTTCAAAACGAGGTAATAAAACACTGCAGTGCTCATAAAAAAGTTAAATGCTTTGGGCGGCAGGCGGCAGGATTATCTATAGAACTTGGCACAGTAGATGAAACTTTGTATCCTAGGTGGGTAGAAAAAAAGACAACTCTTCACCCGCAGTCGGACAGATGGTGTTCTTTCTCTCTCTCTCTCCGTCTCTCAATGGGGAGGTGTTTTAATACTTGAGCAGCACCATTCTCTTGCCACTCATTCAGTGCCTGGCTCTGCTCCACTGACTGTCTATAGGGGAGCTGCTTTGGAGGAATGCACTGACTTCATCTGCCAGCCGGAAGAATTCCTGCTTTTTTTTTTCTTAACAAAAGCCCTCCACTCCACTCCACTCCCCCCCCCCCTGCCACACTCTGACCTGGCTGGCCTCCGCGACCGCCATTACTTCTCTCTCCCTGTTTAGACGCCAAACACAAACTCTGCTGGGGAGCAACAGCCCATATGATGTGACAACAAAAAACGCAAAAGGACAGAGACAGGTGAATTCATCAGGTAGAAATTCATTTAGGCCATGCAAAGTGAGGTGATTTCATCTTTTAAAACAATGGAGCGCTATCAAAATTGTACGGCACACATTTCAACATAGATGTAAAAATATACTTTGAGAGGGCTGATAGTATGCTGTGTTGCAATACATAATTAAGGCCAAATGAGTGAGTCACACAGAGTGAGTAGACAGACAAGCATCCATTTAAAAAAGGCAAATTGTTCAATCTTGAATCCTTTTTAAATTGTAATGCTACCTTACAGGCCTGAACCAAGCTTTCCTCCAGGCAAACGCATACCTCGAAGTAACTTCTAAGAAAAATGTTGACAAAGTACAAACAAAAGTTTAAACTGTTGACATTTCTGTCAAATACAGCACATGTCTGCATGTATAGGGTAATCGAGTCCTACCTGACTAGATGTCGTTTTACATGCAAATAAACTTGCAGAATTATAAAACTGAGCCATTTTTTTTTCATATCTGTCCAGGTTTTTTCTATGTAGCGTAACAATCTCATTAAATGAGAAACACAGGCACGAAAAACATCTCGCAGCTAAAGAGCGTATACCTCTCTCTCCCATGATGCTGCTTGGCTCTCGTCCCTCCCGGCTGGTGAAATGTGATAATCTGCTCTAACAGGAAACAAACAGGCCTGGGAGTCTCAGGTTGCTGTCTATTCTCTTTGTCACAGGCACAACAACACCGAGAAACCAGACATCCGCCTGACCCAGCTCCTTTTCTATCACAGCGCACATCAAGCTCAGGAGTCCTGTGGAAGTTCTCACTGAAATACAGATGAAGGAAGAGGCTCCTATATGTCGCTTGTGTGAAACGTAATCTCAGAATGCTGAAATGTCAACGTAGGCTCTGAACTACGATGATACGGTCTGAGATAATGTTCAAAATATCGCAGAAACCAAGCAGTCTGTCAAACCCCTTTTGCTATCCAAAAAAAAGAACAGTGACCCTGAGCCTACTTTAGTCAACATGCAAATGTGGACAAACACGGCGCGCAGACTGTTTTGCATGCGTTCAGAGTTACTGCGCAGACACAGTCACCCACTCTAATCCAAGAGCCACGAAAGTTATCCAGAAGAACTCATAATGTTATCCACGACAGCAACTAGGTTGACACCCCACCCTTTAACCTCAACCCCCACAGACCCCACCCACTCCAACCTTGCAAACAACAAAAACAAACTCTCCCGTTAACTTTCACCCCAGCCCCACCCCAACCTCCCAATGAACCAACACAGGACAAACTTTCAGCTGAAACTCAGAGTTTTGGCCTGTCACATGTTTTGCAACAGAGAGAGAGTGAGAGAAATAAAAAAAATGCACCATCACTTTGGAGGTAATCACCAAAATGAAGCAATCCAAAATGTCCCACTCCAGGCTCAGACAGAAGCAAATCAACAGGGGGAAAAAAAGGCACTTCAGGAGGATCTTTTACTGGAATAAAGAAAACAGACAACTCCTATTGTACGATGAAAGGGAGAGGAAGACAGTGAGTAAATGAGAAAGGGAGAGAATAAATGCGGGGAAAACACAGTGACAGATAAGACAGATAAAGAAAGAGGGAGAAAAAGAGTGGGTAGAGACAGAAGTGATTGGAGCCACATACGCCTTGCCCTCTCTCTCTCTCTCTCCCTCTCATCATCGCTCACCCACCCAGCTAACTCCAGCTTTGTGTCTCTCATCACCCTGTCTGGTTCTCTCTGCCTGTCTCTCTTCAATAACAAGTCTCCAAGCTTCCATTCGACTCAAGGCAGAATCAGTTTTTGGAACGGCAGCCCTGTGGACAGTCACGCAAAAGGGCATGATTGGGCTCGTCCTTGTGCGCTGCCAGAAACAAGTGTCTGTGCTGTGAATTGATTGGCCTTTTTGGACAAGCTGGGCACAGAGAGACGTGTGCAAACTTACAGCTGTTCATAAATTGATAGCACATTTTTCCCCACTGTGTGATATGATTTCATTTCTTCACTATTTTTAAAGATAAACACCAGCACATCTGGCTCAGACAAGAAATCTTTTGGGAGACACCCACACTCTCTACATATTTTATGTGTTTTTCTTACTCAGGAGAAATCCAAACATGGACACAATGCACGTGCAAACACTAGCACGCAAAAACACACAATCAGAATATTGCACAAGTATCCATCCAGCTGGACAGACGCTCCCTTTAACCTTTGCCATGAAGGATTGAGTCATGAGCAGTATTTGGAAAGAAGAAAGCTTAATAGAAAAATTCCAGGGAAGGAAGGTTATTAGTTTTGCTGTAGCTTTCCAAGACTGGAGCCCTTAGGCTACATGAAGAGTATGCATACTGGGTGTGTGAAGCATCACACGTGAGCGTGGCGTACAGAACACTGTGTCTATGGTCTAGTGCCTCGTCACATAGCACTAGGCCCTAGTGCTACGGTCAAAAGGTTGGGTTGTACGTTTTTCGTGTACAAGCTTGTATGTGTAAGTGTGTTTTGCGAGCAGGCATGCCATTTAAGGCCTATCTTTATGAGAGGCTGCTGTTGCCCAGAGTGATTGCCGTGCTATCTCTGCAGCAACAGAACGTACAAGGAACAATGGCAGGAGTAAAACAAGGCAAGAGTGCACATCACACAGTGCCACAGACAAATACACAATACAGATACAATAAAATACGACATGTGTAGACAAACAGTTAACCCCTATCAGCATCACCAGAGAGAATCAGTCCCTGGCCCAGGCTGGGTAAAGTGTACTATGTTAGACATTGCTGTTGGAGGACAATGAACAGTGCTGGGAAGAAAGCTGTGCCCTCTGTGCCACTCTGGTCCGGGTTGGCAGTGACACACTAAACACTCAAAGAGCCAGTAACATGCTGGCACCGAGCAGCCTGCTCTCATCTGTACTGCAGAGATGCTATTGTTGATCTGGTTGCACACACACTCAGCAGACAGTGTTGTGCCTCTTTTGTGGGCCCTGCATGGTATCGTTGTGTGGTCTGTCTGTCGTGCTTCCACAGCTTCTTAGTGCCACTCTGCAGTGTCCACATGCTAACCACAGATAAAAACTGATACAAACGGGGGTTACAGATACTTTCTTTTGTCCTCCCTCGCCTCCTGTTTTGCATTCTTTATTCCTCCTCCTCCCTTTTTATTCATCATGATTCAGTGTTCTGGGCCTACCACGTGAGCGCAGTGTATGTGCTTCAACAAACAGCAAAAATTCCACAACATGCCCTTCGTTAAGAGCAGCCTAATATTTTATTCATAATGGTAGCAAATTATCCTTTTGCTTGAGCAATTAGGAGTGGTTCTCTGTGGAAATCTTGTGCTGAATATTCTCAGTCACTTTTCATTACACAGCAAGAAGAATTCTTAAAGTGTGGTCCTGCGCGTGCACACACACACACACACACACACACACACACACACACACACACACACACACACACACACACACAGGCTTTTATATTTAAACAAATTAACCGGCTCAGTGTTTTATCTTTGCCTATGTGACCGCACAGAATAATCCAGGGGTGCTTGAAGCAACCATCTGGGTGAAAATCATTATCATTATTAACAATGAGCAGGCTTGCTAAACTTTGTAACTTTTACATTTCCCATTGCATTTCTCACACCAGTACTGATTTTTGTTCTTTTCAATGCAGGGATTTTGTCTTTAACTAACCAGTACTTTCACAGTAAGTATTGCTCAACTCTTAAACATCGATAACATTCTTAATAAAAAGTATCTTCAAAGATTGAGCTATGCTAATCCCTGTACAAAACATCTGCGCAAGCTATTACCAACGTAGCCTATAACCCTCTAATCCTCGGGCAAATAAAGGAGATGTTTGGAAGGAGACGCTTTACATAATAAAACTGACACGCCTAGCCTAGCCTAGCCTAGCCTAGCCTTTTCAGCTGCACATGATTGTATATCTGGCTCACAGATCTTCTTCCAGATCTGTCTGCTTTCTAAATTCTCCAAGAGCCGACCAGTATCTGCCAAAACAGCACCGGTCCCATGGATAAAGCACTATCAGCAGGGCTCCAGTGCCTGCAGTCAAGAGAGCAGGGAGTAGCCTACTGGGCACATGAGGTAACAAGAGCCAAGATCTAAAAGGTTTTTTGACTGGGCGACATTAAAAACTTAAAATCTTTCCAATGGATACACCCTTCTCACGCAGGAGTTAATCTGCTTTTATAGTGTGTGACAAGGCGATGAAACGTCGGAAAAATAATATAGAGTCGCAGCTGGATGTTTGGTTTGTCTGTTAACAAAACATCAAACGGCAGTCTATTCACTTTGTAGCACACTGCTTTTGAAAAAGATGACTGGATTGTTTGCGCTGCCAACATGTCATTTGCATGCAGGCATCAGTGTATGTACATACAGTATGTGTAAGATTGTGTGTATTTCAATACGACAGTGACTGTGTTGCTTTTCTTGGGCCAGGGCTGCAGCAGGCTCTCCAGACACACTGCTCGTTAATTAGACGGTTGCCTAGTTTCCCCCGCTAACAGAGCCTCACTGAACACACCTGATGAATAATGCATTTTTTCTCGCAGCACATTAATTTGGAAAAATATTTCTCTGAACAAATTCCAAAATGCGTGTGATGTTGCGACCAGCTCTTTGAAAATGCCCCCCCACCTCTCCCCTCTCACACACACACACTCCTTGTCAGGGCTGTGTCTCTCCTCTAGTGACGTGCTAATGACTCGGCGTAAAGGAGTTGCAAACAGCACTAATAAGCTTTGGTCGTCATACTCGCATACAGAGATCTGTCGCCGCTGCAGCCTTCTCCATTACAAACCATTGGCTCGTCCAAGTGTGAAATACCAAATCAAGAGTGGATCGGCGGTTCATTAATACAGGGGACACATTTGCCTCTAATTCAAGGGCAAATGTGTGCACAGTGGTATCCAGAATTAACAAACGCAACTCATTAGTAAAAATCTGCAAGCTGCAAATCCCATATCAGCCGGGCAAATGGGGGTAACTCAGAACTGAAGGTATGGACACTAAACTTAGAGGCTGTGTAATCACTGCGTGTTTAATTGATTATTGAGGAGGGGTTCAAAATGTTAAGGTTGGTTATTTCAGTTGATCTGAAGCAAGGCCTCTGCATGGCCATTTAAGAGCCTGGCCATCACCTGTGGCTGTCACTACCACTACAGTCACACTGTGTTAAACTGCACTTTATGTGAAATACCCCAGTCATCATGAATCATCAGCAGAACTCACACTGACAGATGGTAACCTGAGAGAGAGAGAGAGAGAGAGAGAGAGAGAGAGAGAGAGAGAGAGACACAGAGAGAGAGAGAGAGAGAGACAGAGGGAAGGTATCATAGAGAGAAACCTTAGCTATTTTAAATCCTTTTAGAAAATGCAGAGAAATTAGTTTTGGTTTTGTTATTCTACTATGGGAATATAAAGTCTCTGGCACACTTTAGAATTGGATTAAAAGGATATGGAATAAGGAACACTTTCATGAGCATGTCGGCCACAATTGTTTACACAAGCCCGGCCACAATAGAACACATAGTACCTTATTCATACCACCGAGTGAGAATACTTGCTCATACCTGCGTTGGCAACAGTCATACACTTGTTCTCTCCAAACCCCCCGGAAACGGAGCGGAGGCGAGTTAGTACATTAGAGAACGACCGGGTATTTGTTTACGCTGACTCATGGATCCACCCAGAGCCAGCAGCTAATGGTGAGAATGATAATGCAGGATTTGCACATAGCCGGGTGGACGGCCCCAGCAGAGCTGGCTTCAAGCAGAGAGCTCGGCCCTGGGATGAGTGGTTAGTTAGGCTGCCTGAAGGCTGAAAGACCCAGAGAGAACAGGAGTTTATATTGTTGGGTGAGCCTGGGGAAGAAGGCCATCAGACTGCAAGATGGGCACCCATGTGTAATTGTATACTCCCAACCTGACTCAGCAATGCTTGCCAGGGAAGGAGGACATTGCTCTGTTCTCAGCCACGATAGATAACACATACGAACACAGGTTGAATGTGCAGGGAGCACACACAAGAGTCGGAAAGATATTCAGTAATCACATTGCCAAAATAATATGCTACATATAGCTGAAAGGAAGACGGCAGACAGGCTGACTCAAACTAAATTATGATGTCTAAATTTAGAACTAAAGCAAAAGCGAACCCACTCATTTAAAAGGATGCGATTTACATAGGACATGAGTGGAAATTAGTAGACGTAAATTCACCAATACATGCTATTTATAGTTGCTCCACTCTCCCTTCCTGCATGTGTGTGTGTGTGTGTGTGTGTGTGTGTGTGTGTGTGTGTGTGTGTGTGTGTGTGTGTGTGTGTGTGTGTGTGTGTGTGTGTGTGTGTGTGTGTGTGTGTGTGTGTGTGTGTGTGTGTCATTGAGGAGACAGCAATGTCACGGCCTCCAGTGTCACAGGTTTGAAGCTAAACTCATTAGTAATTTAAAAAAGTCCATGTCCGCTTCTATCAATTATTCACTGCAGTACTTTTTTTGCATTTTTTTTTTTTGCAATCTCACAGTCTTGAAGCACAATCCAAAATAAGACCTGATGGTGCAATCTAAGCAACTGAATGTAATTGAATTCACATAGTTGAAACTCATTCGACTGCAGAGGTATCGAGGGGAGGCTATATTTGTGTCAGTAACTGAGGTTGGCTTTGGTATTTCATCCTACTTTAATTCAGTCCAATCCACGATGCAATATACACTTTCCAGTCCTTATCTGAGCCGGAGGGAATATTTCCATTGGCATGCCCAAGGTGACAACTATCAATCAGTTTCTGCAAAGAAGTGCATACAAGAGAACTCAAAAGCCACAGACATATACACCTACACACAGCAAACTCGCTAGCATGATGTATGTCACATCATGTGCTACATACAAGTTCAGTCTTAGGTAAGGCAGTTACAAGCCAGGACACAGCAGGTGGACATTCCTTTGCGGTAATATTACAACGAAAACACACATCAAAGTGCTACACCTAGTTTCCTCCCAAGACATCATTCAAAAAGGTCACAGACATTACACGGGCCGTTCACAAACTACCACTGTGGATAATGCAACCCAGTCACCGCTGGTTTCCATTTGGTTCAACATTTGAAACTGAAGGCCAGAGTTCCTCACTGACATACTTTGAACAACTGCCAGGAAGTTTGAGAGAAAGCCACAGGCTTTAAAGATTAACATATTACTCCATGGCTAAGGTCCTTCTGGTGTGCACAACATCTCTTCTTCTCGCACCCTCCCCAATATTTACCTAGGGAGTTCCACCATACTTGGCCTTGAGAGATGGATGCAGGTAAACATAGCCATGGAGCGTGAAAGAGTCAGCGTTGGTGAGTGTGTGTGTGTGTGTGTGTGTGTGTGTGTGCGTGCGTGCGTGCGTGTAGACCTTCAGGTAACCTATCGAAGCACTTTCAAAAATATTCCTGCTACAGACAGATAAGATGTTTTTTTTCGTTGCCATGGAGGTGATTCATTCCACAGACATGCTCTTGTATGTGCAGAGATAAGGTCTATGATGTGGGATTCAAACAGACAAGCACTGTGGAATGTTCAAAACGTCCAAAAACTAGGAACAAAGCTTTTATATTGTGAAAGTAAGACATATTGTTAGAGCAGAGACAGGAACTTAGCCAACAGGATAGTTGACAAAAATAGAATTGCTCTCAGAGAGAAGGAAAAAAAGACATAAGTGAATATGTGTAAGATAAACAAAATAGTTTTCTATGACTGTTCATTTTTAAGGTTCAGAGGTCAGCTGAAATATAATAATTATAGTATCAGTGCCAAGAGTGGAATATTGTGCTGTTTTTTTCTTTTCGGATGAGGATTTTTCACACCAATGTCAGTACACAGTGCAGTGCTTTCAGTATCTTACTTTGATAAATCTAAGCATTTTCCTGCTACAAAAGCCTTTTTTCCAGTTTGAAATACAAAACCAAACTTATTTAAACTTTGCCAAAAACAAACATTTGGATTTAAATCAGGAAGTATCTGACAATAGACGACGAGTAAACATTACAAATCTGCCCAGACATTCAACACAAGCTATCACAGTTACTACAGTTTTTGAGATGCAGTGCTTGGCCAGTCAGTAATGACGGTTGACACCCAGTGCTAAAAGTTACTTTTTTTCAAAATACACAGTAATTAAAGGGTAGACTCTTGTTTGTGTTGCATGTGGATCACAGGGCTTAAAAGGTGGGCCACTCAATACGCCTGATTTATAGTTTGATGGGGAGGTGTCACACACATGACTCTCTCTCTCCCTGTCATTACTTTGAGGCGGAGCAATGATCACGCCTATCAAAGCAGTGGGTGGAGGATGTGTGTGGACAGTGGAGAGATGCCTGAGGAGAAAAGGCAGGAGGAGGGTGCAGATTTACAGCCGATTCCCAGTATCCTAGGAGCACCTTTGGGACTAAGGACGGTATATCTTCAGGAGCGTTCCCTTCACCTCCAGAAAGCTGCGTAGTGCCTGCCACCACCCCCTCGACTCAAGATCACCGGGACAATCTTTGTCATGGATACACACGCAGATACGCACAGCTTTAAAACTGACAGGGCTGGGTTTACATATGAGAGATAAGTCAGAAACCCCTTTGGGAAGGACAAAGAGAGAGAAGGGGAAAGGAGTGATGAAGGGCAGGCCGGACAAGACGGCACAAAGACCAGTGTTTGTTCCAAGGGGGAATATCTAGCAGCAGGCAGACACAAGAAGAAAGTCTGTTGACATTATTTGGATAACTTTGCTGTTTAAAACCTGAAGTGGCTCATGTTCCACATATCAGGGGGATCCGGTTTGTACTCTACAAAAGCTACCCAGGCAACTCAGTGAACCTGCATCTTGGCACTGGGCCCTGCACTGAATTTAACATTGCACCTTAAACCGCAAACACGAGGGGGGTAACCTGACACTCAATATGACAATATGGCTTATCCGTTCATCTTTTTGGATGAAAACAGTTTCAAGCCTGCAACGGTATGCACTTAAAGGGGCACAGATTTACCTTGGGAAGACGTTGCTTTGAGCATAGTGCTTGTACATGAAACCTAGGGGCTTTTACAATAGCTCGTCTGTCTACTAAAAAAAGAACCATTCTTTCATGCCGCCACATGCTTCCTCCTCAGCAAGCTTTGGTTCGACATCCGCATTCACAACAAGGCAACATGTAACATGGTTATCACCAATGCTTTAATATCTAGCATATTTATATTTCTTATATTACTTTTCATCAAATCATATATAATGTTGTAGACCCTATGGAAGACTTTTCACCTGGTGTGACCAACCTGATCTCACAAGCTTCACATTCGTTTCTGTCCAGAAGATCAGTCGGTCATTTCTCCAATCTCCGTGGGGACCGGGTCAAAAAATGACCTGGCCAATCAGGGCCCTGCATTCAGACCTAACGTTCACTAGAAAGAAACAAATGTGAAGCTCACCAGATCAGGCTGGTCTTACCAAGCTACAGCGTAATGTCATTGAACCTTTTTGTCATCAATGTCAATACTTTTGCCACATCATTATTTCAAAACTATTGCAGGCCGGATTTGTGTGTGTGATTTTGTTCCCAAATGTGCGTGTGCCAATGGCTGCCATTTAACCACTGCTTGGTTATGCTTTTCTAATGTGCTAGATCAAACACATCTACATGGGATGACAGGTCTATAACATCAAGCCTCTCCGCGTGAGGGATGAGTCTTGTCAAATCCACCTGCCTCTCTGCTCTGCCCTGTCTGTTGATTTAGTATCTGCGAGCCCTGAGGCAGACATTTTCTCTTTTCTTGCTGGCGTCTTGACCCCCCTCCTGGCCCTGTTGTTCAGGCCCTGGGCTCAAGAGGCACCGTGTTATGTACTGCCCAGAGAGTCCTGTGTGCAGAGAGTCAACACAGCATGGCTGGTTGAGCAAGGGTGCAACCGGCTCCTCTCTCTCTCATACACACACACACACACAGATGCGTTCAATCACATGACCATCCCAGGGGGTTGGCAGAGATGTTTACCACCGCTACAATCGCTACACAGTAGAATGGAGAGCCATGGACAGAGAGACAAATGGACACAGACGTCCATAAGCCCAGCAACTATAACCTGCCATATTTAAAGTTAAGGGTTTGATGACACGACAAAAGAAAGTGCCCATGAAGTTCAACCCTGACAGGACATGACAACATTCACTCAGGTGAACTTTACAGTCAGTATTTGGGAACGTGTTCTTAGGTGGACTAAACTCTGTAAGAACATTCTGAGCGGGTGGTTTGATTTAAACCACTCAACCAGGGAGCAAATGATTTCTTCATTTGTTTCCCATCAGTCCATCTATTTCAGCAGTTTTACAACAAACAACATTTGTTTTCAGGTGCTTTTTGCACTGTCCACGACTAAACATGTGAAAGCAGAACCGCAGTGAAATTCCTTCTCCAAATCATCTCCTTCCTCTCAGTAATTATAGCCTTACCGACGGGACAAATTGCAGGTTGTGTTTGTTGTTGCCTCCTCGGATACAACAGGTGAAGCGGAGGCCTGTGTATGCTGGGCTGGGTGCCAGTCACTTACTAGCTCTGCTAGCCAAGTACAAATACCCTTTCCTGGTTCAACATAAACAGCTAAGGATCGAAGGAGGAACAGTCTTATTTTTTTTTTTTAACTAAAAAGTACTGGCTATAACAATTCACAAGGAGGAAGAAGTTTCTTTGCATCACTGAGAACTTGTAACCTTGTTAAACAGGCTGAGTGCAGCATACGGCACAAGAAAAACTACCACCCCACCGCCTTTATGAATTCCTAATGGTGAAAGTTTGCCATGCTAAACTGGGTGAGGATGATTTATTTAGGGGGGAGACTGAGTACAGATGATTTGACAAATCGAGAACTGGGTTGACTTTGGATTGGAAAATATGGGTGTGTGAGGGAGGCTGAGGGGAGCAGGGTGTGAGGGATGTGACTGTGATGCAAGGAGGGACTGGATCAATCTTTTATCAGTGCAGTGTGCTTTCATCCCTAATGGATCCGACATGAGCAGAGCACGGCACGGCACTAGCTTCCGTTACATTGCACAGGCAGGGGAAAGAGGACGCACACAAAAGAACAAGAGGGAGCAAGAGAGGTAGACAGAGTAACACTTGAAGGAGCAAGACAGCTACAGAGAGAGAGAGAGAGAGAGAGAGAGAGAGAGAGTAAGTGGGAGAGAAAAAGTGGTTCAAACAACCTTTCCAAAAATAATCACAACCCCGAAACACGCAAACATATTATTTCACCAACATGTTGTCAGTGTTTTCAATTACCTCTGGCTCAGAGTGCATTTTGCAGGAGTTGGGAAACACTCTCTGTGTAAAAGGAGTGTGAGAATTGAAGTCACTTCACAGCATAAAAGGATGACTATAAAACTGTCCATCAAGAATCCCTAGGGATATCTCGGTTGTACAGGGGTGTGGACTTGCCTTCTTTGCCAGGCGAGTTGAGTGACAGACAGACACACAGACAGAGAGACATACAGACAGACGGACTGACTATTCTAGAAGAAGGGAAGGAGTCCTTCTGTGTATTGGAGCAGTAAAAAATAACATTGCAGAGAAGAACAAGGCACTAGATTCTCAGAGGACACTGTGCTGAACAGGCTCATTCATGTGATAGAAAAATAAAAGAATATCATCAGTGACGGAGATAAGAAGAGGAGGAAAGAGAAGGAAAAGAAGAAGTGCCAACTATACAAGGCTGGGAAGAAAGTTGAAAGTTTTACAATGTGTCCAGACGGCCCAGCAAAAAAAACCATGGTCATCCTGCCATCGGATAGTTGCGTTTTGGTGCCTTAAATAGACTGGGGCATTGGTATGAAAAGCATGATGAGATAATGTACTGCTACATTATATCAGGTCTTCTGTTCTCTGTCCATCCTGTCCTCTGAAGTAACTGAAGCACATTTGGGAAACTTCCTACATTTGACTGTTTCCCGGCAATACAATACTATACTAAAGATAACTGGTTTCTAGAGTAGCTTGTGGTCAGTATCCAAAGCTGCCACAGTTAAATGAGCAAAGGTCAACTGGGACCAATACGTTTGAACAAGGGTTAACAAGTGCAGGTACACCTGACTGAAAAAGACAACAGAAAGTGTTAACAATTAAGTGAGATATCTACAACCAATAAATTAATAAATGACAGGAAGCCTACTAGCTTAAGGTTTGAAAAATGCTTGAGTTAAAGTTGGCTATTTGGCTCGTTTCCACTACGATCATCTATTAGGATGACACTATCTCTTTGGAACCAAGTTCACTGTGTGAAACACACAAACTGAGATAAGGCATGAGGTATAACTGTAACTCCCACGGTCAGCAAGGGGAAATTAATCATCTCCCGGGGGTGTTGTTTGTGAGTGTGGGTAGAAGGGGAAGGGAGGGGGTTCCAATCGATACTAGCCCCGATTGGATAACAAATACAGCCTGCTAATGAGCTCCAAGTTCCACTATCTGACACCATACCAACGTTGGGAAATGTTAAATAGGATACCATGCCACGCATAGTGATGAGTCAGTGTTTAAATAGGGCTTAGAGTGAGTGGTGGTGTGCTGCATTAGTCTTGCAGCGTTGGCATTTGAGATGTGGCGCACGTTAACAGTTAAAGGTGGTAGCAGCGAGTGAGTTGAACTCTGCCCATGCCCTCCATAAATTAATCTTTAATCCTGCATTGGCTGAAAGCACTTGTCTCATAGTTCCAACACGGTAAATACTTGCACACAAAAAACATGAACATTGAGCCGGCTCGTCAACTCACACTGGGATTACTTCAAAAGAAAATGAAAAAAAAACATGAGTGTGGTTTCACCCAAACAGGTTGAGACGTTTTGTTTCATAGAGAAGAATAAACTCAGGTGTTGGGTCTAGTGTCAACAGGTACATGTGAAGACACTGCTCCCCAAAAGACATAACACAATAAGTTTTGTTTCTCTTTCACTCTCAACTAATATACGCAAAACACACAATCTCACACTATTTATAGTAATAATAGCTGTCTTTACTTGCTTGATGGGGACACACAGCAAAGCCGCAGACAGGTCGGCGGACTTCAGAGAAAAACTTCCTGACACACTCAAAACAGGCAGGGACACATCTATTCCAAAACTAACCCTGGAAGAAGCCCTTACACTTACCGAGTGACAGGATCCTATCCTTTTTTTTTCTGTGTCTTTATTTCCTCTGTCTGTTTTTTTATTCTCTCCGTCGCTTTATCCACACTGGGGGAAGTCCTTTTGCTTCTGACAAGAGCAGCGGAGCCGGTTGCACTGCTGGTGTGTCAGGCAGCGAGTTAGAGAGAGAGAGAGTGTGTGTGTGTGTGAGAGAGAGAGAGGGGTGTGCGAGTCGAGCCGAGGTCAGAGGCAATCAGACGCAGTCGCGATGGACGCAGTCGCGAAGACACTTAAAGTGGTGAAAATGTCGCGACTTCTCCGCTCTGTCCTGCTGCCTTCTCCTTCGCTCGCTGCCTCCGGAATGCTCTTCTCGTGGGTGTCCTCACCACAGCCAAGATATGAGACTGCTGGAGTTCTCTCTCTCTCTCTCTCTCTCTCTCTCTCTCTACAGCCCCCCTCTTTCACTCTGCGTCTCTCACCCACACAGAAACACACCCTCCCAAACACTCCTCTCTCTCTCTTGCTCTCCTCCCTTTTCTTGCTGACAATTCAGGAACCTCCCCCTTTTCAGGTAGTTGAAAGTGTGCTCTTGTCTTTCTCTCACCGTATCAATTTTCTCAGTTCCCTTTCTTCATGTTCAACATTCACCAATGACATCCAGGTATGCGTGTGAGAAAACTCCCAAGACATGAAAGCCGAAACTTGTTTGCAAACATGATATGCATTTACATGAAAGTCTGGATTGTTTGTATGTTTAATAACGTGGAGGCAGGAGGAGACATCATCCAACCCTCTCTCTGGCCTCCAGTCACATGAACAGCTGATTACACAAATGAGTCCGTCAGGTGATTTTTCCTTTTCCTGAAATGAGGTCATAGTCCGACTCCGGAAGACCAGGTGCGATAGGAAAGGCTCTGTGTGTGTGTGTGTGTCAAAGTGTGTGTGTGTGGGTCAAAGTGTGTATGTGTGTTTTTTAGTCGGACACGCCCTGTGGGCAAAAAAAAAACAAGAGTATGAAGCAACCACAATCTGACCACTCCAGTCCAGACAACAACACATGTACAAAACAAAAGCTTACAATTAACCACACAAGACTACTCAACAAAACATCCATTTATAAAACTAACAATAATCCTGAAGTGTCCTTCTCTCTCCCACACGCAGAGCTGAGACATGCATGACCAATGGGTCGGGCAGCAGAATGTGTGGGTGCCCCTCAGCAGCAGCCTCTCTCTCTCTCTCTCTCTCGCTCTCTCCTGAAACTATAGACTGGACGATAAAGCTGGACCTGATACCAAGCGGATCTCCTAAATGAAAAAGAAAACATGAAAAAAAGAAAGAAGCTGATTGTACTGTCTGAGTCATTGTGTGTGTGATATGCATTTCTTCCTTCAGGAGAGTTAGTAAAAAACATTTGTTCACAGTTTGAGGTATTGGTATTTTTAGCTTAGGCAAAGTGCATCCATACAAACGTATCATTAACTTCTTAGTTGTTTAAGAGAGAGAGAGAGAGAAAAACAACCGGATCAGATGGCTGTCAGTATCTGCAGATACTCAATATTGCAGAATTAGTATCGTTCTTGAAAAAAAATGGTATCGTGGCATCACTATTATCTGTCAGAATTTGGGAAAACACCAATACAAGCTAATACTGGCTCTCTGTTATTGGAAAAAGGTTTCAGGAAGGGAATTTAATTTAAGTTTTGAACGAGCCAGACAAAAGTTTAAAAATAAATAAATACCAGACATACACAAAAAAAAGTGAAAAATTGTTTAGTTCGAGTTCACAAAACCACTGTTGTCATGGAGCTCAGATTAAACGATTCGGCTACAGCAGACCATCGAAAATACCTACCTGATCCTTGTGTTTACTTTGCCTTTATCTGACGTAAGATTGTTATCTGAACAGACTAATGAGGACACGCAGTCTCAGCGACTAATAATCAGTTTGCGCATTGTATAAAGCAGATGTTCCCAAAATAGAAGTCTTGGATTAATTGCATTAATTTGATGCATTTAATCAAGCAAACAGAAGACCACTGTGAAGAATGAAGTAGCTTTAAGCCAGGTTGAGTCACAGAGGCCTGCAGAGTCGGTTCACATCTATGAACTGTTTGACTGCTTCTTGTGTCTATAAAGCAAAGCTTTTGGCACATCTAAGAGATGCGTTGTCTGACAAATCGCTTTAACCACATTCTGCAATAAGTGTGTGTGTGTGTGTGTGTGTGTGTGTGTGTGTGTGCGTGCGTGCGTGCGTGCGTGCGTGTGGGGAGAGGGGCCTCCTGAGGCATTGCTTAGGTACTAAAGGCCACAGTGAGAAAAGGCTAAGGTGCCAGGGAGGAGTGACATTTTAAAAGCAGCAGAGAATATAAGTACACTTTATGGATTCTGACAGCCTATTACTCGTCGGTGGGAGTATGTGCTTGTCCATCCTCAGATCCACCACACCAAGTTCATTTAAGGGCATTCTTTTTAAAAGACATGATACAAATAGGTTAACAGGTAGTGAGCTTTTCCTTTAAAGGTCTCAGCATCAGTAGACAACAGAGCGGAAATAAGAGCGGTGGGTGTTTGAGTGAGGGGGTATTGTAATGTGACGTGGAGGATTATCAGTCCAAAGACACCTTCTAGGCATTCCTCAGGGCACCTCCCCACTGCTGAGCCTCCCCTCATCCCATCCTCCCCTGTCAGAGCCCACATATCATCCCTCTTTCTCTGTGAGTGACTCAAGCATTCCTGCAAACCCCTCCCCTCCTCCAACCCTCCCTTTTGCATTCAGCAAAGAAGCTAGAGAAAAAAACAAAGACCTGGGGCCTATCCGAATAGTCTTTTTTGCATAGGAAATTTCCTTTCCTATCCTATCGAGATGACCCGGAAGTACTCGGCGGATAGGTGATTCGAATTCTCAAAATGCTCAGGAAAGGCATAGGAAAGGAGCCTCGATTCATCCTTTAACCTTCCTTTAGCATAGGTTACTCCGGACCAACCTATGCGAAAGGAAAGGAGATAGTGGTATCCCATAATCCTTTACGGCGGCAAGATTTAAAGCAACAGGCCACCGCCGGAGTTTACCGACTCTACACGAATACGAACGAGAGGTAAAACAGAAGAGAGGAGAGGCGAAGAGAGGAAGATTTAACTCGGCTAAAACAAAATACCCCTCCCCATAAAGATAATAAAGAACTCATAAAAGACCAACATCATAATAGTTATTTTCGTAGCACATCATTTACACCATAAGAAAATAAAATACCAACTTCACATTTAATGAAGTTACTGGGGGCAGTTCATTTCAACATCAACATAAGTGTAGCCTCTTTTTATTCCACATGTGAATTGGGATATATGCGAGGAGCGATTCTCACTCTGTTGGCGACAACCTGATTAAAATCAATATGAAAAGAACGCATGGATCAAACGAGCGCTTGTTGTAGTCAATTTTCGGAGAATAGGCTAGTGTAGTTTCACGCTAGTGACTCACGTCAGCACTACTCGCCGTCGCGCAATGACGTCGGTTAGGAAAAGTGGAGTCGAATTCATTTGAAACAGTGCTGTCTTTTCCTATGTTCGATAGGAAGCACCTTTCATCTCTCCTTAACCCCGATGACGTTTAGGGGTTAAGGTATAGGAAAGGAGGCTTATAGGTTAGGAGATTGGACTATTCGGATTGGCCCCAGGCCTAAAAAAAGATGTGATTTAAAAATAAATCCTTTACCCGGTTTCGTAACCTCTTTACTATTTATCCTCATTGCACCGAGACTTAAAATGCACTCCTCAACTCCCATGGTCTGCTTTCAATCACCACCAACTACTAAGTGAATACTTCAACAAGTGATAGTAGGTGTAAATTTGTCCAAAAAGAGTGGCGAGCCATGCCATTACTCAGCTCAGGAAGAGACAGGAAGATGGCTCCAAGGCTGAGAAATAGACTGCTCGGGTCTGGCAGCAGTTCAATAGGTTTGGCGGAGGGGAGAAGAGTGAGGGGAATACATGCTGATAGTGTCTTTGTTGGCTATTATTCACAGAGAATGAATAGCATTAAGTTGCTGCTACGGCTCACCCCTTTCCCGTCTTCCCTGTGAAAACCCCCACCCACCCCTTCTTCTCTCTCTATTTATTCAGTCTTTCACGGAAAAAAACAGCCTTTAACAGGTGGACAACAGGTCGGTCAAGACTAAAGACTGGACAGAGAATGGAATGAGAGCAGACAACAAGAGATCTATTTTCAGAAGCCCAAACAAGTTACAAAATCCTGAACTTTTGACTCATAAGCAAGAAAACGCAAGGTAGTAATGTGGTGTTTGTGCCAAACACGCCTAAGTATAGCATTGCTTTCTCATTATGGTCAAACTAATGCTGTTGCTCCATGTGGTGCAGCCATGTCGTCTGTATCATTATGACAGGCGAGCTGGCTTTCACCAGCATAGGTAATTGTACTGTTGCAACGTAAATATAGCACATCCATCCCACAACCGAAAAACAGACAAAAGACTTTTGTTTTCTTCCCAGAAAGCGGGCTAAGGAGATGATTCATGTTTTGGAAAAGTGAACCCATGTCACCATATCATCTCTCTTTAACAAAACAACAATGTATAGAAAATACATCGCCAAAGGTGAAGCAGAGGACAAAGACATGACGGGAGTACAGTGGGAGAAGGGCATATTGGAAATACTTATTCAATGCTGCTAAACAAACTTTTGCATTCCTATAGAACATAACAGTTTTTTTTTCTCTCTCCCTGAACACTCTTTAAATCTCACTAATGAAGCGCATGAGAGAATCCCGGTTGGCTTTTAAGCAGCTTCCAAGTTGTCAAGAAGTTTGGCTGCACTCCGGCACCCTTTCTGCATCGTCTCTTTTTCTCCCTGGTTTTTCAGAAGCAGTCTTAACTGGTCCAGTAGTTACCAACACCATTTAAAGAATAATACTACCTCTAACATGGCCCTGTGTCGCATTGGTTAAAGCCTATACATGACAAAAAAAAAACTATTGTTTGAGCTGAAATACATTTGGACCTAAATCATAAGCTTCTACATTGTCCTTTAGTGCTTTCAGGTGTTGATGTTGGACGCAGCTAAAAGCTACGAGCTAACCTCAAAACGTCTCATCTCCTGTCCTTCTTTCAGTTTCTCTCTTACTCTTGAGATGAAACTGTACCATTGAGTATTACACTGTGCTGCTTGGTGCTGTTCCTATCCGTGCACAGAGCTGGATGAGGATGTTGACAGTGGGACTTATGGCGGACCTATCGCCTTTCTATTTCTCTTCTCTGGGTCTCTACACACAGGCAAGAAGTGAGCAAGCGAGCCAAAGTCAACAAGACACTTACTACTGCCAGTGACCCCCTGCGAACAAGCCTCCGTTTCAAGCCAAACCGAGTATTTCTCAGGAACCCTCCCAACCCACAAGCTACAATCCTGGCTAAATCATATCACACACACACTGGGAGAGCAAGGAGACCAAACGACAAAGAGCGGGCAGAGATACCAGCCTGCACGGAGGTCGGAACTGCTGGTTCAATCATGACTTCAGTAATAATAACAAAAGCCGGTAGAAGGGGGGCACTTGATGGATAGGAAATGCGAGTTAGTGACAGGGGAAGCCATCAGGTGGGAGCAGGTCAAGGGGTCGGGAAGGTGAACAAAAGCTTTCTAAGCTCCACACACAGAGCGAGGGAGAGGCCCCCCCGGACACGCTCACTGACCCCCAGGCTGTCTGTCTGTCTGTCTGTCTGTCTGCACCTTTCTCTATAAGCCTCCGCCTGTAATTTGTTTGTCTGACAAAGTATTTCTGTTTGTCAAGTGAGGCTAAATGCTTTTCCACTTACCCTCTATATAAAGACTTAAGATGTCACCCTCACTTTTCTATACATTTAGTCAAAAGACTGTTTACAATAGCGAGTGTCTGGCTGGGTATACACGGACTATCAAAACACCTGCAGGAACAGGCCCATTTAAAAGCTTTCACTGCACTGGGGCCTGTCATCTCTTTTCCTTCTGTGTGGCTTTAGCAGATCAAAGGAACGCTGTAGCTGTGGTATAGTGAGAATGTCTTTAGTAGCCACAACCAGGCACTAAAGGCAGACAGGAAGAAATGTATGCACGCATTGAGCACTGGCTGACGCACACATGAACACATTACAACACTAGCACATAATGGCATTGCATCGCTCTAATCAAACCATCATCTTATCAAGAGACATTTTAGGTTGAAGCAGAGGATATATGCAAAACGGAAATTCAGCAGAACTTCAAGCACGGACACTAAAAGATCTGTTTGAATTTAAACGAGGCCGGGGAGACAGCTATCACCATCTTCAACGGGCCGTACAGGGTCTGAGTGTGTGCTGGAGTGGACATGTGCATGAGACTGAATTAATATTGTGTGTGTGTGTGTGTGTGTGTGTGTGTGTGTGTGTGTGTGTGTGTGTGTGTGTGTGTGTGTGTGTGTGTGATTACTAATCAGTGTTTAGACAAAAGCCATATGTGTGCAAGTCTGCGCATCTCTCCCACTCGTCACCACATACTCCCCTCCACATCCGCTTACCATCCCATCAGCAGGAATGTTATATAGGAGTGTTGGGTCAGCAGCACTGGTGTGACATCATCATAGCAGCCTGTCACAAGCAGCAACAAGGCCTCAGTGCCAGTTTCCCACTGGTTGCATCAGCTACGCAATACCAGGCCGAGCGACATTGACAAACACTACAACCTCGCATCCAGCTCGCTTTGGAGTCTTTGAACATTCAATACAAGACAAGCAATTGTATGACTAAAAACATCATCTTCATTGACATAGTTTGATTTCCCCACCATCTACCAATGCAGCCTTAGAGGGAACATATTATGCTCATTCTCAGGTTCAAAAATAGAATTCTACTAAAAACTGTTTTCATAGTGAAGTGTTCCAAAAAAAACAAAATATTTCTTAGAGTGCCATGGCTGAATCTCTTCTTTCAGCCTTTGTCTGAAAAGCTCAGTATTCAAAAACCTCTGATTGACCCTGAATCTAACTGCTGGTTTGAATCTTACTGCCAGTTTGATTCAGGGGTATCCGGGGATGTGCTTATCACAGGTGGAGGTAGTGCTACGTAATGGGCGGTGCATGGCTTCACCCCTTATGACGTCATCATACGAGATAAATCTGACTTGGGTTTTTGAACACAGGTTTTTCAGAGTCGTTGAAGTGGAGAAAAAGAGAGAGGGACTCTAGACACGGGGACCCAAATGAATGTTTTAAAACCATGAAAAGGTTCCTTTTTGTATAATATATTACATCAAACCCTAGATTTTCCTGCAGGTAACCACTTAAAATGGGGTCCAATTTGTGGTCTAAAACGTGAGTTGGCTCAGTCGTTTTAACAAGCCCTGATGAATGGCCATACACACAACCCGAGCTTATATGGAGACTCCAGACCAGAGAGGTGATCTGAGGTCAACAGCCGGACATAAATGACTTGAGTGTTTACCAAGAAGCAGACAGGAAGAATGAGTATCACCTCAGGGGAAGCTTGGAGAAGAAAAGAATACCTTGGGACTACTTTAATCCTTGCTGCTACACTCAAAATGCTAAAAATCAGCAGGCCTAACCAGGCCAACATGTTTGACTACAGAATATTTGACTTTATTCAGTCACTTCTGTCATACTGGCAAACTCGTCTTTCATGAGTCCCTTGTCTCCATGAGGGGTCAAGTGTCAACAGATGCTAGTGTGTGTGTGTGTGTGTGTGTGTGTGTGTGTGTGTGTGTGTGTGTGTGTGTGTGTGTGTGTGTGTGTGTGTGTGTGTGTGTGTGTGTGTGTGTGTGTGTGTGTGTGTGTGTGTGTGTGTGTGTGTGTGTGTGTGTGTGTGTGTGTGTGTGTGTGTGTGTGATCCTGCAGGTCATCAGATAAAGTGCACCTGAGGATGGGGCAGGAAGGCCTTTTCCAGCATTGCCATGGAGACCAGATACAAACGAGACCACCTGGTTGGTGGAGCCCGATAGATAGGGACAGAGAGGGGCAGCACTTCAGGACGGTAACCATGCCAGAAACAAACCCTCACTAAGTGGCTCGCTTCCCAAACAAAACCCACGTTGTATTTCTGCCTTGACGAGCGGAGCACGGAGCAGCGCAGCACAGCTGTTGAATCTTTCATGGAACGTAAAAACTAAGCCCACTGACTGTACGGCTCTCAGTGGATATCTTTGGCCCATTTCCACTGCGGTATGGACATATGGTTTTAGTCATAGTCCAGGCTAGGCTATATTTAAAAAGCCATGACAAGCCAACCGTGGTTATTTATATTAAGTGCCAAGCGATAACAAATGCATGATATGTGTGTCAAAAATGAACACACACACCCACATTTACATTTGTAGTAATAACAGTGAGCGATCAAACTGGTGCTGAAAAATATTACGGACTAAATCATTATACGTTGATATCACCTCAACGTATAGCATTTTGTCAGATGGATGTTCCCTGAACATGTCAAATAAACAAAGACTAATATCTATTTCACAATAACTAAAACTCCTGAATTTTCTTCTCGTTCTTTTTTTCTATTTTTGCATTGTTGGCACATTAACTAGAAAATAAAACCAAAAAAAATAATTAAAGTGAACGCAGTGAAAAACAAAAAAACACTTCATCTCAACAAACAAGGACATTTGTTTGACTTACCTCCGGGCAGCCAAATGGTCCCTGTGATGGCCTGCCTGATGAAAAAGGAGAAGAGGGGAGAGGAGAAGAAAGAGCTCCACAGCCCTGTCACTGTGCCTGTCTGTCTCTCTGTCTGTGTGTGTGTGTGTGTGTTGTGCTGTCAGGGCTACCTGATCCACCACCAGCCTGTGGAAGAGACGGACAGACACTGGCTCAGAGCAATGCACAGAGAGAGGGGAGGAGGGAGAGAGCGACGCTGCTGCACAGAGAAAAAAAAAGTGAAGTGGTGCCGCCATTCCCCGTCACCCGGGAAACCAACGCTCCTTTCAAAAGACAAATCGGCCAATGGCAAACACCGGCAATTGTGTTCAGACAAAAAAGTCACATGACTGCCAAAGCAACCACTCCCTGATGCCTGTGCACAGAGTTTTGAAGGGAAACAGAAAAAGAAGTTTGGAGTTGAGGTGGGGGGAGGGAGGGTGGTAAGAAGAAACGGAAAATAAAAAAAGGTGTGAACAGAAAGAAAAGCAGAGAAAAAGAAGTAGAGTAGTAGACAGTGGCAGACAGAGTTACAGAGGCAGAAAAACAGGTCACCAGTCCTGATGCCATCCCATGACTGTCTGCATGAAGGAACAAACTATTTCCACTTCATCTTCCCCACACTGCTGCTTTTTTTCTACCAAACAGGTTGGCCGCTGCAGCCCATTTCTGTTTTGCTAAGGAGGAGCTATGCTGAGCAGCAGCACAGTTTGATACTAATGGTACAGCTCTATCTCCAGCTGGCACACTCAAGCATTACCTATCTACTATCATGCCGGGCTATTTATATACGGAGTAACATTGCAAGGTTCCATGTACACTGTGTTCATATAGCATTGATAATCAATGTATGACTGAAATCACTTCAAAAAAAAGTTGCCTCATAGAATTGAGATGAGAGAGGTGAGTGACTATGTGGTTTTGTGCTGAGCAAGGCCTACTCACAGACTCCAGGGAAACTGAACAGAAATCTGAATTCACACCGTCTGCATTTTTTTTTATCCAATGAATTAGGGCATTTTCTTCGAAGTGTTTTGGTAATTCTTGGGATAATTGTTGAGACATCCCCTCCAGCAAAAGCTGACTCATGTGGTTTAACAAGTTTTACAGCGGTGGTGGTTGTCTGGGATTAATACAATGGGGACGCTCCTGTCAACTGATCAAACGCAGACTGTAATTAATTCAAAATACAGATAAGATTTTCTTACTCTCGTCTTACTTGTCCATTTGTTCTTTGGTTTTCTATTCCTTGCTCATGCCCAACGATTCTGGAGAATGCTTGTTATCAAAATCACCTTTGGTCAAAATACTGTATTTTGTAAATACACGTACTGTGTGCATGCTAAAAAATAATCTGGTGTTAATTCACAGCCTAGGCTCTGTAAACAGGTATGTAAACAAAGTGGGCCCAACGTAGCTATAGTAACATGCTAGTTACAGAGCCTAGGCTGTGTATTTACACTGGATTTGTTTCCAGTGCACCAAGTATGGACAGCAGCTAGCAGTTTGTGAAGAAGTGTTCACTCCTTTTGACAACAAGAATTCTCCAGAATCACTTAATCAACCTTCAACACAGCTGTGAGCACGTCACTGTTACTGTCACTGAAAAGTAATTACATTATTTCATATAATAATGCCATCATTGTCAAGACTCCATACGGTCCACAACGCTGTTTGTGTCACTGCTAATCCGTCAATAAAACACACCATCTTACCATTAATCATGACAGGAGCCAGAGATACTTGAACTCCTGCATTTTAAAAAGGCAGCAGCTCCAAAGGTAACAATGAACTTGTTCCAGCAGAGCAGTGCTACGTCATCTGCAAAAAGCAGCCATGCAAAAATCCCTTTTTCAGGGTTGATTTCTTTGATTCAATAATACCGGACGGCTGAAGAGAAGAGGTCCCAGAAAATATCTTTGTAAAGTAGGAATATTTTCTCCTTTCCATTCACTATAAAATCGGTCCTCCCATAAATTCATCCTACTACTACTCGTTGGCTAGTCTTTCACAACCACATGTTTGCAGGTTAGGGTTATCTCAAAGTATTAATGGCCAAGTGTTTATGCTGTTATCTGAATTCTTAACAACAAAATAGTTTTATTACTATAAGTTGACTTTGCCCCTGCAACACTTGTATGTCAGTTTACAACCGTGTTGTTTGCACTGGTTTAAACATAAGCCCTAAACATAGCCTACAAAATCAAAAACCCCAGGAATGTGCAGTGGATCTTGTTTTTACAATGCTAGGCTACCTGGCATTTGGCCACGGTGTGTTAAACTAAATTATAGTGAGGCCCTCCAACCGTACATTCCCAACTGAACAAGTGAGACAATTTAGTCCACGGATGTCAGGTTTATTCCTCAGGGCTGCAATCACACATCTCTCACTTTCGTAGAAACATGATGCTGTACACTTGAACACAATCATCTGCCTTTTTTAATACATTGTCTCCTCAGCGGGAAATTACCCTACTTCAGCTGTGCAAGGTAAGGTCTGGCTCTGAGAAAAAAGCATTTAATACCGAGTGGAAAGGGGGGCCCAATTACCTCTGTATAGCAGTGTGAATGCTAATGTGACAGGACAGCTGATGAGACAACGGCAAGAGGAGGGCGACAAAGCCGAAAGCATCCAAAAACATGGACAGCAGTGACAAGTCTAAGCCTCCAGCATTGATTTTTTTGTTTAAAAAAAAGGGTAATGGGAAAGGAGGACTACCTGTGGATTAACAATCCTATATCAACGTGTCAATAGATGATTCTGGCTCTCTGGGCTTAAGAGCACATTCTTGGGATAATTTTCGCAGACGGAACACGCAACCTGGAGATTAAACCCAATCACGAAATGACACCAAATGCGTTCAGCTTCACAAGTTTGGAATCAATAATTTACGAAAAAAAAAAAAAAAAAGAGAAAAGTCAAAACGGAGAATGTTGGGATATATTTACACCTACATGTTCAAATGTGTGATTCAATACTTGGGGTACTTGTGTTTTTCATCTACCTCTGTTCACATGAGATGATGGAGAAGAAATTCATCGCTGGCAGTCACTGCTTGAGATCACACATTCCAGAGGCAGTTCTTCTGACGTCTGTATTCAAATCCAGGAACCCTGCTCACGCTGCTGGTATGATCTATAGTGGCTCTAAACTACCCCAGTGTTCCTGAAAGTCAATATATTAGCATACGGGGTGAGATGAGGGTGGTGGTGTGTTGCAATGATTTAGTGTCTGTGAGATGAGTGTGTGTTGTGTGTGTGTGTGTGTGTGTGTGTGTGTGTGTGTGTGTGTGTGTGTGTGTGTGTGTGTGTGTGTGTGTGTGTGTGTGTTTCTCAGCTGGTAGACAAGCCTTTTTGTTCTCTAGTGTTGAGCAGCTGGACAGATGAGTCACCATGGAGGGATTTCACAGTGAGGAAGAAGAGGGGGGGGGGGGCGGGCCTGGACATATAGAGGTCAAGCCACTGAGCCTTTTGTCCGAATTTTTATTTCATTTCCAGCATTATGACACCACTGTGAGCCACAACTGTAATACGGCAACTAAAATAAAAATTAATATAGAGGACATTTAGAGGAAATACTGAACTGCATTTGCACTATTAAGCCTAAATCCATTCTCAAAGTCAGAAACATCAGGCTGTTTAAATATAACTTTCATTAGACACAAGTCCATTAAGACTTTTGAATTAATGATCAAATTGAATGTGTTTTGCTGAAGATTATAAAAAAAACTGCAAAACAGCATTCTATCTAGGCCTCCTTTGAAAGAGTTATACACAAATATAAACCTGATAGAATCAGTCTAGGATTAAAGGACAAACAACGCATGACATGGAAGACTACTGACAACACTAATGGAAAAAAACATCACGGCTTCCAAAGACATGAATAAAATATGTAAATAATGCTTATATAGCTACAACACGAAGACTTGTGGTCATTCGGCATGAGGGGAAATATGAGGAAAAGGGAGGAAAAAGGCCATGATATTAAAAAACAAGGAAGTAAGAGTAAAGAGGAATAAACAACAGAGGAGAAGTGGAGAAAAGTAGAAACAAAAAGACCCAATAGTGACATAGATAAAAAAGGAAGAGACAAATGCATGTGTTGTCATAGTGACAGGTAAAAAGAGGATATGGATGAGAAAACAGAGAACAACATGTGCCGGTGACGGTACATACACAATAGGCCACTGCACCCGAAATAATAGCTACAGATGAGTCAATCCATCTGACAGAAAATGTAAACTGTTATTTAGGCACCATCTATTAATGGCTTGAAATAATTTTTTCAAAACAAAATGCCAAACACTAAATAGGCCTAAATAACATAACATTAAGAACAAGGAATAGCCTACTATACAGTGAGATACAATTGTCACAACCAGCAAAGCAATATTCCTGAGTTCCTCAATAGGCTACATCTCTACTCATTTCAACAAAGTGTTCTGAAAAAACTAATCAACAATGATAGGGCACTAAATATGCACTAGCCTAGGCCTAGTATGGTATGGAAATAATTAAATAGCCTATACCACTGCAAAGTATGTGGGTGTCCAGTAGGCTAGCATTCAAATATTGACTCTTTTAAACAACTTCATTAAAAACAAATAATAATAATTCATAGCCCCTCAAAGAGCAGCCGTTGTTTGTAAAAAAAAAAAAAAAAAAAAAATTTAAGTTAAGTTTACCAAACAAACAAAAAACATACAAAAGTTATAGCATGGTATGGTGGGCTAATAGAGCCTAGTTTGTTTATCACGTCAGCAAAGCGTTTACTGAATTTAACTGCTTTTGGTGTTAAAGTGACGAATGCTTCGTTAGTCGTGCACTATTAAACAATATTTGACTGAACATAAACTCACTGACAACCAAACCAACTAACCTAAGCATGAACGTTACACCTCAGAGTCCGAGTCAGTGAGAAAAGTTTAACATGCTACCGCAGTTTATGGTTGGCCATGACATCAGCATGCAGGTGCAGCGCTCTGAGCTCACTCTACACTTGTTGCACCATGAACAAATGTTCAGAAACACTTACATTTCATATTATTCTGGCAAATAATTTTTAAAAAACTACTTACAAGAGATTCAGGGCTAGTATTCCTTCACATGACGGTCAGTTGAAAGCTTCATCCTCTCGTGCCCGTCGTAAAAAGTGTGATTTGTCAAGCTAGATTAAATGGTGTCAAGCTATTTAGGAAATAGAAAAAATGCAGTTCCGGTCAGCATTTTCAAATTAAATGCATAAATGGAGACTATTGTGAAAGTAAAAAAAAGTCTGTCAGTTTCTTAGGGACACACATGGATTGTATTGACATGACAACTACAAACATTACATTTTAGAGGAATAGAGAAACATCTGAACTAAATGCTTACCACTTATGATAACTAACTTTTGCCCTAGTCAACTTCAACAAATGGCTAGAGAAAGCCCCAGACTCACAGTGTGTTGGCAGCCATATACCTAATCTGAACCCCAGTAATGAGAACAGTAACTGAAATGCCAACAGGCTAGGTTACACTATGCTACATTGTTGGATTATCTGTTGGACATTGAACATAATTACAGGAGATTGCACATTGAAATTCACCCTACTTGCAGTTTCCAGACTAAATATTATATTAGGTGAGATTATATGCGGCAGACATCATTTATAGAGGCCGTGGCAAAATGCAGCACTGATGCAAAGCATGTTCTCAAATGTCTTGGCCAAATTTTTTTTTAAATAAATTGTTAAAAAATGTAATGATTCAAAAAATAATTGATAGCAAAAAAACGTAAATGCCATGTGTCACACTTCCCAGATGAGTTCAGGAAAAAAATAACATAAATACTACCCCATTGTTTCTCATGTGGCTTGGCCCAAATACGCAAAAATAAAATATATTTTTTATTCATCCCTCAAATAACAATCTCTGCTCTAAAACAGCTTGTGTTTGTGGCTTTGTTATGTTGGAATAGATTATCAAACACATTATTAAGTCCTCATCTTTTTGAGTGCCAAGATATTCTGTGATAAAAAATGTATGCAACATCTTCAGGCCAGAAAACATCCTAGTCCCACAACATTTCTTCTCTTCCTTTTGAAAAACAGGTATCCCCAGAGCCTCTTGCTGCTCATAATAACTGAACACATGACCTTGAAACAGAATGAGCGGAAAATTCACTATTAGCTGTGGCATATCCACTCAGCATCACAAAGCAAGGAGGAGTCAGAAGATTTCCATACCGTGCTACTGCTTGTATAACCTCTCCATACAGTGTTTATTAAGAAATCAAAAATGACAAAAATGCATTCTTTTTTTGGTTTTAGATTATTATTATTTGTATTATCACATTTGCATTGGTGCCAGAATTGATTGTAGATCTCAGAAAGTTAATGGTAAAGACAATGATTTTACCTGCGAACTTGAAATGTATCGTTTCAGCGTACAGATTTTGTCAACATCGTGTGTGTCAGGAGGATTAGATTAGATTCAAATCAGAGAGCTGTACATGTGGAGGAGTTATTGTGATGAATTGTATTCCTTTTGTATACTGTTATGGATTCCATGTCTGGGGTTGGGTGGTAAAAATGTCAAGAGTAAATGAGTTATACGAAGCTTCAATATCTTGCGGTGGATGCAATGTTCCTTTCCAGCAGGATCCTGTGGTCTGGTCTCACGTGTACTGTAGCCTCTACCACCAACAGCTTCTCCATGGGCCTGTCTAGACTCATACTGATGGTATTTCACAGGTACAACCACTGACACGTCTCAAGTCAAAACTAGAAGGAAACCTCCTAATTAAAATCAAATCGGCCAAAGGTAAGCTGTTGTGTGGTTTCTTTCTCTTTCCCCCTGCCTCTGAAAGCTTTGATGAGGTATTTTAGATAATGTAACTACAACCTTTTTCTGACATGATCACACATTCAATTGAATCACAACACAACCTCATCTGTTATTTGCTCTTGGTGGTGTTCACAGGATGTGTTGACACAGTTTTCTCCACTTCAGTCTGACTGTAGAAAATGTATGCAGTTTCTTTCTACACCCTTTCATGTGGTGTGACAGAGAGGGATTTATTTTTTTGCTCTTGAATACTCTATTATACATTATTATCCCTCCCTTCGTGTTTTTTTTCATAATCATCTTGGGGAAAGGTTTCACAAAGCAAATTTCACTGTAGTGCTATCCTTAGTGCTATCTTTTTAATGTGATTTTTGGTTTAAAAACAAACAAAAAAATATCTTCATGTATGGAACCTGGCTTTTCTAGTATTGTTTCATTAAAGGCCTACTTCACCGGTTTCAATATGAAGGTGTATTGAATTCTGAGATCCTATGTAGTATAAATGTGCAAAAAAAATTTAAATTGGTTCATCCTAGCCTGAGAAAAGGCAGAAAGAGTGTTTTTTTTAACCCTATATTAATCTTACTGTGACATCACAGTAAGATAAATATAGGGTTAAAAAAAAAACCTTACTTTGTAAATATTACTGTGATATCTCCTACTGTGACATCACAGTAATATTTACAAAGTAATTTTTTTTTAACCCTATATTTATCTTACTGTGATGTCACAGTAAGATTAATATAGGGTTAAAAAACACTCTTTCTGCCTTTTCTCAGGCTAGGATGAACCAATTTAAAAAATTTTTGCACATTTATACTACATAGGATCTCAGAATTCAATACACCTTCATATTCAAACCGGTGAAGTAGGCCTTTAAGTAAAAGAGAGACAGGGGCATGCTTTTCTTAGAAGAAGAAACCGTTTCCACTTTGACAATAGACTCAACATGCTACAAAGGAAACAATTAGAAGTACCTGCTGTACTGAAACTTTTGCATATTACAGATTGTTGTTTTCTTTACAAGCTAATTTTCTGCTTTTCTCACAGTATTTACTGTCCCAAAGCCATACACATAAAACCAGGCCCTTCTGATTGATAACCACCATCTGGTAATAACTGGGCAGCGGGAAAAAGCTTCTCACAGGCCAGATTAGGTCCCCAGTCCTCCAGACCAGCTGTGAGAATGAAACCTTTTCAGGGAAATTACAAGACTATTCGGAGAGAGAGAGAGAGAGAGAGAGAGAGAGAGAGAGAGAGTATACGGACACTCTCCTGCTTTCCCACCATAAAAAAGGCCTCTCCTTTTCATCCCATCCTCCTCCGTCTGTGTCTTGAGACATAATAGCACGGTGAGATGGGACTGTGGCGCTCGAAACACCTGAGAGAGAGCATGGGGTGGGGGGGGCCAGACCATCCAATACAGCGATACAGTTTTGGGATGGAAAGATTTGCTAGGAGATAACAAAATACACTAACAGTGTTACATAAGAGCTGTCCCATGGTTGAGTGGGTATGTGCACATACCTGTGTGTACACATCAGACATTCCTTTTTTTATCCCATGTTTACTTTTCCTAATCCAACACCGAGGCGAGGAGCATTAACAGTGACTTTGTTACGTTGTCTCATTTATTTACATCCTGTTTCTGAGGACAACGCTGATACATGGATAACAAAAAATATGGGAAGCGCTTTCTAGTGTGTGTGTGTGTGTGTGTGTGTGTGTGTGTGTGTGTGTGTGTGCTCTCATGTCAGGTATTCGTAGAAAAGACCGGGCAAGTTCGGAAATGTCAGCGTGCTGGCTATAGCGACTCCCCTCAATGGAATTCAATGTTGATAGCTTAAAAAAATGCAAAGGAATTAGATGTAGCTGCCTCTCTGATCCTCATTCACCCAAATACTTTTAGTCACAAAATCATTCGCACAAGTGCTGGGTCTTTCCTAAAGCCCTTTGGAAAACAATACGATATGTCACAGTTAGAACACAACTACTCAACTCTAGGTGGCTTGATTTGTTCCACTCTGTTACTTGCATTGTGTCAGCTTATACATTGTGAAGCGTCTTCTCCTGTATTGGCAAAGTGTGCAGGACCAAAACTTGCATGCTTAATGCCTTAATATGTATATTGTGAATCATTCTGTCTCTCATTTAAATGCTTCCTTGGATGCTGACAAACATGCAACCAGAGGAATGAATCTTGTATGTCCAGGGGGTACATTTAAAGGATTGTTTTCACTAGGTGATTAAAGCAATTGAATTTTGGATTTATGGTTTACAAATAGTGCCCCCAAGTGGCCAAATATGATAATTACAACAATAATATCAAGTCAATCGCAGTCACTGCAAGACACCTGAGCTAAAATGAACCGTTACATTTTATTAAACGAACGCACCGGCTAGCTGTGATGAAAGAGATTGTAAAAATTGATTTTAAAATGTTTTCTTTATTGCGTAAAACACAAGGTAGCATTTGAGTTATAATATTTTGACAGTTCAACCTGAGAAATGCACAAGTGAGGTACTAGTCACGTCCCCAATTCACTTTCAAATGCCATTAGAGAGGCAGCAACTCAATAGCGTCAGAGGGGTTCACTTAGTATAGAGTCCTCCAATCACAGATACTCATGTTAGAGCACCATGAGTTATGACTTCATAAGACTTTGCCATGGGAATGCTCTCAAAATCTTCTGGGTCTTCATTTTTGTTTAAAAGAAGAAAAGAAAGAAAAGAAAAAAAAACAGCGTGGGGGGAGTGACGTTCAGAGCCAATGAGGGGAACAAACGGAGCCCCCTCAAAAGGCCTCTATGCTACCATTCTTTTCATAACAATATGGAACAGTGACACTAACCCTATTGATAACTGGCCACTAGGCAGCCACAAGCTCTGTCCATTGTGGTGTCAGTGTGGGTGTGAGCTCCCTCTGCAGGGCTGGAAGTTGTGCTGCTGGTGATGTGTCTGTAGTGCTGCCCTGGCTGTGTGAGGACGAGTGATCAGCGGTCTGTCTAGGAGTTTGGACATCTGAGGAGTTCTTAGAGGCCTGCTGAGGCCAGACTTTACGCTGGATAAGTCCATCTGTGCACTGAAAGACAGACAACCTTTCTCAGTACCACCACATATGAAGAAACAAAGTTCAATTCAAACTGTCACACAGTGCTAATTAACAACATGTATTGTGTATAATGCAACAGTTAAGGTGGAGTCTTGTTATTCAATATCAGTGAATATGTCATCACGATCCACTACATGTCCGTACTGTGTGTGTGCCGAAACAAAATCCAGTGTTGCCTTGGCTCTTTAAATGGGGATGTTGCTGGCTACGGTTGGCCCCCCTTGTTTACATAACTGTTTACAGAGCCTAGGCTGTGTATTAACACTGAATTTTGTTTCAGCGCACACACAAACTACGGCCAGGTAGCAGGTTTTGATAGCCAGGTGCTACCAGACCATCGTACTTAATTTCATTTGTACAGAAGGTCTGGAAGTGCTGTAATTGGCAAACGTTCACTCACTTGGAGGCGGGTGTCTGTTGAAGTTTAAAACTATTGGATCTGCTCAGTGCCACTCTGGATTAGCAAACCAATCGCATAACGTTTGGTCATCACGTGTGTCATGAGCCGGCTTCTGACGGTGCGTTCCAGTTGTACTGGAAACTCGGAAATTTCCGACTTCACTACATATTGTAGTCTATGAATCTACCGACAACCTGGCAACGGTAACTTGCTAGAGCCCAACGTTTAGTTATTTGGATGAGAACGGTTTTAGGCGTCCATACTTTCGCGAGCAGATGCACTGGAACACAGACAGGTCGGAACTCGGAACTACCAAGTCGGAAATCTCCTTCTTCCGAGCATAAAGGAACGCAGCATTCAACTGCAGCTGGAGCGCGACTTCAACGTCATCGTTCTCAGCCACTCGTTTTGTTCGCTGATTGGACCGGCAGAAATCTGCCTGAGCAGAATCCCACTAATACGCCCCGTCCCCAGACTGACTACTGAAGGGAAAATGAAATTTGGCCGGAAGTAGGTAGGCGGGCGGAGCCAGGCTAAGGTTTTGAGGCGATATTCACAGAAGAGTGATTTTGAAAAGAATCGCTGACTCCACCTTTAAATTCAAAGTGCAATTCAGTATATTTTCTATATAAAAATTGACAGATGAGCAAATCTCTGTTTCTGTACTATATAAATATGTGTACGTTGGTGTTATAGTACCCTTTAATAATATCCTACCATCAGTGACTTAGAGTTCTTTAAAAGTGCTACATAAAGTTGCATTGAGTATACCTTGAATCCATGAGCCCTTTACCCAGGGCACTTGTTGGAGGCGGGCGGGGTTTGTGTGCAGGTGGGGGCAACAGAGGCACTTTGGTCCTGGTCAACTGCTGTTTGACTCTTTGAAAGGTCAGGTTTGTGTCTCCTGCGCTTGTACCTGCACCAACTGTGGGCCCTACGGTGGCTAAATCGGGTAAATGTTCAGAACCGGTGTGGCTGAGTCGAAGCCGACGTGCACGGATCCCTGGGAGCTTCCGATGACCAGTGACTGCTGTTGTTGCACGGAGAGAAGGGGAAGAATGGGACAGCGCCGTGTCCTCTGTGTGATACAGGTCTGAAAACACAACAAAATCATTGCAAATGCTTTAGTGCAAGCCATTGCTTTTTTTCAGTGTGTCATTTGTTATCCATTAGTTTTGAACTCCAATGTTATTAAGTGCGGATTATCTTTGTTTGATTCCTCTACTTCTCCATCATTCCAATAGCAGAAGAAAGGGTTTTTTAATCGAGCAATGTATTTTACCTGGGGAGAGAGTCTGGAGAGAGGAATCTAGTGAGACAGTATCTAGGCTGTCCCCATGCTTCCCCTCACCACATTCTTCATCACTTATGTAATTCCTTATAGCACCAAAGTCTTCTTCATGATCATCATCATCATCATCATCCAGGTCTTCTTCATCGCTATGCCGAATAGACAGGACCTGTGGTAATCTCTCCATCTCTATGGCCTGGAGACGCCTGAGAAAAAGACAATGTAGAAAGATATTCAGAAGATTTCCACCATAGCAACATACCCTTACCAAGCCTAGGCTGTGTATTAACACCGGATTTTTGGTACACACACTGTATGAACAAGTTGCGAATCGTGAGGAGGTATTCACTGATTTTGACCAAAAAGTGATTTTGACAACAAGCAATTTCCAAAATTGTTGACTCCACCTTAAAGGTGCCGCGAGTGACTTTTTAATATATCTGAAACAGTCTCATCTTTCCTCTGATGATAATAAATTACAAGTTACAACAAACAAGACCATCAGTGCAAAAAAATGCTACTTTTATACAGGTTTTCTTAATGCCTTTGTCATGAATATGCTCACCCAGGAACAACAGCTGGCGTTGTAAAAACACTACTGCTTTTGTCTAAAGGGGGTTCAAGAATGGACAAAAAATGAAAGTTCCTCGGAGTAACTTTAAAAAACGGGGGTCAAGAGTCTCTGCATTGTGCATGTGAATCCTAGATGTCATGTGTGTGCATTTTACAGCTTAGGAAAGAAAAAGGGAACTGAGGTGTGTTGTGAACAATTAGAAGTACCTGCTGTGCTGCTCCCTCCAAGCTCTCAACTCAGCAAACACATCGACGCGCTCTCTAACATCGGGCTCCTCAAGGTCGTACGTGTGTTCTGGCACGTGGATGGGCAGGTGGCGGGGGGCGAAGGTAGACCTGATGGGCGCCGTCTATCAGACAGAGGAGAGGGAGAACTAGCATGAAGGAGCATGGAAAACAGAACATCACGTAGGCCTTAAGAGCTGAGCTACATTAATTATGAACAGAGAGAGTAGAGCAATGGATGGATGGAGAGAGATAGAGAGAGAGCGCAAACATAAAAAAGGGGCAGACAGAACAGGGAGGGGAAGGTAAGAGGAGGGCATATGAGTGACAGCAGCGGTTTGTTGTATCTGCCAGTATGACAGATCACAGGGTATTGACAACAAGAGCCCCATCTTTCAAGTCCATCTAAGTCTCTGACAGTGACTCCTGTTGATAATTAGCTGTTTATACTGACATGACATTAAAGAGATGGGCTTGAGGTATCAGACAGACATCCATAATGGGTCTCTCAAAGCCCCATTAAGCTTGTAATTCCCCCATCAGTCTACCCATAATGCTCTACTGCATGCAAGACATGATAAATTGGCACAAAGCAGTTTGGATATCTGATGAACATCTTAAGATCTTTTTTTTTTAGTCAGAATTGAGGAAAAATACATTTCTGCTTCACACACCACCACCACCTACCCTTAACTTTTCACGCCTCGCTCGAACAGCCTGGACAGGGTTTCCACAGAACACAATCTTGCCCGCTCCTTCAACAAACAAATCAACAGATAAAAGAGAAAAGATTTCAGTGAATCAAACTCTTTCATGGTCCAGAGAAAATCCTCTTGGTGGCACTGTTGAGTAAAGATTGCTGATGAGGCTGATTGCTAATGAGAAAAGGGAACTGGAACTGATACTATATGACAATGTACAGATGGAAAAGCATTTCTTGAGTCAGTAGTGTTGTTACTACAACGTATATGGAAGCAACAGAGGCAAGGTAATAAACAGGGATGAAGTTAAGACAAATGTGGCTGGATGAAGAGGAAGACTTGAGTGTGAAAAGCCTAACCATGCGTCAGAGTGCTGGTTTCTGCATCCACTGTTGCTGTAGCTGTGTCTGCAGAGCCAGGTCTGGATCCAGAGGGGGAGAGAAGTCCAGGCCCGCATGCTGACATGGGTCTGCAGCCCGCTGAGGGGAGTGGCCACACACAGGAGTGGCTAGAGGCAGGGCGCCTGGCTGACGAGAGTCTGCTGTAGGGCAATGTACTGTCTGCTGGTTCCTCTGCCCAAAAACAAATAAATACACAGCCGTAATGAACTGGTCTGCACTGAATGACTCAAAACAACACGCACACACAGACACACATGTTTGTAAGGCTATACTTGTAAAGACATTCATTGACAAAATGTATTCCCTAGCCCCCTTACCCTAACCCCAACCATCAAAACAAAATGCCTAACCCCAACCCTAGCGCTAGCCTTAACCTTAACCTAATTCATACATGAACTTTCAAGCACAGAGCTAAACCTCAAATAGTCCCTTTAAAGGCCTAACCCAAAAATGTCCTCACTCATAAGTTCTAAAACTCAAATTGGTTCACACACACCCACACACACACACACACACACACACACACACACACACACACACACACACACACACACACACACACACACACACCGTCTTCAGTAGCAGCCTGATAGGAGTTGCAGTCTCTGATGGAGTTTCGGAGAATGGCCCAGTCTTCTCCCATGGTGCCGCCGCAGCTACGCCCATTCTCCTCCACTGGTGAATCGTCTAGGTAACACAGCTGAGGGACCAACTCCCTCACCATAGCCCGATAGCTATAGTCTTCCGTCTGGATAGAAGGGGAGGAAAAAGAGAGAGGCAGAGTGAATGTAGGGGACAGACAGGTGTTTTAATAGGTCATTTAAGGGGACCAAACAGGAGTAAAACAAGATGGATGAAGCATGATGTCAGTTAGAAACTTAGCACTCATACTGAACACAAGAATTTCAAATGGTCTCTTTCCAAATGTCATAACTGATATTCTGAATGACATTCATTTTGTGGGGAAAAATGTGCAGAGACTGATGCACTGTGGGAAAACTGAGAAGTTTATCTTGTGACAGATTCTGGTGTCTCATTGGGCAACCCGACGTGAACCGTCAACCTAATGCAAAACATCTGAGAGTTCACACAGTAAACGACATTGGTTTTGGTATCGACGTTAACTCACATTCTGTCATTCCATTCTATTTAACACGAGACATGCGGTACGTACTGTTTTTACTCCACTAAAATGATTCTCACCAGCACACCAAATGAGCTGATTCATGGTTTAAAGCAGATACAATTGTTACAGTTAATAGGACGTAGCCCTTTGTGTACTAAATACCATGAGTGTATGAAACAACTGCATTTTTTAGGATTTGCCTTCTGTATGTAAATCTCCACTGACGACTCCAGGGACTTAATGATGCTTAACGATGCTTGGCTCCAAAAAAAAACAGAATGGTTGCACTTAACTTGTAGAACAATCTTAAATTCTATTTGAGCTAAAGTATGCTGTAAATAAACTATACTAATGAAGGCATTCCTATATATTATGGGGTACATTTCGACATACAAATGATACAGAACAAGCATATGCAGCAAAGGAGATGTCAGGATACTCTGGGGTCATGAGTATGACATAAAATATAAAAGCAGTCCAAATAGGACAATTCTGAATATGTCTTACAAACATCACATTAAAATAACGCATATAAGAGAGTCTGCAGTTTATCTTTTTGCACTCACTTTGACCAAAAGACATAAAGCCATGCAAGTTAATGATCATTGCTACTCAAGTCTATAATGGGAACTTATCACCGAGGTGTGTTCTTTTAACAGCACACAGAGAAAGAGAGAGAGAGAGAGAGAGAGAAAGAGTCCAGGGAATGACAGAGCCACTGAGCGATCACATTAGAGTGCGGCACTTCTGCCCTCCACCACCAAACCACACAGATGCACTGAATGAAGAAGGGAGTGAAGGGCTGGCAGGGAGGAAAGTCCAGAGAAAAGAGGAGGAGAATGAAGCCCGGGTGAGAGGAAGTGAGCGGATGTGTGCGTTTGTGTGTGTGAAGAAAGGAGGGCGGGAAAGAGGAGTGATAGTTTGGCAAAGAGAGACAAACCTCAGTAACCCACAAAGCGCAGGCCTGATGCATATTCAGCTCAGCATCTCCCCTCATTGCCCCAGTTTCCTTAATTAATGCTCTGCTGGTGGGTGTAAATAAACACATTCAGAGTGGCCAATTTTTTTTTAACTCAGCACAGCAAACAGTGTCTCCAAGAAAGCAAATGCTAAAAAATGCAGCTTCTTCTACCCCTTTATAGCCAGCCTAACTCCATATCTTCCAATATACAACAGCCATACAGTATTTCTGAATAGAAATGTATTGTCTATTTTTTTAAGAGATCAAATTACACTGTAATGTAATAATGAGACATTATGTGAGTGTCATATTGTCTCCAGAGATGAGTGATGAGTGTGTGATTTTGTGGGTTATTTTGATGCCTGCTGCCCTCCCTCTCTCTCTCTCTCTCTCTCTCTCTCTCTCTCTCTCTCTCTCTCTCTCTCTCTCTCTCTCTCTCTCTCATTGGCCTAGCCGGTTGGTGTGTTGAATATCCAGATGCAGAGCGGTGAGATCACACAGATACTTTCATGTCTCAGCACATGCTAATTACATTTGGGTCATTATCTGACAAAGCCATGAGGGCTGACAGCCTGCTGGCACCAACATCACTGAAGCACAAGTTGCATTTCCTATTTGGCTTTTACTGTATAACTGCTATGGAACAGAACAAACACATTCTTTTTCAGGAACTTTTATGTATCCACCCATTTGCTTTGCTTTTAGAAAAAAATATAATTAAATCTTTTGCCGGATTGTTTTGACTCTGACCCTTGCACCACTTTGTATGGGCCACTTCATGGTGGCAATGATGCAGGATTCTAAGTGTATTCTGCTTTTGTGCTTGCAATTTGTTAATGGGTACGTAAAACCATAGCTAAATGTATATTAGATAAACTTGTTAAAACACACACACACCTCTATCAAAAGTTGCATTATCATCAGCTCGTCGCCCTGCATGGATGGTGATCAGTAATAATTGTTGGTCTGGCATACAGCACAAGTAGAAATATGACTTTTGTAGCACATTTTGGCTTTCTCCCTGATGTCTCCAATTTCACCAATACACCCCCTTTGGAACAATGCTTATTTGTCAAATACCTGTGACTCCTGAATCAGAAAGGACATACAAGAAGCCTGGCAAGGACAGTAAGATAACAAGTCCAGTGAAGGTAAAAGCCAGCATTTGGAGCTAAACCCAATCCATGTGACCTTATTCAAATGCCGTCTACTCTTTACAAAATGTATTTTATTATTTAAGTTTCATGGAGTAAAAAATGTGATGTTGTTACCATACCTGGATGGCAGTGGGGTTTGGGCGAACACACACAGGGTTTCCCTCCAGGGTGAGTGTCTGGAGTTTGCCACACAAGCCCAGATACTGAACCTGGACCAAGTCATTCACATCATTCCCTTCCAGATCTAACAGCTGCAGGCTCTCCAGCATGCCCACCGGACCCAGCTCTGACACGTTGTTGTAGGCCACGTACAGCTCCTGAGAAAATGTATTCAACACGGATAGAAAGGGAACATGTCATACAGTCAGAGAGACAAAATATATGTTATCACCCCATCTCACAGAAACTGGGATCTTAAAAATCACAAGAACATTTCTTATATCATAGCAAAGGATTTTTTTTTATATTTCCGGTGTAAATATCCGACTTTTTAACAAGGAGTATAGTATACGCGCATCCAGGAAACTTTGATGCAGGTGCGTTGGATAAACAATTCACTTGGATGAGAAAAGGAGATCGGGAGATAAGTAATATGGAAATGATCCGCGGCACTGTTAGCCTCATGCTGTCAAAACTTTCACCAGTGCAACACAACACATGTAAACTATGTTGAAGTTAAGAAAGAAATGTCTTGGCTATTTAAAAATCAAGTGAGGTAAGCAGCGTAGATTGGTCTCTCCACGGAGGCCATCTGCAATCTAGAAAAAAACTGTACCTTGAGGGAGAGGAGAGACGAAATGCCATCTAGGTCTTGCAGGGAGCAGCAAGACATCCATAACACCTGCAGGTGGGAAAGGGCGGTTCCCAGGTCTCTGAGGAGGCCAAATAGCACAATGTTGATTTTAGAGACAGCGGGGAACGGGTGTTACACAACACTGTGATTCATGGGAAAAATCTAGTCCCCTTTTTTCTCTTTCCCCAAATATGCAATAGGCCTCTCCTATTCCACCCACTTGTCTCCACAGCACACCCCTCATCTGACCCTTTTAGTATAGACTCAGTCGTTGTGTCTATCTACAAACCCCTCTCCACTACACAGTACAGAGCCCACAGACCAGAGCAGGAAATGCTATCAGAGGCAGCACACATCCGGCTGGCTCTGCTGTACTTCAGATATCTCCCTAATATCTGTTTGCACTCTCTTATTCCTCGGCAGTCTGTCGGGGTAACAATTATTCACCTGTCCTGTAATATGGACAATTTGCAGTGTGTGTGTGTGTCTCTCTCTCTTTCTCTCTCATACTGGAGGTTTATTGCTTTTCTTCTATCAAATTTTGATGACACAGCTGCGGCTGCATTTAAACTGCCAGGACAATCCAGGAGAATAATTCCTGTCCCTTTTTTCCTGCGACTGTCCAAGTGGACAAATCTGAAAGCTGGTATATGGTATATGCCACGAAGCCAGGTTTGTGTCCCATTCTGAGACAGGTGGGTGAACCTGTTCTCCAGGTGTGTTTGTCTCAGAGACAGCGAAGTGAACGCCACATCTGCTGGTGTCTGGTTTACAAGCAGCAACACGCAGCTTCCCCAAAACAGAAACATTGTACAACAAGTCCCCGTTGGAAAAACATTGGCAGAGCAGAGTGGATATACTACACCTGCACTGCAAACACACTTCACTTTCTTCTTTGTCACTGTAACTTCTGACCTGCTATGGCCACTTCCAAGTATTGTCTTTTTATGACTTCCAAGGCCTCTCAATAAAGTGTGACTCCTAACACAAATGTGACTAGTAGTGTGAAGCGTGACCATAATCCCCATGGGTTTCATCTGTTCTGGGTCAAATTACAGTTCTCCTTTGGGGAAAGACCTGGACCTGTTTGTTTCTAAGCATAAGCTAAATATAATACAGTAACAAGAAGCATGCATAGGTAGCACACACATTCAGACATCGTATTTCGTCTATGGTTTGGGGATTTCCTTCTCCCTGATTATGTGTGTGGTGGTATTCCAATAGTAATGTCAACATAATATGCGTAGGATTGCGTGCCTCTTCTTTAGAACAGGTTGCAAACCAGGAAAAAATAAATAATGCAGTAGGTGGTAAATGTGTTATGTAACTCTATGCTTACCTTACGGAAAAAACCTTGCTGTTGTTCATTTTGAGCCGCACCAGCTTGGGCAAGTAGGCACCTACAATATGATTAGATAAACAACACAGCCATTTCTATCACTTTCATGTCACAATGAGGTGATTATATATTGGGTATTAGACTGGCCTCTTGGCTCACTTCCAAATTCACCTCATCAGGCGTTCAATCATTAGCTGAAGGACAGATAGAGCACCTAAGGCGGCAGGCTGGGCGTGACGCACACACGTACAGACACCGCTCCGTCATGCCTGCGCTCGTTGTGCAATCTAGGATTTTGTGAGGATGTGGGCACCATAAAGATGTTCCTCCGACATTATCAGCTCAGTCATCTTGTACTGAGGTTGGCACACCTGACTGATCACCCAGTACTGATACGTTGTGTGCGTCACAGCACTGTCTTTTTATTTGCCTTTGTGTTACTGTATATAGTTCTGGCTCGTGATTGTCTATGCGGTCATTCTAAGCATCTGTAGTGAATCACCATTGTACAGACCGCATAAAGTCTTGAGAAAAAAATCTTAATTTAAATGTAAAAGGAGTTGGCCTTCTGAGTTTGTGGCCATGTTTTCATAAGGAACATTTGATTCATACAATTAAACCAACAATAAAGAACTACAGTGGTAAGCCGTAATTTATATTTGTAGGTGCTTTGATTTTCCTGTGTATCTTACCAAAGTTACCCAGTGTGTTTCCCTGTGTATCCACGCAGATCTCCAGCGACGTCACGTGAGAGAGATCCCGAGTCCCACAAAGCGATTCCTGTAAGGGACAGAATACAACAGCTAACATGTTCTGTACTTTGTCTTAACGCGATATAGTTTCATCATTCAGAATTTACCTCAGATATACTATGACTTTGATGTGACAATTTACTTGAAGCCTGTGATGTGAACTTGCTTGTCTGTCTGTCCTGGGAGAGGGATCCCTTCCTCTGTCACTCTCCCTGAGGATTCTCAACATTGTTTCCCCATTAAAAGTTTTTTTTGTTGGGAAAAAATATTTTTTTCGTCAAGCTTAGGCTGTCTGAGGCAAATGGCTTTTTGTGATTTGGGCTTTATAACTAAACAACTGATTAAAGGTGGAGTCAGCAAATCTGGATACAGCTTGTCGTCAAAACCACTGAGTCAAAATCAGTGAATATCTCATCATGATCTGCTACCTGTTCGTACTCTGTGTGCATACAGTAAGTGGTACATCTTTGCTGACATGTGCGATACTGTATTATTGTTTTCCCTTGCTTTAGCAGATTCTCCAAAGACACATTGGAATAAAACTACACAAACTTCTCTACCAGTGCTCTTCAGAAATAACAGCTATATCAGATGAAAGAGGTTTACTTAAGGCTATCCTTTGATGCACAAAGACAAAACACGAGTCAGTCAAATACATGGCAGGACACGGTGTATCGGTGTGATGATGAACTTTTGACTATATCCTGAGGGCTGTTCTGTGAAATTACCAGCTTCTCTTGAGAGAGGTAGAGCTCTCCTGCAGTTTCAGAGTCCTCGCAGGGTTTCGTGGCAGGAGTTGGGTTGATGTGGCCCGATCCACTCAGCTCAGTCACTAGTACCCGTGCCGTACCGGGTCGGACCCCCTGGGCTACGGACCCATGACAGCAACTCATCTTTCACAGCCAGCTGCAAGGAACAATGTGGAAGCATCTTTGTTTACGACGTGGTTGAATGGCTCTTCCAACAAAGAGGAAATACTAAGTTGTAATCTATTTTATATGTAGTTTATTTGAGGTATACCCGCGTTGAAATTAGCCAATAAACAAGTGTTAACTGCTATGGTTAAATGTTGAGATTGTAATGCGGTAGGCAAATTAATGAATACTAGGCTACTACTAAGCTAGGCTACTATTCTACTCTAAGACCATTCCAATGAACTTTTCTTTCAACGGAATGTTGTATAGTTGTTTTTCTTAAAATAGTCTATATATTCACCTGAAGCGAGAAACTGCAGACTAAAAAGATGCATACATGTTACTGGGAGCACTCTGCTTACAAGCAAAAGTTTGCTTGACAACCACAGACGACTTCCTGGATACGGCTGCACTGAGAGGCCCGTGGCTCCCTGGGACATGTAGTGCAAGTGTAACAGTTGGCGCTTTGAGGACAACTCTTGGGTTAAACCTAAACACTCAGCTATAGTTTACACATATTCCTCATATTGTTAGGTTTATCAAAGATTAATTTGTACATCTCTGCTCCAAGTACCCGACTACGCTGGTCTGGTGCTGCCTTCAAATGCTGGTCGTAAGCTTTGCTTTTGAAAATGCCATGACTTTTCAAATTCATTTGAACACAATGAGGCTTATAATCGGCTATATAAAATATGTGTATTATCGAAATGGGTTTCTTAGTTGGAAATACATACTTTTCAGTAAACATGCCGATATGGATTCGTAAAACAATTATAAGGCCACAATGTGATAAAATGTGGCTAAAATATCATTATGAACTTACATTTACAAATTTTACAGAATTCTGTGGTTTATTTTCTCAGGTGAGTGGGGTTGTCCTGTGGATAATGTGGACCCATGATGAACTTTGTATTTTTAAAATCCTGGCTGGTCCATGCTTCAGCCTAATAATATATTCCTTGCCTGTCACGTTTAAGGGACACTTGTAAACTTGACTACAGCAAAGTAAAAATCTAGGGGGGGGGGGAGGGGGCAGTCATATCATGAGGATAGCTGGCCTTCACGGTTGGAGTCATCATATTTCCGGCAGCACGCGAATGCAGCAGTGACATGCATGGTAACCGGGGCGGTTCTATGTTTGATAGAGCTGGGCGTGGGCTCCACACACACTCCTCATCCCCTCTGCTCTCTGTGGAAGCACATTGTTCAACGCGGGCTCGTTTTTTACCCCACACAACTAATGAATGCCTCGGTGTATTTTAGCTCCTGAAAATTAAAACACTTTCCCCCCCCCGGAGAGAATAAGGTGCAGATATCAGAGGACGGCGGGAAGCTGCCCAAGAACATTTTGTTTCCTCCTCATTACAGTTGAGAGGCAACAGAGTTGAAAGATTTTTTTCCTCCTCTTCTTCTTCCTCTCCTCCTTCTGTGGACGCAACGTCGCTCCAGGCGCTAAATTAGACCTCTGCTTGTTGTAAGTATGCAGTGCACATTCCTGTGTCCGAAATATGTCGCCGGTTACTGCTTTTGTCTCATTTTACCGCTAGAAAAAAAATGCTTTCGCTGTTTTTTTGGAGGGGCACCGCTGGTGTGACTCGGTGTGACTGCGGTCCACAGTTTGAACATGTTAGCTAGCTATCATAACAATTTTAATTCACGCCCGGCGAGCTTCACCTACCCTGCTCAACACAACACATTCTCGCTGTTTTTAGTCCTGGATAGAATTGTATGGGGTTACAAAGGTTATGGATTTGGTCTACACATTTGTTTTTATTTTTCTTATTTTTTTTCGCTTTGAGTTCGGGTGTAGTAACTTGGTTATGAAGGAATAACATTTGACCGCCCTGGATTTCCCTCTCACTTTGAAAAAAGAAACAGAATGCATTCAAATGAACATAGACATGTTGGGGGAATGTACTTACGCTAGCCTATTGTACTCTCCTGTATTTATTTATTTTTGCGTGTGTAATGTGAAGACAATGTTGAGTATTATGAGGTAGGTGCTGCTGCTGCGGCCGACAGTGGCCACACAGACAAGTAGGGTGACGCCCCGTCACACAGAGTAAAAACTGAATGTATCACTGCGGAAGTTAGATTCCATTACAAGGCATTTAGAAAGCTGACCTGGAATCACTTCTTCTCTGGACGCTATAGCCTTTGTATTAAAACTGTTCCAGTACATTTTAAAGGGAAAAGATGGGCAAAGACAGCACTTATGTTTCATTGGCCAGTCACTCAAAACGTGGCCATAGGTGCTGTTAGACAAGAGGAGGAACAATGTAGCCCTCCCAAGCTGAAATCAAACGATGTCAGATTGCATTGTTATCTCATATTATACATTTTCACATCAAGCTATTGAAGTTAGTGCCTCATCTATTAGCCTGTCTTATCCACCACCATCACATCACTGCTGCTGACCTAAACATCATGTATGAGTGATATGTGTCAGACAGGTCTACTGTATGTAGTTATATCCACGTGGTTCAGTACATTGGCCTTTCATGGATTTTGTTTAAGAATTGCTCTAGTGCAAGTCCTGTGAATTTGACATCGGTGTCTGTGGCCTGCATTCAGAGGGAGGAAGGCAAGAATCCAGGCAGCTGGAAAACAGCTGGAGATGATCCAGCAGTGGCAGCAGCGATAAGAGGTGCGATCTCATCCCCCTTTCTCTGTGAACAGCTGTAGCCAGGGTGCTGCCAAGCTGCAGGCCCAAATAAATGTGACTCTTCTGGATGGCTTTTTTAAAATGTCTGCTTTCCACACTTATTTTATTTGTACAGGTTGTGTGTGTGTGTGTGTGTGTGTGTGTGTGTGTGTGTGTGTGTGTGTGTGTGTGTGTGTGTGTGTGTGTGTGTGTGTGTGTGTGTGTGTGTGTGTGTGTGTGTGTGTGTGTGTGTGTGTGTGTGTGTGTGTGTGTGTGTGTGTGTGTGTGTGTGTGTGTGTGTGTGTGTGTGTGTGTGTGTGTGTGTGTGTGTGTGTGTGTGTGTGTGTGTGTGTGTGTGAACGTGAGCAGGTTTTTTTTATGTGAAGAATGATACTGCTGTTGTTCCTAAGTCTCTAGGATTATAATTCTTAAGGAGGAGAACTGAAACAGCCAGACCACAACACATCGGGTGGGATGTTGTACATGTTCAGCTGGCATTTGTGTTTAAAGGTGAAGTCAGCAATTCTGGATACAGCAGCTTGTTGTCAAAATGACCTTGTTTGTCAAAACCAGTGAATATCTCATCATCATCCGCTACCTGTGCAACAACAACAAAAAATCCAGTGTTAATACTACTCTGTTAACTGGTATGTAAACAAAGAGGGCCCACTGTAGCTAGCATTAGCAACATGACTGTTTATAGAGCCTAGGCTGTGTATTAATTGTGTGTATTAATGTCATTTTTTGCAATGGATGATAAGCCTCCTCTAACTGGTGGGCCATTTGTGAGGACGTCAGCTGTCCTTTTTATCTCCACTGTCTCACCCATGTACCCAACGGCAACAAGGATGACCCAGTGGGTATAAGTTCACTTGTACTCCAGTGCCTTTTTAAGAGATGCTTGTTTAAGCATGCACAAAGATGCCTGCAGACACTCTTTATATAAATGCTTGCAATGGGGGGCGAAGAAATCTAGGGAGGAGTATTTGTTGATGAAAGGATTTTCTCTTCTGTGAGCAAAACTATGGTGTTTTCATTCATATGTTGGTGTTTTTTTCTCCAGCTTCCTCTTACCCTAGAGGAGGAATGAAATGGATATACTAGTGCTGTTTTTAAAGAGTTGTGGTCTTTTTCACAACTGGATTTATCTCACAATTGACAGACGTCATGAGAACTGCTGTAAGCTAAACCCCTACTCACTCACTTTGTGTTTGGTTGGGCCCTCAGCATATTGGTTCCTGGGCTTGCCGGTCAACGCTGATGTTTTGGATGGTGTTTAGGAGGGATGATGTCATTGGAGACTCAGTGGTGGTGGGAGGGTGTGGTGGGCTTATGGAGGCTCTAGGATGGGTCCTGAAGTCTCAGCATTCGACCGTGATACCTCCCTAGAGAGGGTCTCCTTACCATCATCTCTCCATTAAAAATCTATTATCTCTGCAGCGGGCTTGTGGGCTCTGCCAGTATAGATCCTTTAACCAATTAAGCACTTAAATGGGGGGGAGCAGAATGCATTGTGGGGGAAGATGGCGGTTCACATCACATGACCCCCCCACCCCCCTTCCTTCTTGCAGTGTGGCTATGGAAGTGATGGCATTGTTTTTCCGGGTTGCGAGGAATCACTGGGAAGAAGGCGAGCAGATGATGTTTATGACTATAGAGGAGAAATCTGGGGAATGTTGAGCATTTATGATCGTTTGATTTCTTCATACATTTCTCAGTTTCCAGTTGGACACCTCCTCCATGCTGTGGTTTTCTGTGCCCTTGGCATATCGTAGCCCTTTCGCCCTCAGCCACACTCCTCCTCCCATCACCCCTCTATCTCTATCTCTCTCCCTCTCTCTCTATCTCTCTCCCTCTTTTTCTCTCTCTCGCTGCTCTGTACTCGCACCCTCCGTAAACTGTCATGTAAGATTATCCTCTCGGTCCAGGCAGGGCTCTAGGGTTTCAAAACGAACTGTTAATTTCCCAGGCCTGGAGGTGGCCAGCTATAAATAACCTCCTAAATGCAGACAAACAGCATAGTGCCGCTCTTTGATTAAAAAAAAGGAAAAAAAAAAAGTAGCAGCAATACAAAGATGTCGGGGAACTTGGAGTGGAATAGGTCATTTAACTTGTAGATGACACTGCAGCTTTCCAGTCTGGCAGTCCTGCATGTGAACAGTGGTGGCAGGAAGGTTACTCTTTGATCAGCTGTACTTACATTGTGTACACATTGTAATATGATGTTCATATTATTTACTTCTTATTCTTATGTTATAGTGTTCTATTTTTAAGGTTATATATACATTGTGGCATTAAGCACATTATTCTTTACACTTATTTCTTTCTACATGTGTTTCTTCTCTAAATTGGAGTACCTGTAACAAACCCAATTTCCCCCCGGGGATCAATAAAGTATTTCTGATTCTGATTCCTCTAGGATGATTACTTTATCCTGATATGTGCATTCAATGAAAGAAAAGGTGTATGATTTTTTTACAGGCTAACTTGTGCATATGCAACTGTAAACTGTTGCACCACTCAGGGCAAATATACAGGTTAACCGTGCACTAACAGACAGTGTGGGGATGACACGCCTACTGGGACAGGATCACCATCTGTGTGTAAAGACGAACATAAACTTGTATAAGAATTTGACCGTGTGTGTGGATGAAATATGTCAAAAGACTGATGCGTGAACTTATTATTGTGATCTCCAGCGGACGTGTCCTCAGCCCGCCTCGCTGCCTGCACAAAGACCAGCTCTGTATGAGGCCTTAATGCTGACAACAAGTGGCTCTGGGAAGAAAAGCTAGCTACAGCATCACGATGCTATCAATGATTCATTTTTTGCTATTCATCTCCATATGTATGTGTGGATTATTAATCAGCCGCTGTCTTGGCCTAGTTTGAGAGAAGATGGCACCGCGGCTGTCTGTTGATTTCCTTTCTCCGGTCTCCCAGTAGCAGGTGGTTTAGTGTGTTGAATTTTTGCTTCTTCTTTTTTTAGGCTGTCAATTGTAATCGTTTGGGAGGTTTACAATTGTGATCTGTGTGTGTGTGTGTGTGTGTGTGTGTCAATCTCTCTTTTTCAGTTCAATTAAGTGCATTTATTTGACACAGAAATGCATAAACAATATAGAAAAGGCATCTGTTAAGGATAATGGTTTGGATTTTTATCCATTCCGTATTAGTTGTTTAACTGCCTTCTTTACGATTATTATGTCATGGTGAGCGTTAATTGTGCCTGGACCTTGTAGTAAAGCAGGTAGCGTTGAGGTTGGTTTGATGGTTGTTGGCAGGACAAATACATGAAGTCTGATAAGCCCAGTACATATTACTAATATAATATACAACTTTTTTTTGTTTTCTGACATTTTATGCACCAAACAGTCGATCGGTTATTTCAGAAACATGTGCCGATCGATAATGAAAATGATGGTTAGTTGTGACCATAATCCACAATGACCAGTCTGTAATTTAACATGTTAATTTGTGTTGTTCTAGAACTAAAACTATATCTTTGTCTGATGGGCCCTGATATGAATCCTTGCCCTGTCCTTTGCTTGTAGCCCACACAGTCACCAAAGGTGTTCCATTGCAGTCTGCCCTCCCTGCTCTATAGTCTCTCTTCTTGGAGCAGCTGCTGTTTATTTTGGTTAGGAGGCTGTGAGGAGCTAGGCTAGGCTAGCTCTGCGGCCCTGCCACCGTCTCTGTGCTGCAGTAGCTAGCCAGGAACAGGCTGCACTGCGCCACCAGGTTGATTTATATACAGTGGGGCAAAGGGAAGCTAAATGTTTGGCCACAAGATTGAAGAGGTCAGGATAATTCGCTTCCTGTTGTGCTTGGGAATTATAGCAGTGAGGGTGTTTTTACAAGGAGGCCATTGTTGATATTGGTGATGGTGTTCCGAACTACCTGTTCCATTAAGGCTAGCAATGGCTTACGGGGATCATGGATGTGTTGCAGGAACGTGTGTGTCTGTGTCTGTGTATGTGTGTCTGTGTAATTGAACGAGAGCAGGTAAATGGCTGTGTTGTCAGTTAGCGAGCCTGCCTTTCTGTCAATCATTAACATCAGTGAGCCAGTCTGAGTCTTGGCTAATCTTAGCCTGTGCCCACATCAGCACAGTCACACACGTCGCCGATAAAAATAACACAGAGGGTTTTTTACAGAGGTGCATGCAGGTTCTATAAATACAGCACCACACCCCAGACACAAATAGAGGCGCAACTCCTGATGACTTAATAAGCTTTAAACATTGTACATTCTTTATACATGTCCTTTTATACTTTAAGTAAAGGTACTCCTTATTTCCCTACAAGTTAAGGCGTTTTTAGATTCTCTCAAGCTGCATGCATGCTCCCTTGGGAGGTAAAACACAAGAGAGAGGGTGTGTGTTGTGCTCAGGTTGGCTAAAGCGCTGATGTTCCATTCTCTGTAGTGAGAGAAAATAAAGAAGTTTGCGTAATGGAGATACATGGAGGAGGAGTGCATTTTATGTTGGGGATGAGAGTCTGTGTCCCGGGCGGAGAAGGTAAAAGAGCATATATGTGACCTGTGGTGCTCATGAAATCTTGACAGATTGATTACCCACACTGACTCCACCAGGTGGCTTTCTTCTTCAGCTTGACTTCATTGACACTGTCCATGAACAGGCATAGAGGTTTGACTCCATGATGTGCCCTTATTTTACTCTGAGCTGCGATTTGTAAAGAGAGGCTACTTTGGGAGGAAGAGACGTTTATGGCTGCTTTGTGTGTGTGTCAGATTTTGATAATTGTGATTATGATGCAATCACTCTAAGATTGTGTTGAAATCGGCCATGTTACTTTAAAATCAAAGTTGAATGTATAAAACGTTACAGGAGTTCTTTTTGGTCAGGACTGTCAGACAGAAAGTGAAACAAAACTGCCACTCAAGCCAAGGTGAAGGAGTTCATAGTGATTTTCCTCTTTGCTCTGACCTTTTTTTTGTTCTTCTTCTTTCTGACTTCAGAGATGTCACATCGCTGGGATGACATCTCTAGACCATGTATTGTTGTCCGTCTGATGTCAAACTGAAGCCGTTACCACGTAAAGGCTCCGACGGTTGCTACGGGCCTCCAGCAGACTGGATCTGTGGTTAGCCACAGGCTTGGTCACACTAGTCCTAGCGTGTTCTCGTTTTGTAAATCTCCATGATAGCTTCATGTCCTCCTTTCTCTGACTCATTGTGTGTGTGCCATGACGTCTACTGCGGGTCATTTTCAGGTCAAACATTTGGTAATTTGGTGAATTTGCAGTAAGCTCAGTCACACTTTGCAACAGTATGGAGTGGAAACACCCAATGAATACTTTCTCTACCCGTTGACTCAACACGCCTGGAATTTCACTGGCCAGCACTCTGTGTGTGTGTGTGTGTGTGTGTGCATGTGCTCCAGATATTGTCTCCAGGTCTGCTCTATCCCTCAGCACAGCTACTATCTGTTGCTCTGTCGGTCGGTTGTTGTAACAACCCAACCAATGAAATCCACACCTTGAACTGAGTTACAATTAAATAAAAAACACTTTTCAAAAAATAATGTCCCTTAGCTGTTCAGCACTGTGTTTTTCACAGACACATCCAAAAGCGGAAAAACTTCATTTTTAAGTGAGAGAAATGTCCTATTCCGTCCAATTGTGCATCATGTCCCCTCCCAACTCTGTATTATACTCTGATTGAAATGTTACCTGTCAATGTTGGAACCGGTTTAAGTTTTAGCCTAGAGAAAATGGATATCACTTATGTTTTCTCAAGAGACATGTTTCTTTAATAACATGCCTTGATTTATAGTCCGGGGCAGTCCTGTTGCATCGACTAGACCTATTAAGTGGGTTCAGTGGGTCCATGGGGGACAACTGCAGCAGGCACACCTGGAGTCATAAAATCCTCTTTCAGGCCCCTCATTCGGTTTCTTGGAAATGGTCCCTATGGGAGAAGCAAGAAAAGCCAACATGGGACAGTTCATAACACAGTAGCGTAGTTTTTTTTGAAGGGTTTGAACATCACTTTAAAAGACATTTCAATTTAAAAAGTATGTTTTCATGAAGTGGATTTGTCATTACATTGCAGTATTTCTGTTTGTTTACTCTGGCCTCTATCACAATGGGTTCAAAGGTAGGCTTCAGTAATGCAATGAGTGATGAAGGTGCCAGTGTCATGCCCTCAACGCCTCCATAGCCTCCCCTGCTCGCCCAACACACACACACACACGCACACTCTGCTGCTCTGAGCGGGAGAGGATTGGAACATTGAGTACCTTCAGCACATTTTTCACATTCCCCTTTGAGGGTCTCAACCTCAGCCCCCACCACACACATACACTACAACACATACACACACACACATATACACACACACACACAAACCACTAATGTTTCTCACCACTGGGCAGTAATGGGTAATAACTATATGCTTTGTCTGTACTACCGGGTGTGGAGCGCATCACGGCAGATATTGGCATTGTCAAATATCTGTGTATATATGTCTGCTGCTCTGTCCACACCTTTTTTTTGTTCAGAGTGAAATGACCTCCACCTTTCTCCACTCCCTCCCTTTCTTCTCTCCAGCAGCAGCGGCCAAGATGACGGAATACAAGCTGGTGGTGGTGGGAGCTGGAGGTGTGGGCAAGAGCGCACTCACCATTCAGCTCATCCAGAACCACTTTGTGGATGAGTACGACCCCACCATAGAGGTATGATGCTGCTTCTGCATGTTGTTCTACACAGCTCTTCTTGTGGCAGGCATCTTGGGTAACTTTCTGCTGGTGGGAAATGTAGAGAAAGGTTGACCACGTGAACTCCTTCCACGCTAATTCTTCTGTGCTCCTTGTTCAGCTGCTTGTAGACACCTATGCACTAGAAAGAGCATGCATTAGTCTACACATGCTTTATTCCAAAAAACTGCCAGCGATTGAACAATTCAATATATTCTGGACCCTACTGACAGCTCAGTCTAAATCAACTCCTATTTAAATTAATTAATTGAATGCTGTGGCCGGCGTTTCTCCAAACGGTCAGTCTCGAAAGGGAAATTCCCATTTTTTTCCTTTTAGGAAGAAATATTTACTCCGCCCAGCTGTAATTCTTACATTTTCATGAAAACACAACACTGAGAGAGACATTGCAGACGTTGCCAAGAGGAGAGGGAAGCCAGTGAGAATGTTTTGTCCTCTCTATTTTTCTCTCTCCATTTCTCCCTCTCTGTCTCCACTCTCTCCTTCTCTTTCTCACCACGCCTGCCTCTGGCCAGACAATGTCCTTTTTGTGTGTTTGCATTCCTGGCCCCTATGCTCTAACAAACAAAGGGACGGCACTCTGTGTTTTTGTGGCTGCGTGCTGGAAGGCTAAACATTGGCTCCGATACCCTGCTCCTCTGATCTGTCCGTGCTGCGTTTGACCTGCAAGTGGAGAGGGAATGAATATCAGATGCCATGTAAAGGTGGAGTCAGCCATTCTGGAGAACGCGTGTTGTCAAAATCACTTTTTTTCAAATAGCAGTGAGTATCTCCTCACGATCTGCTGTCAGTACTACGAGTGTGCACGCTGGGAAAAAAAGCTGGCGTTAATACACAGCCTAGGCTCTGTGTACTGATATGTTAACAAAGGGCCCCCACTCTAGCTACCCTAGCAACATGCCAGTTAACAGTGTCTAGGCTGTGTTTTAAAACTGGATTTTTTTTGGATAGGTAGCAGATCATGAGGAGAAATTTACTGATTTTGACAAAGAGATTTTGACAATAAGCATTCTCCAGAATCGATGACGCTACCTTTAATTATGCACATGCCCAAAGATGTGACAGCGTCAGTGCGTGACCCACTGTTGCCTTTAAATCCCACCTGAACCATCTGTTTTGTGTCTGATTTTTTTGTTCCAGATTACACACACACACACACCCACACACACATTTGATTCGTGTCTTTATATGTCTGAGTTTCTCGTTTTTACTTTGTGTGTGCAGGACTCGTACAGGAAACAGGTTGTGATTGACGGTGAGACCTGCCTACTGGACATCCTGGACACAGCAGGTCAGGAGGAGTACAGCGCCATGAGGGATCAGTACATGAGGACAGGGGAGGGCTTCCTCTGTGTCTTCGCCATCAACAACACCAAGTCTTTTGAGGATATTCACCAGTACAGGTGTGTGTGTGTGTGTGTGTGTGTGTGTGTGTGTGTGTGTGTGTGTGTGTGTGTGTGTGTGTGTGTGTGTGTTCTGAAACAAGAATTTCTGTTCTGTTCTCATGGTCCGTGCATTAGGGGTGTGCGATATACATCATCTACCATCATAATCTTAATTGTTCTTCTAACAGCGTGTGAAATGATAACGTTGAGTATGTCACTCATTGATTGAAGGATCACTTGGCAATATTTCTTTCTTTTTCTAGCCGTGAAGGCAGAGAGACAGAGAAAGTGTGCGTGAGAGAAAGAGAGCTTTGTTTTAGAGTTTTGCTTTTTAACTAACTCGCACGTCCCACCAACAGAAATGCTCTCCTCTCTGCAGCTGTGCGCCGGTTCACGTGCGTAAACGCCACCTGTAGCGAAAAGGAAACCTAACTAACATGACCTTAAGGTGCGGCAGCTATTAATTGATAAATATAAATGAATAAATATTGTTACTTACAACCTGGTTTTATTAAATACGTTTTTTTTTCATCAACATCTTCTAAATATTAAAACAATTGTGAGCTAATACAATACAAGCTTTTCCAAGTATTGTGGGGTTTTCTTCAAAATTTGAGAGATGCAACATATCGTCAATTAACAATTCAATATCGAGATATTATTCTTTATCAATATCGCACACCCCTACTGTGCATGTCTCGGCCTATTTTTATATGCTATGTGTGTGTGTTTTACAGGGACTCCCATGGGGTCCTGATGGAGAGAGAGAGAGTGTGTGTGTGTGTGTACGTCTGTGTGCCAGCTCTCTGCAGTAGTTGGGTGATGTCATGCTGTAGCGTTTAACACGGCTAAAGAAAGCTAAGCCCCCAACTGGAGGATTACAGCACGATGCCAATGAAATCGATCCTGACTCAATTAGAGGAGCGGGGAGGAGAGGTAGCACTGTTCAAGGACAGGGAAGGAGAAAGGGAGGGGGGGATGACGGTGCCCTCTCTCTCTTTTCCCCACATTGTGTCTTTCTCATCACATTAGACCCCCCCCCCCACCCCAATTGCCAGTCTCGCACGTCAGTCGACTGACGGCATATCACCTTTGCCACCAACACCTCGACAGATTTGCAGAGTTTTTGAGTCAATTACACACATTGGGGTTTGGCTTGCAGGTCATTTCAGCCCAGCATGTGCTGTCAGCCTTACAATATTGCCCGTATTAATGTAAAACTATTATGCAACTTGTTAAAGCATGATGCATAGGTGGTGGTGTCCCAGTTATTTAAAGATCGGTTGTCTGTTTCACAGGCAAAAATAGTCAAAGGCATTTTTTTTTAAACTACTCCTCCACTGTTTACACTAACCGGAATAGCACTTGCTTCAAAATGAGCAGTGCAGCTTGTTTTTTCTATTTGTCTTAAATTTGAACGTTTTAATAGGTTTTAATTAGACTTGACAATCCCTATAATGTGAATGAGAGTGGAGTGAGAGGAGCAACTGTGGTCATAAACAGCAATCGGCAGCGTTGACTGCAGATGAGACGGGGCAGACTGTACTGTAGTGGATGCATCCTGCTGTATACTGTGGCTTTACAGAGAAGAAAGGCTGAGCTGATAGATTGATCTGACCCACTCCTCTCCCCCCTCTAGCTGCCTGCCTGGCGTTTAGCGCTGGCTGCTGTAGTGATGAGGTAATGCCTGTTGTCCCTCCTTCAGCAGTGCAGCACAGCCCAGCACCGGCGGGGCCCTGGCTCCTCCTCAGGGTCCTAGTGCTCCCCGGGTGGCTGGCTCTCCAGTGGTGTGGGAGCTGCTGTTGTTTATGAAGCAGGGTGTGGATCCCAGACAGGAGAAATGTCGCCCCATTACTTAAAATGCAGTTGCTTGCTTGGGTGTGTCAAGGAAACAAGCCAAAGTTTTGCAAAATGAGAAAGTCTGAAATGATCACACTTTTTCTTCTTTTGTGTTTTTTAAACAGAGAACAGATTAAACGTGTAAAGGACTCGGACGATGTTCCAATGGTCCTCGTGGGAAACAAATGTGACCTGCCGGCACGCACGGTGGACACAAGGCAAGCCCAAGAGCTGGCCCGCTCCTATGGCATCCCATACATAGAGACTTCTGCCAAGACACGACAGGTAAGGCAGTGAGCAAGAAGCATACACACCTACATGCCATAAGCATTTTCTTGGAAGAACCCTTTTCTCTCTCTCTCTCTCTCTCTCTCTCTCTCTCTCTCTCTCTCTCTCTCTCTCTCTCTCACTCTCTCACTCTCTCCCTCTATCTCTGGTATTTAAAATCCATGTTTAAATTTAACGAATCATTAATTTTATTCTATAAAACGTTGAAGTCCTCCTGTTCCGCACCATACTGTATTCAACAACTTATAGCTGTGTTCTAGTATGGGCTCTAGTGTGTACTACATATTTTGCATGTGTGTGAAGAATACACATGAAGAGCCGTGTGAATGGCCACGCGGTGCGATGTGATTTGTGTTGCTGGGGAACATTTTCTTATGCCGCAGGCAATGACTCACAGCCAGGTTCTCTTGACTAGAGAACACAGCTCCAGTATTTGAAAGGCCTCCATAAAGAAACAAGTTGCCGCACAGCTCCCACTGTCTGTGACTCACTGTCACACATTATACAGACGCTCGCATTCATCACTGAACCTGACAGCAATGTCCCTCATTCAAAACGGAAGAGTATGCAAAAAAATAATTAGCCATGACTTCTTTTTTAGTCATTATTATTTCTTGATTAACAATGTCTGATATTATCACGTTGCCATGGCGATGTTGGTGAGTGCACCTACGAGGTTCGCCTTCAGTGAAAGGAGGTGCGCGCAGTGTACTCCACTTACAATTGACAGTTTGGGTGAGCATGTTTTTCAGCTACCTTTTCACGCGTTTGTGCCTTTCACAGGGAGTGGAGGATGCCTTCTACACACTGGTTAGGGAGATCAGACAGCATAAGCTGAGGAAGCTGAATCCACCTGATGAGAGCGGTCAGGACTGTATGAGCTGTCGCTGTGTGGTATCATGATGCAGGTGAGACACTGTCTTTTGTTATTCTTATAGACAGCTACAAAGTATAACGGCACGTCTCCAAATGAGTGTGTTATGCTAGATACAGTTTATAGTAATGCCCACTAAGTAAAATCAAATCCCTCTGTCAGACTTTTCACTGTGAATGTCTCAGTTAAATGGCACTAACTATCTTGTCTGGTTTCCTTCCCACAGCCGACGTGTTGCACGTTGAGGAGAAATGCTACAGCGAGTAGCGGCAGCATGGACTTAAAAGATAGAACGATAAAAACAACTCGATGATGAAATATAAACTTTTTTTCAAAAAAGAGGATGATTGAAGCAGAAAGCTCTCCAAGGAAAACCACCAGAGCTGACTGAAACCATAGACCTTTTAATGGAAAAAAAAGGAGGATTTGGACTGTTGCCCTAAAGTGGCTGAATACCTGAACTAAGCCTGGTCCGGCCCCTCTTTTACTGGTCCATACGTCGACCTGTGAGCAACACACCACTAAATGACTCTCTAGTCCAACACCAGTGTGGTCTTCGCTGGGGTGGTTCCACAAGTTTTCCTGCTAACTTATTGTTTTCAGTCTCAACACTGGTCTTAAATGGGGGTTGTCTACTCTGACCTCCTCTCACCTTGAAAAGCCTAATGCCCCCCCCCCCCTCCCCTGCTTGCCCACGGGAAGGACTGACTGACTAAAACTGAAAAAAGGACTGGAATGGACTTTTAAGTTACCCAATACAACTCTTGCGTAAATAACCCCTCATTTCCCTTTTGCTCCCTCCCACTCCACCTGCCTTTGGTTTCCCTTTTTGAGTGGCTGTGTAGTCCCGTCATTATATACTGGATTCAAGGGGGTTGGAGGCTGACATGGGGATGATTTATAATTTGTCGTTGATTTTTTTTTTAACATTTAGCTTAGCTGTAAAAGAAAAAAAGAAGAAATTGGATTTTTTCTTTTTGATATGGAACTTTTTATTATGTTATTGCAAATTTTTGGAAGTCACTGAGCAATATGTGAGCGAGGGTGTTCTTTATTAGAGACAGCACCTGGTTTTGACATTTTTTCGTGACCTGCCTGACATAGTTGATATTCCTTTTTGTTGGGGGGGGGGGGGGGTGAAATTGTTTGAATGGAGAATATAACAGATAGATGAATTTCCTTCTCTTCTCCTTACAGACGTTGCTTTGTTTTTTTCGAATTTGTCCCTCTGGAACAATAATAATAATAATTGTAGTAATGGCTTAAGTGTACGTAGGTTCTGGTGCAATAGTATTCCTCACTGTCCAATTTAAAACGAAGCATTGGGAATAAAACCAACTCTGACGGCTACCTATGTTCATGTTTTTACTTTGGTTAAGGAAGGAGAGGTACCACACGGAAATGTTGTTGCCTGTAGAATAGGAGGGGAAACTCTACACTTGTACAGTTAAACATTGACAGATTATGGTTTTAGACAAAAGGACACCTAGAATCAGATTGTAACAGCTATTTTTCAAACGTGCAAGAGTCACTCCTTTGTGTAGAAACCATTAGGGTTAGCACCGGTTAGCTTTTTCAGAGTGTAACATGCACACGTCCTGCCTCAGAGTCAAACTTCACTTGTTATCCCACACACACACACACACCATTCTATCCTCAAACTGCTTCTCTTTCTTTTCTCTACACCACCTCAGCTCTACGATGGGACAATAACGGATCAGGTGCTAATCATGTCAGAAGCCTATTTACTGTATATGTGATGGGACTATTGTGCGTGTAATGGGTGATGGATATTGAGTTATGGGAGTGCATTTTAGCTTGTTTCTCAATACTGACTAGCTTGTGCTCTCCAACGACTGTGTTCATTTGCTGCCTAAATGAAAAAGACTGCTCTGTGTTGATTACTTTTGCCTTATCTGTTGTTAGCCAGTTTGTACCATGTTGGGGCGGCAAGCTGCGTGGTCTGTTCTCTGCATTGTTTTGTCTGCTCGTTTGTTTTATGTGCAACTAAAAAAAATATATTATATATATATATATATATATCTAGAGGAGTGTTGAGTTTAGACATGCGCTGTATAGAATTTGAAAGACAAGTCCCTAAAAACACTACACTGATTTTTTTTAAGTTTGTTTGTGTAATGGTGTGTGCATCCGAATGTGATTCTCTTTGATGAGACTGAAAAAAGAGAGAATTCTTTTAGACAAAGCCATGTGTTTCTTCTTGCTCCCATTTCCATATGAAGTTTAATACCCATTAAGATGGAACATGTGATGGTGTTTGCCAGAAATGGTTATATTTTAATATTACTTTTTAACAGTTCAGATGATTTAGTCGAGGAAGATGATGCATCCAAGTTCCAGACACTACAGGCAGGTTTTGGCAAAGAGTTTCAGATGCAAAACCTCGGATGACTTTTCAGACCTCTCTCCCGTGCAAGATGTTAAAAGGTTATTTTGCCATTGTCTCCTTTCAAGGGGAAACACAAAATAGTTATGTCTGGCCTAATTGATTTTTGTATAGTTCAAATGACTCTTTCACTCATAATATGGCTTAAGGAAATATGATCAGTCTAATTTTTGTGTGGATGGTATAGTGGTCTCTTTGTTTTTAATCTGTTCCTTTCTCCGTTTGGAGGATGGATATGAACTGTGGATGTGCTTGAGTCTTTAGATACATTAGGGGAAGCCTCATGTTTATTAAAAAAAGAAAATATTGAAATAATTGCAGGAGTTGATCCTTGCGGTCCCACTTTTGGCTGTGTTGGTCCTCACTTTCTTTTTCAACCCATTGTACCCCTGACTTTTAATGGAAAAGAGCGTGGCGTTTGTAACGTGTAATGACAGTCCTGATAGTATGCGTGTCCTCTCCCTGTCAATCTTTTAAACAATGCCACCATAGAATTCCCACAGAGCTATGTATTCAAATTACCACCACATTTAGATATATCGGCGTCATGTTGACGCAGGGACACTCCAGCCAGCAAACCACAGGTATACATGTCAGACCCCTCCTCCCCCCCCCCCTGCAAGCATGACAAGGACTTCATGGACCATTAGGGAGTTTTGCACAAGGCTATACAGTGGGCTCAAGGGCTTGTTTCTCCCTTGCTGACTGTGGAGCGGAGGTGTGGAAGGAATTTGTGAAAATGTCAACTGTTTAGCTATTTAAGATGTATTTACTCTTTGAAATGTGGCAAGTGTATTGCAGGACAGGAATAAAGATGTCAAGATGAAAACCGTGTCTTTTTCGGCCCCTCAGCCAACCATCAACTATCATATCATCTTTCCTCTTAAATCTGAAATGTGCTGCCACCTACAGGCCGCCTTATGCATCACGTCTGAGAAGCCGACAAACAAGACAGTTATTCCTACAAAAGTACTACTTAACAAACCAACTAAAATAAACACATCAAGAGACGGATACACTATATAAATGTTCTTGACAAATATTCTACTTACTTGTAGCTTTGAGTCAGGATTATAATGTGTTATATATTATGTACTTTACACAATGTGGGCAAGGCTACAGCTGTGATGAAAGCTCAAAGTACGCTCATTAAAAATTATGTTGGCACAAGTCGTTTTATCATCATCACTTCCCAGAAGTTTTAGGTTGTGCAGGTAAACAAAGCAGACCTGATCGGTTGTCTCAAACTTGTTAAAGCATATGTCAGTGCCCAAAAAGTTAATCATATAATTCTTGACAATTATAAGCTTAACTGTTTTATAAAGATAATTTGCAAAGACATGGTTTCTACTCTTATATGTATCTCTTATTTCTGGCATTGCAATAAGAAATCTCAAAATAATAGGCAAAGGTATAATCTAATCTAAATCATTTACAAATACCTCTGGGTGATTGAAGGGAAACAATATCTGTGGCTTTTAAGTTGGTGTTTTGAAGGAACTGAAATAAAGTAATAACATATCAAAGTAACGTAGGCCTAACTGATGTGGGTGTTTTTCTATTTTTCTGAGTAGCATTAAAAAAAGTCTTAGAAAGTCTTGACTCTAAATTGTCCTAAACTGTGACCCTGTTTAAGACAAACAACCTATTGCCGGAAAATAGGTCAAGTGCCTGGGTGTGTTTGTCGTTGTTATGGTCACTGCCCGCAACTGAACAGGAAGGAGGAAATACTATATAGTGGTGTGGCAAACAGCTGCCCAAATGTTGCTTGGCATAGGAATAATACTCATTTATAATTTCACCTATTTTCAATTTTTTTTTTTAAGAATAAATGTCAAATCGATTATCAAAGCTGTTTTTATATTGTAGCTTTGCTCAGAAGCTGCTAATTGTAGAGAAAGTGTAGGGCAGCCAATCTCTACTGATAAATACAATGTTAAAGTACAACACACATTCATTTTCACAAACAGAGCACTTGGAAGGTATTTGCATTGTATTAATGCTGAGAGTGATTTAGGTTATGTTACCCTGTATATAAACCAAATGGTAAACTTGAATGCATAGTTTTACGGCTGGTGTAGGTTTGTATAATAAGGATAAGAATTGATTATTGATGGCACCTTTAAGATTGCATTGAAGTGCTGAATTGATCTAAATAAAGTGAGAAAAGTATTACTTTAAAACAATGTTTGCCATTCACACAACAACCAAAACATGGCTCCTATAAATGATTACACAGTCATATGTTAATATATTAATATGGTCTATTGGGTCACTGTTATATTCCTATCTTGTTTGTTCAAGCCATAGAACCTTGTTTTTGCTTTTTAGGGCGGATGATTTGCATAATTGGGAGGCTGTTCTGTTACTGGCTCTCAAAGGTCGTATAAGACTGGAGGTTATACATATACCCAAGACAGACCGAAAGGTGGATAGTGTGAGTTGGTGTTCTTAATAGACAATAGACAAACAAGGTAATATTTTCCTTTCGGATAAACCTTATGCATCATGCCATACAAACAGAGCACGATTAAGAAAATGCTTCCAAAGGTAAGAAAAATCATCAGCGATTAAAATAAGTATGAATGTTCTCTAAATCAAACGTAAACAACAAATTGTTCATACAGATGTTGTTCAATGCGTGTTTGCTTTGCTTTCTGTTTTATTCAAAGAGATATTTTGGCAAGCATGTAGCCCGTGAAATATACATTGCACAGGCTCTCTTCAAATACCTTGAGCCAGTGATGGACAAATACGGTAAGAAGCAAAATGATATCCATCTAACATTCTGCTTTTGAGGTTACTCAACGTGTGGATAATTTCAGCAAGTACTGACGTGAGAGTGTTTGTTTCATTTTGTTTTTCTTTACAGTTTTCAATGACGGAACCTCAAAGGACATGATGAGTCTCACTGGAACCATTCCTGTCAAATTTGAAAGTAATGACTCTGCGTTTTTTATTTGTTTGACAGCTAAATTAGGAATGGAAAGCAGACATTGACATGCATTCAATTTCTGGTAGACCAAGTCATTTCTTTAAAAATAATGTGAGATAAAATGTATTTTCCTCTTACACAAGACAAGAACTTCAACATCCCCGTTTGCCTGTGGCTTGATGAAAGTTACCCCCATACTGCTCCCATCTGCTATGTCAGACCCACAAAGGAGATGATGGTCCTCAGAGGGAACTATATCAGCAGCAATGGGGAAGTGGTGCTGCCTTACCTGGAGGAGTGGGAAAGCGTGAGAATATGTTAATATTTATCTTGCATGCTTTGAAAAGAAAAGAGGTTGTCTTTAAAGGTTTTAACGCTTTACAGCATTGTTAGCCTACAATGGTGTAACTTTTACCTGTCCCCCTAACAGGACAAATGTGACCTACTGAGCCTACTGCAGGTGATGGTTCACATGTTCACAGAGTTCCCTCCTGTGTGCATGCAGCCCCATCCAGAGCCTGAGCAAACCTCTTGTAAGTATACCACTCGCACATGGCAGAAAGCCAGCCTGTAAAAACAACACTAACATCCATATGCCCTAGATACAATTTGATGTTGATAAGACAGCGGCAAGATTAATATCCAGGCCACACGTGATTTAATGTGAATGTGGGTTAGTCATAAATCTAGGGCTGAAGATACCTGTCCCTTGTCAACCTGTTTATGAAGTTGTTGTGATATGATAACGAGCCTTTTTGAAGGAAGAAAATGTAATTGTTATTATTGTATTTCTTTATTAGGTTGGCTGCAGTTTCAGAGACAAGCAGAGGTGCTTTCAAAGGAAGATGGAAGTTCCTATCTGCATATAGTGAGAGAAGACGGTGTGCCTTTTATGCAAAAACATGAAACCAACTGTTAGTCATTCTTATAGAAAGACTGGCTGTGTGTTGCCTGTGATTAAGTGTTTTAACGTGTGCACCGTGTCAGATGGTATCCATTGATTATTTTGCGTGTCATTCGTGAATCTACAGGTAAAAAAACAACTTGCTGTATGTCACTCTCTTGTATGATTGTTAATGTCCGCCTGTGTCTACATGTTTTTTTTTATGTTTTCATATGAAAATTACAAACTACTTTGAATGCCTATGAGTTTCGCTTCAAATCGATTTCCAAGCAGCTAATAAAACTGTACCTTAACTGCACCCAAAGGCAGACAGTTGTTGTGTCCATATCCATAAAACCTTTTGGACTTTTGACCTTTTAAGATTAACGTTTAGTGCAGCTTAGTTAATTTTGACAGAGAATATAGAAGAGAAGTTCTGACCACTCTTCAGTTAGGGTGAAAAAACTACTGATCAGTCGTTTTCAAGTTTCTTCTTCAGTAAATCCATCATGTTTTGTTGTAATCATTTCTCAGTGAATTGTTTCAAGTTTCAGTGGATGGACAAGCTAAGGTTTAAGATTAACTGCAGATTTTCACACTGAATCAAAAGTCCAAACTATTCCTAAAGACAGGACTAATAACTGACATCATAATATCCTGTTGTGAAAAGTGACTGATGCATTCTGCTATTGTAAATAAAGATACATAAAAATGTGTGCTTGTTTTTGTGGGAACAACTTTAGTTAGAATTTAAAGAAAAACAAACAAACAGACAAACAAACTGTGTTTTGGTTTCATAATTTGTGGTGGACTGTGAATAAATGCTTTTTGGCAGCATTCTGGTGGTTTCATATTATGGGCCTATTCATCTTCCTATTTCTGGTATTCTGTGATTTTTAATCACTGAGATTTTTTTAAAAAAAGTTACCGTATTTATTTATTTTCCATCCATCACAGGTTTAAAAAATGCAACATTCTCTTGTGTTCTCTAGGCGCCTAGTCACATACCGTATATGTCTATGGTCACATACAGGCAGACCAAACGCATTAGGCTATTTGTCAGTGACACCGAGGGTTTACTGCATGCAGTGTTTGTCCAACTTTTCACTAAGCCAACTCTGATATATAATTTGAGTTTTTAGAGACTAATCTTTTTTTTTTATAGGAACAAAACCACCTTCTCTTTATTTAGTAGGAAAAGGATTATTGAGGCAGTTTTTATGTCTGTCCTTGATTACGGTGATGTGGTTTACCGGCATGCATCTCATTCATGTCTTAAACTCCTAGACTCTATTTTTCACTCTGCTGTAATTAAGATTCATCACAGGAGATGCTTATGACACACACCATTGCCTTTTATATGAAAAGGTTGGGTGGTCCTCCCTTAAAGAGAGACGTGACGCACATTGGCACATTTTTATTTACAAAGCCTTGACCGGGAAGCTTCCTCGTTATTTAACAGAAAAGCTGCAAATTTCAGATGGGCTTTATCAGACCCGCTCCACTGACATGCTTATGCTTTATGTCCCACAAGCCGGTCTGAGTTGGGAAAGACAGCTTTTAGCTTCACTGCCCCTGACTCCTGGAACAACTTACAGCAAACAAATTTAACTAAATACCTTCATATCCTTTAACCAATTTAAACAAACTACCTTAAATCTGCCAAACTCTACCTGTAACTGTTTTAATTAGGCTATATTGTAGGCTACTTTCACCCATTTCATTTTAATTGCTGCCACTCTTCACCACTGTGTAAATGTTTCAATTGTTTTTTTCTCTTCACCTGTTGTTGTGTATTTTATGTATTTGCATTGAATATTTTGTATGTATTGTTGTTTTTCATTTGAATTTGTTTTGAACTCGAAGTCATTGTAAATGAGGGTCACCCCTCAATTGGTCTCTCGAGGAAAAATAAAAGTTAAATTAAATGAAATGAAAAAATCACATATCACACCCACATAGGGTGAGTTGCCCTAATGTGGGACACTGCCTAATGTGGGACACCTAAGGTCTAGAGCATTTATCTCATATTTCTGACACATGTAAATAGTTAATATTGTTGTCAAATCCAAGCAGGGGTTCCCTGTGATTGAAATCACATGAATTTACAATTTTGATTTTAAAGATAAGGGAGGGGCAACAGTCAGAAAGGAAGTAAACCATGTGAAGTCCAGAAAAAGGACAGTGACATAGGTTTGAGAGGAACTCAATGCTAAGGCTATACATTTTTCATTAACAAAACAATGTTGCCATTTGTTATCAGATTATGTTTATGATACAATTATGCATCAAAGTATGCAATAATATTGGGAAAATGTTTTAAGTTTTTTTCATCTTCAATCAATCTGTAGCTGTCCCACATTCGGAAAGGTGTTTCCAAAAGTGGGACAGCATGATTTGCCTAATCTGGGACAGTCATACTCTTATAAAGAAAGCATCCCTGAAGCAAATATAAATTAACTCAACCCTGTGCCTAGGAAATAGTAATTTTCTCATGTCCTATGTTAACTCAATGCAATGTATTACAGGTCAGGCTATAATGGCAAAGTGCAGAGTTGGGATATGAAGCCAGGGCAAGAAAAGTATTGTTCAAATTGAAACCATCAAACCTGAGTAATGTACCTAAGACCATGAGTGTTAATGAGCAGATACGTTTGATTTGAATTAGTTAAGGGGATATAGTTTTTTTCAGCATAATACAGACTGTCCCAGATTAGAGCGACACACTGTCCCAGATTAGAGCAAACCCATTTTCCTGAGCAATTTTGCACATGGACCACTAATATACGTGCCATTACTTCTCTGAGTATGATATCTGAATTATTTCTAATCTTTTGATTAGCCAACATCTTGGGGATTTCAGAATGGTATCATGTATGGGTCAAATGTATTGGCTTCATATGTTAATATCGTACATAAATTGAAATTGCAAAAAGTGTCCCACATTAGGGCAACTCACCCTACGAGTCACTCAAAAACAAATCCTTTGTTGTCATCCTCACAGAAACCGTCCTTGTCCTGAGGAAATGAAAGACATACATTACATGTTTTGCTTGTTTTTTCTGTAGAACCCATGGACCTATTATAACAGGTAGAACTTTTGGGCTTCATTTTTCATCCAGACCACACCCCTGGAACGGGAACCACTAGTCTGTTGGTCACGTCACCGGACGGTGGACCGGAAGCAGTCAGGTGGAATGCCGGAAATTCATTTTGTTGACTATCGAATGTTTGTTTTTCGGATTCTTTTTACAACTAATAATTAACCGTTCTTTGTCCATTTTCTATTGCTCCAACAACTCGTGTTGGACTGGCGGGTTTCATACAAACACCGAATCATTGACTTAATTGAAGTCGGTTCCGAGGCTGGGCTAACTTTAGCCTAGCATTCACCGGAGCCTTGCTCGAGAGAGTTAGCTTGTTGTAGCTGTCACACCAGCTAGCTTAAAAAGCCAGGTTTTAACACATTATTAGGAACAGTTCAAACAACCCCAAAAAACATGGCAGTTGTCAACGAAGGCGCTCTGAAGAAAATGCTGAAGGTAAGCTTACTGTTCAACTGTTATGGCACTTGCTGTTCAACAGTCGCAAGTTGGCTAATGCTACCGAAACCAAACATGACACAATTAGCTAGCAGTTAACATTTCCTGGAATGGCTAATACTTCATAAAGGGACTGTATTCCCTTCAAGTGCTGGCCATTTGGTGATTTCGATCACAATGTGACGTATCCAGATGAGATCCCTCGCATTAATGTTTGTGTTGCGTTTAACCATGTAGCATAGCCACCCAGCTAGCATCACCATTATGTTAACATGTTTAATAATTATTCGGTGTTTTATATATGGCTGTTTTTCAAAATGGTTTTGAAAAACAATTGGCACATATTCATGATTCTTTATGTAAAAGGAAGACAATCGGTTCATGCTAAAATACAGTTTATTCTTAGGTTCAATCAACTGTGCATTTATTACAGGTACATAAGTTTAAACACTTTAATTTTCAAATGAAACATCAACAAAAGCATTGTGTGAGCTTCATAATGGGTCACGATTTAAATAAAATTTAAATCACTCATGTGTTAATTAAGATACAACTGTTGGCCAAACAACATCTGTGAACCATACTGGGTTGATCTGGGTGTGACAGGAGGTTCCATCCCTGAGAGTGTTGACTTTGGTGACGGAAGATACAGTTTCAATCCAACCACAAATTGTGTTTTTTTTCAAGAAACCTAATATCCAACATGATTGTATATTAGCAGGCAAGTAAACAACTGGAGACTATTGATTCCTCCAAAAGTAATTAACTGAGTATTAGTGTCAGCTCTATCTAAATGTGTCAACTTAAGTGTCTGCATTGTTTCTAAACTCACATCACTTTCTCTCCTCTTTTCTTTTGTGTGTTATCGTCCAGCAATACAAATACAGAGATCTGACTGTACGTGAGATAACCAATGTCATCTCCCAGTACAAGGACTTGAAGCCGCTTATGGATGCTTATGGTATATTCAATCACGCCGTTCGTCTGTTTTTGACTGTTCTCTTTTATATTGTTAGCTTCTACGATGGTATAGCTTGTTGACATGGGATCTTCTTGCCAATTTAGTGTTTAACGATGGATCCACAAGAGACCTGATGAGCTTGACAGGAACTGTTCCAGTGAGCTACAGAGGTAAATAACCTTTCTCTTTCTTTCTAAAAAAAACACTATCTATGAAAACATGTGGGACATTATTGGTCTGTCAAATCTGAACGAGTGGGGCATAGAAAGTAGGGATGTGAACAATGTGACAAGTCGACTCATCGACCAATTTTTGACTCGTGCTCAAGTCGACTCCAAAAATAGGAATCGGAATTTTTAATTTATTTGATTTGTATGTCCGTGTTGCGAGTTCATGGGTGGTCGTGAGCGCGCTGCACGCGCTTCATTTCTGCAATGTGAGCGCATTAAAATCTCAGCTTCACTAAAGTTTTTTTCAAACTAGAGGAAAAACCAGTCCAGTGTAAAGTATGCAGCATAAAGTTATAACATTCATCTACGACCATGATGTCAATGACCTTCACCGGGAGACCTCGCCGGTGTGAACGAGTGAGCCGCCGTGCAGAAAAACTCTGTGGTTTAAAGCAGCTACGAGTAACTTTTAAATATCTTTATAACAGCCTAATTTTTCCTCTGATAATCATAAATTACCTTTAACAGCAAACGAGACCATCGTCTCCGACTATAGTTTTTATTACTGCATTTGGTCTGGTCGCATACCCAGTCCGATTTTCAGCTTGCGCATGCAGGCTCTATGGTCACATATTCGTATCGGTCGCAGATTTCAAGGTATCTCAGCAACGCGATTTGAGAAGCCTATCCCTCCAGGTGAGGGAAGGGGAGCGGGAGCCTTGTTTGAGACAGTTATTTGTCGTCATAATGACTGATAACGGGGCTGAACCATCAAAGAAAAAAATTAAAATTCTATGAAGAAAAGCTAAAAGGGAGAGTGATAGACGGGCGGGAGGAGGGCGTTGCCAAGCAACGTGTACACACGTTCACAGGAGTGAACTAGACTGCAGTGTAATGAATGAGCGGTACTAAAACAAATTTTACTTTGCTTCAAAATACTACTTCTTTTGTCCAAAGGGGCCGCCAACCGCCAAAGTTACTCGTAGCCACCGCAAAAATTATAATTGGGGTCATCCTGACTGTTAACATTGTTGAGGGGAACAGCTTCCGCAATCTGATGGCATTTCTCGAGCCTGAATACACAGAGCCATGTCCACAATCTGACTGCGACTAAAGGGACTGTACAGTTAGCCGCCTCCCTCTGTTAGTTTCTGTTTACTGCCGAGTAAGTTACAATCACCACCAACGCATAGACGGCATTATTAAAGCCTCACATATTTAGTATCAGAAGGGCGATGCAAATTCTGAAGTCTAAACACACACAGCGGCAGTAGTGTTGCTCATTCTTATCAGACAGCACCACAACTGCGTGCTGCTGCTGCTGCAAAAAAAAAAAATGGCACAGCCTTTCTTTCCTGAATTGATCGATTTGTCCAGCTCAGCTTCAAGCCAAATCCATTGTTTTTTTAACATTGAAGTTAGAATTGCTCCTTTTCATTGCTATCTTGCTTGATATCAAAACATTGTTACACCATATCATAATTGAAATTGACTTCTGCTGAATGAAAAATAAAACAATTCAAATGTGTCCCTCAAATCTGACATTATAACATAGTGAATGGGTGTGTTTGTGTGTTTTTCTCTCCTCCTGTAGGCAACGTCTACAACATCCCAGTTTGTTTGTGGTTGCTGGACACATATCCCTATAACCCTCCCATATGTTTTGTGAAACCTACCAGTGCCATGATGATCAAAACTGGCAAGCACATCGATGCCAATGGCAAGATCTACCTGCCTTATCTACATGAGTGGAAGCATGTAAGTGTGAGATATTCAATCTGTGGTTTTAGTTAGGCAATGACAATATGTGTCACGTCTAAAAAATTCAAACGATTTAAAAATTGATAATAAAAAAAAAATTAAAAGCTCTGTGTTAAATTAGGTTGTTACGAATTTTTGGGGTCAGTTCTGTGGAAGGTGGCTAATACATACCACTCTATTAAAAGCATAAGATTTAAGGTATACTATGCAACATTTTAATGAAAACATTGTTTATATAGTCACACAAAAATAATCCCTCTCAATGATCACTTCTGCCCCACTTTAATATGTGGTGGTGTGTTAATCTGCGCAGTCCTCCTCTCTCTGTCGGCTGTATTTTACATAGTAGCATTAGTTGATATAACAGAAGACTTAGGTCTAAGCTCTACCCCAGCACCTCCCTGCTACTTTGTGGGGCACAGAAGAAATGTAACTTTGTGATCTTTTGCAACATAAACAAGTCTTACCCCAAAGAACAAGCACAAGTACTCATTAATAGATCAGAAATTATGCAAGTAAAAGCTACCAAATGTTTGGGAATTTTAGTTGACAAAAGACTTAACTGGTCAAATCACATAGACCTGGTTAGCAAAAGGTCTACGAAGATAATGGGCAAAATAAGAAAAGTGTGTCCTCTGATTCATCCTTCTGCTCATTTAACCTTATACTATAGCTTTTTGTTTCTTTATTTGAACTACTGTAATCTGATCTGGGCAGCTTCATATCCCAACCATCTCAAGAAATGATGTATCATTCAGAAGCGATTCTTAAGATTCATCTCACATTCAAACAGATTTGCTCCATCAGCACCACTTTTTATAAATTTTTCTATTTTGCGAATTCACAAATTAAATATATATCAGATATGTTTATTCATTCACACGTTTATTTACAGAAACCAAGATCTCCCTGAAAGCTTTCAGACTTTGTTTACTCACTCATTTAACGTACATTCACATCGTACTAGACAGAGCTACAATAACAACCTATCTTTAGCCTTTTCCCACACATCACATGATCAATTTAGTGTCTTATAGAGGCCCTGTATTATGGAATGTCTTACCTCCCCTATTAAGATCCATATCATCCCATTCACTCTTTAAAAAGTAGCTTAAAAAACATCTTATCTTTTCATGAATCACCACTGTCCTCTCCATTGCCCCACATTTTCTCTCTATATAAGACATGTATTCATCACATCCTTTTCCATCTAATTTTGATTATTTATGTTCTTTCTTAGTCTGTATTTGTTAGCCTTATAAATATGATTTGAGTGTGATTATTGACAGGGGTGGAACTCTTGTACAAGCCCATTGGTCTTCATTCCCTCCTTAAACCATTGATGTTAATGTGTGCTAAATAAATAAACTAAAACTAGAACAGAAGCCTCTCCGCTTCTTTGACTGGGGTTAGCTTTGGTTAGCTCAGTGGCTAACACACTGATATAAACTGTATGTCTAACTGGAAAGTGGTGCCCTCTCTCCCTCCTCTGTGTGTCAGTGACTGCTCCCGCGGCTATCGTGAAGATTCATTCTGCGTGTGTTGGTTTTTAAAACGTACCCTTCACTGTTTGTGTTGCAGCCTCAGTCCGACCTGTATGGTCTGATTCAGGTGATGATTGTGGTGTTTGGTGAAGAGCCTCCTGTGTTTTCCCGCCCGACCACACAAGCCCCCTACCAAGCCTTTCAAGCAGCAGGACCGCCTAACCGTGAGTGGCATACCTGTTTGTTTGTTTGTTTGTTAACAGGGGAATCAGAGTGGCCATGGCGTTGTTTGAACTTTTCAGAACAGGACGATCTACATGCTGCTTTTGCATACAGTGATATTGTACCGGTACCTTATCATCACCTATCAGTACAGTGAAAGCTGTGTCTAATATTTGGTCCACTCCATTCTTACCAATGATGGTAGACTAAATAGACACACCTTTAGTGAAAAATAAAATACTTTTCCCAAGTTTAAATGGTTTAAGTAGTGTCATATTCACATTTATGCTGGGTACTTCTCCCTTATCTTTGCTACACGTAAGTGATGCAATATTTTCATTGAGCACCAGATGGAGCTAAGATGCCACTACATCACACAATGGAAACATGAAAGTCAAGGTCTCAGTCTCAATAAAAGAGACAAATAATATTTTGACCTGTATGTCCTCACGTCTGATTGTTTATTTATCTCTCTTTACCTCAGCTTCCTACATGCCTGGCATGCCTGCAGTGTCACCTTATGGCCCAAATCCTACTCCGGGGTAAGATGTGTACCTAGTGGTTTTCTACCCCCCTCTCCCCCACCCAACACACATACAGTACACTCACTACAGTACGCAAACCTGTTCTGGCATGTTTGTTTTCGTGGTTTCTTCAGCATCAAATCACACAGAGGCATATTTATTGGTGAAACACTACAACTGGTTCAGGTACATTTATAGCTAAAAGTTAAAGATGGAATACAAATAAGGAAATGGGCTTAAGGCAAATCTAAAGACATCTGTCCTAGGTGTGCGATGCTGTACAATTTCCCGTTTTTCTTTCCTAATTCTGATCATTTCTGATTCATTTGAAGCTTCATTCACATACTGTATATAAGTACAATCATATCAATAAGGTTAAGTATTAATACATATTTTCTTTATGGATTTTGAGATATAGTTTATATATTTTTGTACTTTTCCTTTTCTTTTGTTAACAATATTTTCAAATGCATGAATAGAAACCTGGCCTAATTGTTTGAACTGCAATTGTGCTGTCAAGTTAATGGAAACACATTTTTGCAAAAGTTAAATATAGAAGATAAAGCATTGGCTATCTGTTGTTCATGTAACTATTTCCAGGGGCTATCAAGGATACCAGTACCCAGGGGGTAACTCTTACCCAGCCACTGCTGGACCTGCGCACTACCCCAACCAGACTCCAGTTTCCACAGTGGGTATGTATCACATTCAGTGCTTTTATCTCTCTTTCTAATGGGTACAATTCAAAGTTTTAAATGACCACAGGTTAAAGATGATACAGGCAAGATGCTGATGAATATGTTCACTCATACATGTGTTTGCACTTCCATGCACATCTCCTTTTTGTCCTAATATTGGAATACAAGGATACAATACATTTCCCTCTTTCCCTGGTCTTTGGTTAACCCTGAATTGAGACAAGTGACCTTTTGACTCGAACTTACTCACCTTCTGTGTGACTTTGGTGGCTCGCACCGGGCACCTACTGAAAGGTCATGAGTGTAACTAAAGCGGGGGCGCACTAAAGGCCAAAAGGGACCCTCAGGGGAAAAGAGGCACAGCACCCACTCTGGCCCGCACACACTACGCCCCAGAAGCACACAGGGCTATATTTAGTATTGGAAACAGTAACTACACACAAAGACAGACCTATGATGATCAAGGGACCCATCTGCTGTACCAAAATCCGTTAACACCAGTGAAATGCTTCTCATGGACAAGCATGCTGGAGGAACTTTAGCTGTCCCCTATTTTTAGCAAAGGAATAGAAATGGGTTTGGCTGTACAGTACTCAGAGCAACTCTGACATTTGTAGTGCTGACTTCAGACTGCACTCGAGGTGTTCTAGACTCTCAAGACATCCATCGTCGCCTTTCACTTTACATAACATGGATTTTTTACAGCTTGTCAGACTTTATTTTGTGATGGACTTTGATGACTGGTATCTCTGATATTTTATATTATCGGGAACATGTGCATTGGAACAAAATATTAGAAAAACCTGATGCATAAACTTGATGCAGTACTACCTTTCTGAACAGAGCAATATAACATATTGTTTATGAAAGCTTTCATTGTTATACCATCCAATAACACCTCCATAAACTACAGCCTTCAGTAAATAAAGATAGTGTTTACTGATTTATCTTTTTATTGGATTGTATTATTACAGAGGTCATTTTTGATTAACTCAGAATAAACTCTTATCATAAGCATCTTACTGTGCACGGGCAGTGTAAAATCAAATCAATGAGCGGAGAGACAGAACCGAGGCAGGTGTTTAAATACAGTGTTTACTAAAGCCTATGTACTCATCTTGAAGAAGTTTCTGGAGACTTGTCTTATCAGAAATATGTATTGAAGAGAACAGGACAGCAGCACAATTGAAAGGCTGTCTATTGGTACCCAATTCTGACAGTCCCTAACTGAGATCAGCGTTTAAACCTTGTGCCTAAGTATGCACACAAGCTTTTACAACACTTAAGGCATACAGACATATCCATATAAGGTTATTAAAAGCATGTGGGAAATTTCTATTGGATACTGCATCATAAACTAGTAACTATCATTATTAAAATCAAGTCGTCTTTTCCTCAGCACACACTCTCTGCAATCTCTAATGGGTGCCAAGCATATCAATGTTTTGGGTCTGTGCTGAAAACAGTGAACACAACCTTGGTGTCTAGGGAGATGACACTGTATCTGTACAGCTGACTTCAGTGTATTTTATCTGAAGACAAAGCTTAACTATTGTCTTGGAGATAGCAGATAGGCAATAAGTGTAAAAGTAGTTAATATTAGCTAGGCTTAAGAAAACTCCCTCACACAAAGCAGTATTTTAATTGTTGTGTGAGTGAATATCATTTGAAAGAAATGGTCAATCATCCCCCTGTAGAGCCCTATGCCACGGAGCATACAAGCTGTAATGGAGGCTCATTGTGGATACTTAATGTTTGCTTTCCTATAATTAGTTACCCATCTGTACCTTCTTAGCTTATCTTGCCTTCACACTGTTGATCATTATTCAATGGCTTGTCGGTAGGGCACACGATCTGATCACACTTGAAAAACATAACAATTCTACATGCATGAATGGACTAAGGGGAATATCACTTCACCTTTTTTTAAATGTTATATCCGTCAGAGGACCTTGAATCTGAAAGGTTTTAGCCAATAGGTCATGTTCATTGTCTCTCCTCCCTTCTAACCTCTCTTCCTTCTGAAGGCCCGAGCCGAGACGGCACCATTGGCGAGGACACCATCCGCGCTTCTCTGATCTCAGCCGTGAGCGACAAGCTCCGCTGGAGGATGAAGGAGGAGATGGACAGAGCTCAGGCCGAGCTGGACGCCCTGAAGAGAACAGAGGAGGACCTGAAGAAAGGCCATCAGAAGCTGGAGGAGATGGTCTCCAGACTGGACCAGGAAGTGGTGAGAGATCCTCCTCTTTTCAAATTTGGGGCGGCTGTGTGCGAAGTGGGTAGGGCGGTCGTCTGCAGGGTCGGTGGTTCGATTCCCCCGTCTCCCCGCCACATGGCGAAGTGTCCCTGGGCAAGACGCTGAACCCCAAATTCCTCCCGATAGTTTAGCCTGCTATCGGTGTATGAATGTGTGTGTGTGAAAGGTAACGTGGGAATGGGAACAGGTCTCCCTTGAAAATTAGTCAATGGGATTCACCTGTATAAATAAAGGGTTAAAAAAATTAAAAATAAAATGTTGTATCTGTATTATTATTTTTATTTGTGTCCTCTCCTGTTTTACTTTCCTTTCTTTCCATACCAATACAAACGATATGGTTGTGATCTTTTATCTTTCCACTAGACGGATGTAGACAGGAATATCGAGCTGCTGAAGAGGAAGGACGAGGAGCTGAGCGAGGCCTTGGAGAAGATGGAGAACCAGTCGGAGAACAATGACATTGATGACGTCATTGTGCCCACAGCACCGCTCTACAAACAGATCCTCAACCTGTACGCTGAAGAAAACGCCATTGAGGACACTATCTTCTATCTGGGAGAGGCCCTGCGCAGGGGTGTCATAGACCTGGAGGTGTTTCTCAAGGTGACCACACCAACACAACTGCCCACTAATGCATTACATAACCTGTGTAGTGTATTTCGTTATGACACATTCTAAGATTAAGGATAAATCAGGAGATTGTTTAATTACATACAGAGTTAACTATAAGGGGAGCCAGGAGTAGCTCTCGTGAGTATATGTGTGTGCAGGATAGGAATGTGTATTGCTTAGTGGGGGAAGCCATAGGTGAGATGTCTGTAGGTTACTTAGCATGCACACAAAGGGAGGCTCCGGGATGACTGTCTTGTAGGGGCAATTTAGGACAGTTTGGTGAAGATCTAACGGCTAGTTTATTGGCCCCTGGCTAAAGGGATTGTCTTGAAGTTACTGAATCAGACTTCCTGGCCCCAAATGGCAGAGCACCTTCATGAATACCCCAGATGTCCTCTAGACATTGTAGGTCATAGCTAGTTAGAGTCCACCAATCAGGAGTTAGGCGAGGTGGAGCTTACTGACCTACGGACCAATCAACTCACTTAGATTTCAGATTAAATGCCACCACAATACAGGAAAAATCGGGTCTTTTAGTATACAGGAACTTTTCATAGCTTTTGGTTTTAGGCATGTACCTCTATTAGTTTTTTGGCTACAAACACTTTAACTTTTTATTGGCTTCGTTTTGACTGCAGGATGAGTTTTGTTGCTTAAATAAAAGAATTGTTCCTGAGACCTCCTCATCTGCCTCAAACTGCGTCTTCTTTCATCAACCCACCACCAACGCCGTTTTTCTGAGTAAAGGCCGGAAAATATACTGCACCTGCATAGTTAAAGCAGCACAACACACACATCCATATTTTTCTCAGAAGAAAATCGACATGATGTGCAAATATTCGCTTCAGGTTGTGTGTTCAATATCCCGATTTTGAAATGACAAAAACGCAATATGTGTGTGGAACTGATTTAAAAATTGAAGCACATCAGTTATGTGAAAGAAAAACATGGCTGAAATGCCTTCTGTGTAGGCATGCATAAAGTGTGGCTCTCTGTGGTTTTAGCCTGACTGACTCTTATTCTCTCTTTTGTCTTTTCAGCATGTACGCCTCCTGTCCAGAAAGCAGTTCCAGCTTCGTGCCCTCATGCAGAAAGCTCGCAAGACTGCCGGCCTCAGTGACCTCTACTGACCCACACTGACTGCCTGGAAAAATTCATATCTCTATGCTCTCTTTCTCTCCTCTTCATCCTCCTCTATTCCCTTTTTTGATGTCCTCTTGTTCAAAAAGCCAACCTTTTTTTAATCTGTATAAAAAGAAAAATGTGTTGAGAACTGCTCAAAGTACAACAATTATGAAGAATTGGGATTGTCTTGTTTGGCAACATCAACATTTCAAACTGTGGCTGCAGTTGTAGTGGGACAATATTTGTAATTTTGAACAGACCAAATACTTTGAGATCATTATGCACTAACACACATGGCTCATTTGCAAGACATGACACCATAACGTTTATGCCCCATTATCAATTAAAAACGACTATGACCATGTTGCTTGAACAAAGTACTGCAGTCGATAACACAGAACATGCTTAACACACATATGCCATATTGGTAAAAGTGACGTGCGAGTCTATTATGTGTTTCTGTGTGGCGTACTGAGTTTATGTGTCGTCGTCCCGTGTAAGCTTTTTGTACAGAGCCCCATATGTCCACACCCCTTCATAGTGAAAAGGCTAGGCTCTGATATAAATACCCAGGGCGACCTTTCAGTAAGGACAGGGGTCTGGGTCATGTTCAGTAGCAGTGATTACCTTTTATACAGTAAAGGTGACGAGGAAAAAGGACCTGAACTGATACATTTTGAGCTACGTGTCCTCACTGCTATTTTCTTTTTCCCTGTTCTGTGTGTTTCTCTACACATGGTGTGAGTGGGTTTTTTCTTCATTGTATGTCAGCTGCTCAGGTCTTACCTCCAGTCCGACTGCATTAACCTGTCAATCATGTACAGTGCTCGTTTTACTCTGTACAGTCTTTCTCTTTTAAGGTGGACACTAGTCTTGATGTACTTTATTTGAAGGTATTACAAAAGATGATTTTGTAATATTTTTTTTTTTTTTTTTTTTACTTTTCTGGTTTCCTTGTGCCGTCTACTCATTCTCAGTCCTCCTGAGAGATTTAGGTCTTCAGTAAATGTAAGGAAAAAGTTGTGAATATAGCCGGAGTGTTAGGGGTACATGAAATAACTATTGTATTAATCAAAAAAGTTAACTTATGTAAAGTTTGCAAACAGGTCTCATTTAAATTAGCCTCTTACTTAATGCACTTTGAATTGTATGATAGAGTATCTACTGTTATTATTTTGTTTCCAATTCAACCATAGACCACCTGTTCTTTTATATCTGTAGATTTATGTAAATCAGTACAAATAAAATAATTCTGCTTTAATGGCTCATGTCTTTGTGATTACTTTACTAATTCTAAATTATTATATATTTTTTTAAGATATTTTTTTGGCATTTTTATGCTTTATTGATAGTGTAGAGACAGAGTTGAAATGGGGCATAGGGGAGTGACATGCTGAGAACGACCGCGGGCTGGAATCGAACCCGGGTCCGCTGCTGGCCGAGGCCCATGGGGGGGGACGCCCTACCAACTGAGCTAAGGGCGCCCCCCCCTAATTCATCATTTCTGACAACAGTTTTTCTACACATTTAATGCAATAGTAATTGTTTTTTTTATGGAAACGTATAACTTCTAGGTGTTTTCTCACAAGAGCTGGACTGTACTCAAACCACATTGAGTATTTAAACAACATTTGGCAAGTGAAGGTCATTAACAGTATTTTAGAATCCAGTAGTAACTTTACACTGGTTGTACGTGTCATTTTCAAAAACAAGTAATTGGTGCAGCAGCATTTAGCTGGGTGATTTCTGTCTCAAAACCTCATTTGACAAATGTTAACCCATAGCTCTGCAGTCAGCTGAGCTCACTTGTTAAACTGCCTTGGCTTTTGCTAGGTTGCATGATGAAGAACAAAGAAAAACACATGTATCATTATCCTGGCAGATTTATTTGAAGTAGAGGCAAATATCAATATCCAGCTGCCACGATAGGTACAGTTCCTTAGTGAGGGAGTCAGGCAATTAATAGACCACATCCAATGCTTTAATTACACACATAGATGTTAACAGTTATACATAATCCAATAACATTTCTCTTAATCTCCTTGGGGCAGGTGGAGAATAAATACAAAATCCTTTGAGGGTATTAAGGGTGCACTAACAAATGACACCATCTTCAGGATTGTTACCTTCTGTTATGATTCATAACCTGACCCTTGGTCATAATTGTAGTTGACTCTTTCCCATTGGATCTCTGTTTCCCCTTTGCTCAGTTGAGTTATGGCATTTCACCTGGTTGGCAACCCCTTTAAAACACCTTTTTTTTAATTGTTTAACTGTCAGTGCACTTGTGGTTAGATTTGTTTAAAAAAAAAGGCTTCAATACCAACCAGTAGATACAGCATTGCTTCTCTCTCGAATGATAAGGTACTTTGGTATCACAGGATTTTGGGCCCAGTGATAATATACGGCAGTGTTTGTTACGACTCTAGGTGGATAGGAAGCCCTCCTCTTAGAGAATGGAATGTCTCCATTGTACTCCAAACAAACAAAAAAAAGAAAAGAAAAAAACAAACAAGAAACAGAGATTACCAAGTGGAAAAGACCAAACTGGCAACAAGCACAGAATGCACACACATTTCGTACAACTTGGGGTGTGAAAGAAGAAGCAGGGGGAAGAGTAACATACACCACAGAGACACTACATTGATACGCTCAATACGTGGAAGAAGCCTAACTTTTCATGTGCGTGTGAATATCTGAAAAGGTAGCTCTTATGTGTTAACCTACAGAAGACTGATGCCTCTATAGATATTCAGAGGGTTTCATTCACGCATTGCTGCTATGGACATATGAGGTACAGGAGGGAAGGGAGTCAACCACACCGTGTTGAATGTGGTGTTTAGAGTGGACTGCAGTATTTCAGAGGAGGGATGTTCACAGGGTCAGCTCCTTCTGAACGCCCCACAGGGTCTCGGCGCTCTTCTGCACCTGCTTCTCTTCATCGGGCTTCAGCGTCATGTGGATCACGTCGGTCAGGCCGCTGTTGCCAAGGACACAAGGCACACTCAGGAAGACCTCATCCTTCACTCCATGCATGCCCTGTCGGAAGAAGATTATTTCAAATAAAAAGGGAGATACAGTCAATAATAAAAAAGGTGCACTATGTAACTTTGGGTGTGTCAGAGAAGTGAACATTTTCGCTATAATAACTGAATAAACTTCATTTACTCACTAGGAAAATTGGATCCCCCTGGCCTGAACACTGTTTGAAGTTAAGAAAGCTACCTGAAAAAGTTACTGTTTCACTATTGGTGTTGTTTACGGGAGCAGGGCCCGCAGTTTTGTTTACAAGCATATTCTAGTATTATGTTCTGTTCCAGGTGTCTCAAAATAATTTTGTTCTGATTATACAATACGATAAGAGTACATGTAGAGAAGATATGTTTGGTAAACTAACAAAAGACCTTCCTCTGAGACTGCATAGTGCACCTTTAATACCATACATTTCATCATGGGATTTTTTTGGAACAGCAGAAAATGTATGGCTCGCTCCCAATCTCCTCACCTGGACCAGTGTGGACACAGGGTGCACTTTGTGTAGGTTCTTGGTGATGCTCTCCACCAGGTCGGCCACAGACATGCCAATGGCCCAGGAGGTGTAGCCCTTCAGCTTGATAACCTCATAGGCCCTGCAGTGCACATTACAATCATTATTAGAAAAACAATTATAAAATTAAAAAAAAGGAAAACAGCACAGCATGTCTCCTGCACTTGAAGGAAATAATTCCAGCTGTCAGCCTGCTGAAGACACATTTGCTCCCAATGTCTTCTTCCAGATGTTTACGTGCACAGAATGCAGCCGTTTATTACCAAGAGATAAGCGCTGAATTAACGGAGGCCTCCATGTTTGTTTAGTGTCTCAACTGACGTTTCCATGGGGGAAGTTTGTAACTGTCACTCCCCAGTCTCTGCTGTGCTAAGCTTGATGTATGCAGAATGATAAGTAAATACATCTGGTTCATGGGTGTTAGCTAACTAAACTGAATATGACTGTAATGCACCATACACTCAAATCCATCACTTATTCTTTACATGTGTGCAGTGTACAGTTCTCCAAGCGTATTCAAAAGAACTCTGAAGAGAGACACAAACAGACAAGTATGTTTTTTGTGTTGCAGTCTATTACTGGATGTTCCAATGGAAAATGATGCACCTTTGCCAATGTTCGTCCTGCTTTGAACCTTGTCTCCCAACTATCTTTTGATATCCTTTTATTAATACATGATACCTTTGTTAAACTCTTTGATAAATCAACTATTGTGTTGAGATAAGATAGTAAGATGGTACAGTATCAAAGTTTACAGGGCAAACTGTTGCACGACTTAACCTAATGCAGCAAAGCTGATTAGGTAACATGGAAATCATTAACAATAGGGTGAACTTTTGTTTGATCAGGTTTTTAATTAATGCTGACCAGGGAGTTTGAGTGAGCACTACTGTTACATGGCGTATCCTAGCTAATATATATTGTGTTTGTACAGACTGCCAGGCTCTGGCGAGACCTTAACACAGCAGTGTACTGTCTACCCGCCTCTGCTTGCCTCTTGGCTCACAGCCCTTATCAAATTCCTCACCAAGCTTAGTCAGCTGCACTGGATTCAATTGAAGGCTGTTTAGGATTTTCTTTTTGTCTTCATGGTAATAGGTCATTAGGGATTTTTTTTGTCTTCATGGTAATAAGTCATTGTGACTGCAGGAGGGCCATTAAACACTAAAGATCTATTCTGTTTCGATAAAAGATTTCATTTATGGCTCCCACCTCAGTGCTGGACAGATGGCCTTTGTGTGCACATGGCTGATTGCACTGCAGATTAAATTGTTGAGTGTGGGAGAGTGTTTTGCAGGGCGGTTTAGGGAGTTATTCAAGCCAATTGGTGGATAATTTACTCGAACAACTTATTTTTTTTCTTACCCATCAACCACCTCCTTATGGACCTGCTTCCACTTCTCACTATCGTCATCAGCCCCCATCTTTGGGTTCAGGGCCTGCAGAGAAACTCCGGCAACGTTGACACCGCTCCACACAGGCACTATGGGGAAAAATACCGACATATAATAGTGATGAATAAGCATGTCTCAAACACAAACTGTTTTTACACAAGGGAAATCATTGCAAACAGGTGCAGTAGAAAGCTGGCAGAGATTTCAAAAGGGTGCACTATGCAGTATCAGGGGAGGGTAACTTGTTTACCTACATTAAGTTTGCAAAACATATTTTCTCTACAGGTAACTCTTGAATAATTCTATAATCATAAGTCAAAGAAAATATATTTTGACTGACTGGAATACACTTGTCAACAAAACTCTGGACCTTGCTGCAGTGAACAACAGGGAAGTATCAACTTTAAAAGTAGCTTTCTGACTTCAAACCGTGTTCCAGGGATCCAGGGATGTGTACATTTTGTTTATTTAGTTACCAGAATATATACCTTATATATATATATATATATATATATATATAGTCAAGCTGCACTATGTTACTTTGGGTGTGTGTGTGTATATATATATATATATATATATATATATACACACACACACACACCCAAAGTAACATAGTGCAGCTTGACATTTTCTAGACAGAGCTGTGTAGCCTACCACTGGAGTCTCCGTGCTCTCCGACGATCCAGCCGTGGCAGCTGGAGGGGTGGAGGTGGAGCTTCTCTCCCATCAGGTGGCGGAAGCGGGCTGAGTCCAGGTTGGTGCCGGAGCCGATGACGCGGTGACGGGGGAAACCGCTCAGCTTCCACGCCACGTAGGTCAGGATGTCCACTGCAGGGGAAAGGACCATTTGTTTGTGGTGAGAAATAACAAATAATAAAAGAAGGTGTCAATTTAAGGAATAGTTCAACTTTTTTTTTTTTAGCTTTTTGCTTCACTGTTCGGCTCTAGAAAAAGGAGACAGAAACCGTTCCTGTAACTGTGCATACATTTTTCATAAAGAAACGGGAAAAGGTCGCTCATCCAGGTTAGCTTAGCTCAAACACTGGTAGTCAAGGGGAGCAGTTCAAAAAAATAAACGTTACAGCATCACTTAACACTCCTGTGTGCTTGTTTGGAATTGTTTACTTATCACATTATGTTGTGTTTTATACGAAGCTAACCTGACCTTCGCCTAACCGACCTTCGCCTATTTCTAAATAAAATGTACATTAACATGAACAGTTTCTGTCGCCTTTTCTTGGAACTCGAGAGTGAGGTGAAAAGCTAAAAAAAAATATGTGAACTATTCCTTTAAGATCCCATTGTCCATCCTCCCTCCCCCATTCAGTCACACCCCGCCTGTCTGTCTGACCTGGGTTGGAGACCACCAGCAGGATGCAGTTGGGGCTGTACTTGACGATGTTGGGGATGATGAACTTGAAGATGTTGACGTTGCGCTGAACCAGGTTCAGACGGCTCTCACCCTCCTGCTGGCGGGCGCCAGCGGTTACCACCACAACTTTGGAGTTAGCTGTCACACTGTAGTCTGAAAGAATTTAAAAAAGGAGAGATGATGGAGCCTTGAGAATGATACTTCAATTAAGGTTCATTCAATGAGAGTCAATACCAGCATTAAAAAAAAAAAAAATTTTCAACAGGCAAAAGTCTCGCTTATTTTTGTGAATTCTCACCTTTGTCGGCCACAATCTTGTGTGTCTTCAGGAAGAGGGATCCATGCTGCAGGTCCATGACCTCACCCTTCAGCTTGTCCTCCATCACATCAACCAGAGCCAGCTCATCACACAGGTCCTGATTATAGAAATACATACATCGAGTCATTCAGATTCACTACACACTCCATACAGTGTCTCTTACAGCAGATATTTTAAGTGGATAGCCTTACAACAAGGCCTACTCAGAGTGGTTTGACCTCTGTGTTACTCCCTGTACATAACTTGAACATTAAAATGAGGAACAACACCATGCATTGGCCTCTTTAGCTGCATTGTTAATGGTGACACTATCAGTGACCTGGTTTCTCTTGGCCTCTGCTGTCCCTCAGCTGGCACAGATCCAGCATATTTGGTGTTGTGAGTGGAACAGGACAGTATAAAGGGGAGTGCAGTGTTTCCTGTCTGGGCTTGCATAGATAGTGTTGCACCCTTGAAAAGAACGACTCCCGTCTTCTTTCGTTTTGGCAACTTCATTCTCCCCGGACTGCATATATTTTTTTATACAGGTTTTCACGAAGCAGCCGGACTTTCACAAAGCGTGTCTTATTCACGTTCAACTTTTCAACACAACAAATAGGAACACATCCTGATGACGTAAAATCTACTTATGCTAAATAACAAGAAAATAAAGTTTTAAAATAACATCTTTTTAACTTGTTAAATCTTATTCTAATGTACGTTTGTAGCTCAGTTCAATTTAGATATATTACATTTCTAGGACGCAACAATAGCATGCAGGTTTTTATCTCTACCATGCCGTTATATAGCTTATTTTATAGCCTCAAAGTCTAATTGACTGCAGCTCTCAGAGGTTTCTCAATACAGAGGATTTTCCTCGATTGTGTACTCGTGTCCATGTTGGTAATGTTGAGTTTTTTTTTTTTTTTTTTTTTATACTTTAAGGGTTTCATCCAAACCCCCTTATTCCCAGCCATGGCATCATCTTTGTTTCTTGCACATACTACTGTCATAACTCTCCTTTTACCCCATCTACTGTACTGTCACCTACTTTCCCCGTGCTCATTTCAACACTCTTTACACACACACTTCCCTCTCTTCACTTTCACAACTTCTCTCTCCATCTCCTACTTTGAGTATGTTGTGGTTGCGAGTTTGTGTAGGCGAGTTTAAAAACTTGTGATAAAAAGCAGATAATACAGAGTTAAAAGCAAAAGGTTTATTTCAAATAGCAAGAACTACCTCCGGAGGGATCACTGATAGCCCTATACACGAATGTAAGTCGTTAAGAGTGATCCCGTTTCTTAAAATCCTCATATACAAATTAAAGCACTTCTGCTCCACAGGGGGGGAGACGTCTAAATTACATCACAGTAGGGTTGCAACAGTTGAGGAGAGAAAGGCTGAGAGGCAGACAGTTCAATTTACATACATTGATATTGTAACAATGGGAGGGGCAGGCTGACTAGAGAATCCTAGAGGGCTTTCTGCATGGACAGTGTGTTAATTCAGATGTATAGTAAGGCTGGCTGGCAGATCAGCAGGGGTCGCCTACAACTTTCCCCCCACAAGTATTTAATTCCGGGAGGATTTTGTGTATGGATCGATAGGTTCCGACTCAACCACCCACAATGCATTGCGTCTTTTCAAATGACACAGAAGTTTTTTTTGTACTTCTTTATTTCTTCTGCATACTTTAGTGTACACAGCCCGACAAACCTCACATACACAATCGATCGTTAAGTAGACATGCATATGTATTACATACATGTTGAGTATGTAGGAGGGAGGACGTTAGTCGGGCTTTTCGAACACAGCCTCTTTTTTTTGTCTCACCTTGAGCAGGACGCTGATGGCTGCGGCCATGCCCACCATGCCGACACCCACCACCGTCACCTTGTTCCTGCTGCCAACAGGCTCCTCCTTCATCACATGGCTGATGAGCTTTTCCTTGGTGCTGGTCATCTGTGGTAAAAGCAGGGACAAAGACATGTGAGCGACAAAGGAATGGGAGGGTGTGTGGTGGAGGGTGTGTGTGCTTGTGTGTGAGAGAGGACATGTTGGGACAGAGGTGTTAGGAACAAAAAGATAAGCAAGTACATAAATGATAAAAGGGAGGAGGGAGGGAAGGTGTGAGGGGAAAAAGAGAGGCCGTAAAGTCGGCCTAGTGCTGCATAATGTATGTGACAGTTTGAATGATTTGCTACAACTAGGCCCACCGCACAAAGGTGTACGTGACTGGTTCTTCATCCTACTATGACTAGATCAAACTTGGATTTCCCCTTTTCCTCTCAGATACAGAATTGAAAGTGCGCCCTTTTGGCATACACATGACAAACGACTACTTCTTGTTTTGCAGTCATAGGTCTACCTCTCTTTTAATCTGGTTTACGTCCAGTAATGTTTTTTTTATATCCAGCCATTCCCTGCTTCACAAGAGCCTCTCTGGGTCTCTGTGGCAACCACTTCTGCCTGGGAAAAAAGTGCTGTAGCGCATACAATCCTCACACAGCTGATGACTATTTATATTTCCTGGTAGAGCGGACATGGCCGAGTGCTCATGCCTGCTGCAGGCGTTTCCATCAGTAGCTAGCATGACTAAGCTGGATCTCTGTGATGTGTGGAGGCAAGCACGTAGCACAGTACTGGACAAGGTTAATACACTGTAAAACCCTGAGAAGATACTTAAGACCTCTCCGCAGTGAGTTTGCACACAATAGTAGGATAAGGTAAGTGGGACAGTTATGCCTTATAACCACCTTAGCTGATTATCTCTCACTCAGAGGTGAGCTGGGTCCGTGCTTTTAATAAAGGATCCTCTTTTAACTTACAGTGAAGGCTTACTGTACATGGTAAATACTGGTGTTTCTTTAATGTTAAAAATGTTCTGCACACACCAGCCAAATTACTACTGTAGCATGACTGAGTGAGGATTACAAGAGGGATTATTAGCAGCTGAAAAGAACTTAATGCAATATAGTAGGAAAGAGAGAGGGATATGGATGATTTTAACGTCAGGCTCGGGATTATGAATTTCTGGGACTTAAAATAAGTATGCTAGCTTTGCACACAACTGGCAGGCTAAAGTGTGCGTGTGTGCGCTGTGCATTCCTGCATTATCATATTTCCCAGTTTGACATTTACTTAATTTGATCACCAACAGAGGCCAGCAGGGGTTTGCTGGTGCGGTGTCAGTTAGCAAGTAACAATTTTGCAGGCCAAAGAGAAGACATTTTGTTTCTGCACTCCTGAATGTCAGGGTATGGGATCAGAAAAAAAAAAGATCAGTCCATCCAAACTTTGATGCATCTTCAAATGACCACACACTGGGGTTTTACCAGTGTTTTGTTAACCCCCTGTGCAGCCATATCATTCAGTCAGAGAATCTACTGAAAGTAAATACAGGCTGCAACTGGCACTTATCCATCCAAGAAGCTGTGACACACATGGCATTGGTTTAATGAATCAGGAAATGGAAGCTACACAAAGGATGTATGGTGGATCAGAATGTTGAGACTAGAACATTGACAAATCACAGAGAGCCACTAGTGATAACACATCTGGAGCACCAACACATAGGCCACTAGACTCTCGTTGAGATAGGTCTGCCTCGAGCAGTTTGAATGCAATGTACTCCCTGTACAGACCACGTTAATGGCCAAGGCTGATGACTGACTAGTGGCAGCAGAGTGCATGCCCGCTTGTGTAACACTGCGCACAGGCCTATTACATCCACCCTATCCATCAGATGCAGCGATATACTGATTCAAACCTGATTCAAACCAATAACAAAAAAAAACAAATTGAAATATTTCTAGTGCAGGAGTTATGCTTGGACCGAATTATAGCCTGTAAGTCATGTATTTGCATTAGGCCTTACATCATAATGAAACCCCATCAATGTAACCGATATGGACGTGACTGCAACAAGTGGGAACCGAACTTACAGGCCCACATCCTGTTGCGTCTGCTGCTCCGTTTCACAGGGAGAAAGAAAAATGTAATCTTCCATTACAATAAATTAAATAGGCTACACACACACACAGGCCGAGTAAGCCGTCAAAAAAAGACGAAACTACTCCAACACACACCACGCCCCTTTCCGTATCCTCATACAAAGCGCATCAGGTTGGCGGTGTCCCTTCTTTTGCTGCTTTTTATCAACATATCGGTAAAATGGCTCAAACTAACGAATATTTCCGAGAAAGCGCGTGCATAGTAGCCTACACTAGTAAGTGTTAGGTCAGATGCCCTTTCTTACCTTTAGGCTTTAGGATAAACTGGTGGGATCACGGTCTGGAATATGTCTGCTCCTCCTGAGTGCAGCTTTTCCGCAGAAGTGGTGCTGAGGCGGGGCTGTCTTCCGGTATTTAAAGACAGCCCACCTCTCTCCGTAGATGTTACGTGGGCACATACTAATGAGCGATGGTGGGTCTGCGCGTGCAGGGTGTCACGTTCTAGGCAGGATGCGGCGATGAGGAGTCACGATGCTTCCTGTGTTGCTACTTCTTTTTGATGCCTACTGGCTATTTACTATCAGGGATTTTAAAATACAATAAAGGAAAACAAAAAAAAGGTCCCTCACTACAAAGACGTAGCCAAGGCTACACTAGTGTAAATATGTTAGAAGTGGGTCTCTTCCGCAATCCTATCCATCTAGACTACAATTCACCTAAACCATCCGGAATTTTTAAATGATAATGCAGGCCTATAGTGTAGCCTAATTGAAGAAGACCGTATCATTTCATGGCTCAGTTTGCAGGCGGGTGGAAGGCTGGACTAGGACCTATGCTTTCTGGCTATAACAGTGCACGTGCAGTGAGGATTTCCTAGTAGCCTACATCTTCCATATTATATAGGCTATGATGCATGAGACTGCAACGGTTGAACAGCGGGTTAAAGTGGGACTGTTATTTAGGCCTAAGCGATTTGCTATAGCTTATTACATCTGCACATCACTATATGCTTTAGTTTTCAGGGTACATAATGTAACAGCAAATGTGCTCTGGTCTAGGAGAGCATTGGGTGACGACAGCCAGATTCATTATGTCATCACTACTGTAGCTTACTAGATCAATTGCATTTGAGCGCCCTCTCCTGTTCGGTTTTAATTTCTTGCAACACAACGCCCTATTACCACCCCTGAAAAATACAAGCCATTTGTGTTTCCAAACTGAGGAATTGTCTTTATCTTATAAAGCTTATTCAGCAGAGAAAATGCACAGGAGTTGCATCTTAGTGACAACATAGAGTTTCCATTTATTTCATTCTTCTGGATCTGTTTGAACAACACTGTGACCAAATATTCGTGCTCTCGGACTATCCAGTTCCAGATACTGTTGGCTGCTATTTACACCTGTATGAATGTTGATCATTTCTGTTCAAGGGCAGGCTTCCAAGTGATTTTAAGTAATACGCAAAATGTATTTACCTATTTGAGAACAAACCCCTTTTACAAAGTTTTATTTTGTATTTGGACATCAAGCACTGAATGTCAGGTCATGATTCACAATACGCCATGTTACAAAACGGCAACAAAAAGGTCAACAACGGTGGAATAAAGCTCTCTGATCAGTGTAATACCTTTAATATTTTAAGCCAGTAAGTATTTTAGCAACAGGTGGGGATTGTCAAGTTACATCACTTTCCAGCCTCCGTCAATAACCAAATGTTGAAGTAGAACACAAGCTTTGCGTTTACTCATAACGTTTGTTGTCAGATTAGCACTTCCAACATGGAGACTGATGAGCTCAGCAGTAAACAAACCACAGGTGAGTAGAAAACAGCCATTAGTTTAAAATGTAGTTCTTAAATGGCCACAAAATACACATAGCACGTTAATGTCATTAGACAAAATCCCGCTTCCTTATTCCAATTTTTTTAAATCTTTGGTTTTAAATACCTGAACTTGATATAGCCTACATATGAACTGTTATATATATATATATATATATATATATATATATATATGCAAAAAAGTAAATTCTATGATAAATGCTTTCTCTTTGGGTTGTCCTTCTTCACAGGCAGTGTTCATCCACAGACGACCTTCACTTGTACTTCCCTATTTGTTTTTTTTGCCTCATATTTACTGACTGATGCATATGATTTCCATACTCCATTTGTCACCCTTGTGCACTGTTATTACTACCATGTGTGAGTCATTTGTGTCATGTTCACCTTCAAATGTGGACGAGTTGCAGGCACAGCTGGGTTCAAACCCATTCATTGAAGCACCATGTGCAACAGATTGCCAAAAGAACAACAGCCAACCCCTTAAATACCCTCCCACTAACTAATTAAGTTGGACTAAACCATTGGCGGGGGAGGTCACTACACACAGACATACATATACTCACACTGAGGCCAAAGCTACACATTATAAGAGGCCTCATAAAACAATACAAAGTGTCTATCTATGATAAAGAAAAGGGAGGGGAGTTATTCAGTTCTAATTAGATCAAGACTGGATTAATGGGAGGGTAGTGTATGGATCTGCATCAAAAATTGAGGATTTGCTCCTCAGCTTGTCAATAGGAGCAACAAGAACATCCCGTGTGTCTGTGTGTGTGTGTGTGTGTGTGTGTGTGTGTGTGTGTGTGTGTGTGTGTGTGTGTGTGTGTGTGTGTGTGTGTGTGTGTGTGTGTGTGTGTGTGTGTGTGTGTGTGTGTGTGTCTGTGTGTCTTACAAGTTGATGAAATGTGGCCCTGTGCCATTTGGATGGCTTGAGTGAGTCTAACAAGCCAAACTGATCTGCAGTGACTCAGCGTCTGCTCTGTACATTTTCAAGCTGAGTATATGTCCAGTCATTTCCAAGACCCACAATGAATAATAATGGAATATGTTTATGCGTAATAAAAACACCATGGTCACACTGATATGGGTGATGAGAGAATGGACAAATTAGTCAAACAAGCTGTTAAAAAGAAGAAAACAGACACCACAATTCAACTTTCAAAATATGCAAAATGTATTTACCTATTTGAGAACAAACCCCTTTTACAAAGTTGTATTTTGTATTTGGACATCAAGCACTGAATGTCAGGTCATGATTCACAATACGCCATGTTACAGAACGGCAACAAAAAGGTCAACAACGGTGGAATAAAGCTCTCTGATCAGTGTAATACCTTTAATATTTTAAGCCAGTAAGTATTTTAGCAACAGGTGGGGATTGTCAAGTTACATCACTTTCCAGCCTCCGTCAATAACCAAATGTTGAAGTAGAACACAAGCTTTGCGTTTACTCATAACATTTGTTGTCAGATTAGCACTTCCAACATGGAGACTGATGGGCTCAGCAGTAAACAAACCACAGGTGAGTAGAACACAGCCATTAGTTTCAAATGTAGTTCTTAAATGGCCACAAAATACACATAGCACGTTAATGTCATTAGACAAAATCCCGCTTCCTTATTCCAATTTTTAAAATCTTTGGTTACCTGAACTTGATATACATATGAACCGTTGATACCGTTGTTGTATTGTTAGGTACCAAAGGGAACAGGAGAACATGTACTTGTTACCTGCAGATAATATAGCCTACTTCAGAAACAAATGATGTGATGGAAGGAATGAAAGGATTAAGGCTAGCAGGCCAGTTTAAAGTTCAAGACTGTGGAGTACGCGGACCAGGCAGGAATCGGTGGTCAGCAGCTTTTTAAGAGAATGGCATTGATGGAAAAAAAAGGAAAATCTGTACACTGCAGGATTGAACTCACTCCAGAAGATAGCCGTAATGTGAAACCTAGGATGCTCCTACCTACACCTCAAACAAGAAGAAGCAAGCAGTTTGTTTAGCTTGAGGAAGAGGATACAAGTCCCCCAGGTAATATACATACTTTCCAAATGTGTAAGCAGTGCTATGTGTACCATTAAACAATAGACAGCTGCCATTCTGCAAACAATGCAATTCATTCTCCTATGTGGCAAGCAACATAACATTAGAGGAAGGATAATCACTCACAATGAGAAACTACAACTACAAACTACACTTTTTTATATAAGCAATATTATAGATATTGTTATTGCTTATATAAAATAGTGTGTCGCCTGTCATCCTGAAATATAAAGATGACCAAGACAGCTTTTTATGATATTGGTCATTAGCCTGTAAAACCATCTCCCATCTATGTTTCATAATGGTATTTCACATTCTGCTATCTAGTCTTATAGGAAAATTTAATATTGTTGACTTAATAAGCTGTCAGGTAAGGTTTGCCATACACAGAGTGGGTTTATATTGGAGCTCGACATGACAGGATACAGTTGGTGTATTGTTCTCTCATATCTTGTCACCTAAAATACAATGAAAAATGAAAAATTAGACTTTTTCAGTAAAAAAAGTTCCTCTTAGCACCTTTAAAGTATATTATTGGATGGTATAAGGGTCAGGTGAAAAATATAACTTATGGAACTACTGCAGGTCATTAAACAGATCTACCATCACTTTAAGAAACTATCTTTCCCTGCCAAGCCGTTAAAGGTCACGTAAAGTTACGGGAGTGCATTGCTGTTTTCTAATGACACACTTAACCCTTTTTACAACATATACACCTCTGCTTTTAGGTCATGTTCTAGGCATCAATGCTCTTATTATCTTTGCCACACCTGCTTCTGTAATGCCACCCTGGAAGCTATATTATGCTGTAACTGCTGCAGTCACTTGCTACTGCTGCTGCTCATATAGAATGTCATAAACTCCGCCGCCACCACAGCATTTATCTGTGGACTTTGAGTCTATGGTTGAAAAAAGGTTAATAATGCCAATTGCTGTCCTGCTTAGCTCTTTGTGTATCTTTCAGGTGTCATGGCCTATCCCATGTACATATTCTGCTCTCACAAAATAATCTTTTTACGTTTAATTACTATAGAATACTTTTTTAAAAATTCAGTAACTGTTATTGTGCAGTCCAGTGGATGTGAAAGTGAAAATAGGGTCTGTGCAATAAAAAAAAAAAACTTGGACCAAATTTAAACATATATTTTGTACATCCTTAATTCTTCTAAATATACTGTGCTGCTTTCCTTACTACAATGCTCAACTGCTCCTTCCTCTTGTTCTTATTTGTATGGATTTCCTTTCATGTCTCTGGTGGATATGATCAACCACTGGCTCAATACAAGTGGTTAGCCAGCAGGAGGAGCTATCATAAAGGCGGATGAAGAACCTTCCGGCTCTGCTATCGAGCTGATATGGTCACTATATGGACTTGAGCATATTGAGAACTAGTTTCTACTTAATGACTGCTACAACTTCGACATTATATAAAGCATTACTGGATATAGGAAGTTTTTAACATTCTGTCCAGTGAATTTCTCACCCCACAGTGCAATCTTATTCCAACACAGAAGATCCCTTGGTCAAATGATGACTGAAATTAATGTATCCATTTCATTTACAATTATCATTTTTTGGGGTGTAATCAAACGTTTTTCACACATAATCGCCAGCTGAAATAATGACATGACGTCAGTATTTTCCTACAGAGCCTACACCTACTGACTCATAATCCACCGTAGACTTTAAGGTTGTCTGAGTCGATCAGCAAAAATGTAACTAGTTTTGAGGTGGATTGAATACTGCAAAATCTATAGCCTACTTTTAAATCTACACTCACCTTACAAAATACCACACTGTTTTGATTCAAGCTAAATTATACTCACATATAGACAATTCTCCACAAATGGCTGTCACAGCTCTTCAGTTTAATCAGCTATCACCTAGGCCCTCACTTTAAAAATAATAAAAACTACCACTAAAGTGGGTTTAGGTCCTCCAGTGTGCAACTCAGAAAGTCTAAATCACTGCTGGAGACAGAGGAACTTTCATAGGTGTTTGAAATGGTACTTCATCTCCTGTCGTTTTAATGTCCTCACTTTGCCTAGGGCGATGTGTAACTCCAAACTTTTCCCCACACTCTAAGACAACTTCTTCTCGTCCTTGCTTCTGAATGACTTGTCTTTGTCCCCATCTCACTTTCAGCGACTCTTCCAATGGGTCACTGGAGCGGATTGCCAATTCAATCAGTGCTCCACCTTCCCCCTCAGTGGGGAACAGAAACACTAGTTTTTCCATGTCGTACCCACCCCCCTTTCAAAGCACAGGGTCAGTTGCCAACACGCTGTTATTGCACAGGGCATTGGGACTGCAGTGTGTGTGTCTGCCCAGGGCCGTATCCTACCTGTTTCAGCCTGCCTTGTAATGGAGAAAATCTAATCACCTCGCAACTGCCAGCATCCTCCTCCTCCATCCTCTGTTTAGAAACAGAAACCGAGGCCAAGGAACAAGGCCGCATCAATCATAAATAAAAAAGCATTCTCAGAGGGGTCGAGATCACTCACACAATTCTATCAGAACAACAACCAACAACTGCCCGCTGACAGTGCGTTGTCGCTTTACCTCATGAACACATCCTCAGCCACCAACATTTTGAAAAAAACACACAATCCCCGTCTGGTATACTTGCCTTTTTTCATTGCTAATTTGTCCTTGCCTTGTCTTTCAAAATGGATCAAATACTCTTTTTGCTCTCTCTCCCTTTCATCCCACAGCCACTTCTCACTTTCCCTCTCCTTCATATCTCCCCCCTCCCCTCCCTGTCCTTCCCAAGCTCACAGCCCTCCTCAACTTCCTCCTCCTCCTTCCCTTTTCCTCTCCTTTTCCAGTTTCGCTCCATGCACACCTTCTGTCTAAGATTGATAACATCCCCGATGGAGCTCCTTTATTAGCCACCCACAGGCAGATTAGCCGCAGCAATAATACACCAATCAACAGCAATTATGCACTGATAAACCCAGGGAGAGCTCTGCTGGGTGCTGCTGGGTAAAGGATGGAAGCAGTTGTGTGTGGAGTGTTTGGGTGTGTTTTTCAGTGCCGGAATGAAAGGTTGTGTGTGTGTCTGCGCATACATTAACATGTGTTACACAAGTTTATTTAATTGAGTCATTTGTTTCTTGGCCCGCAGTCTTAAATCCCTTCATAAGGCATATTATAACAATCAGGTGAAAAGTCAGCCCTTGTCCCCTTGGTCCTTATCAGGTGCTAATTGAAGCCATGGTCAGGCAGGCTGTGTTGTAATTTCAAAGTTATAATTGAAAGTATACGCATGAGTGTGGCAAAACCAGCTGAATGAATGGTTTCGAATCAATTTGACGTATCATTACGCTCTGAGTTTTGCTATTATGGTTGGAAGACGTCCCTTCTCCTATCATTACAGCATATTAAAACACTTCAGTTACAATGTTGGCACTTGCTTGTTTTTGGACTGTGCTGTCTCAACACCAGCCTGGCATTGTTATAGAGCTAAATGATGATTTAAACGAGTGGAAGGCTAGCTATGAGTTTCCTGCCCGCAGGCATTCACACACCAGCCAAGTCTGATTTGAAGAACAGCTGTGTGGATTAAACTACCCCTCCACCCCCTCTGTCTTCTGCACACACAAACACTCATTCACACATGTGCAAGTGCACACCCGCACGTGCACAAACCAACAAGCAAGAGCTACTCTTTAATGGCAGACCAAAGCCCCTGCAAGCTGTTCACTGCTGTCTAACCGGTAAGCCCAGCAATCTTTCAATTCCAAATTTGCTGTATACCAGCAGAGTCGCCAAA
>NC_137234.1:19632997-19795497 GCF_949987685.1 Ammodytes marinus | reverse complement strand
TCAGAAAAAGAGTTAGATTATTTTTTCTAGACATTGTTCAAAAAGACAATCATCATAATACTGGCCATACCTACTTTAACACATGTAATTCAGTTGATATTTGTGTTTGGATGTACCTTCTGGTAGTTTAGTCATTTGTGGACTGTTCATGGGGTACTCCATAATATGTGGAGAAACAAACAAATACAGTCAAAGTTTCTATTATATTATCTGACACATGAAGTTGTTCAAATGATTTCTGCCATTCTAACTGTCAACACAAGGACAAATCATTCATTTCGCTCTGTTCGACGGCTCAATAGCAGGCATCCAGTAGCCATCAGTCATACGGTATAAAAAGGGTAACCCCTGCTTATCTGATGATTCATGGGGTGTGATTCTCTTTGTAGAGCTGTGGTGAGCCACTCAAACTCTGCCGCCTGACTTGTAGGCTATTAAAGCCACTGGAGACAATTAATAGAAATGTTTAGGGTGTGGTGTGGGTTGGAGTGGGCACGCAAATCTTATCTCTCTCCAAATAACTTTAACTGCAGAATCGATATGGTAGGAGCATACATCTCAACACGGGATAAAGACATGCAGACACATGTGTAAATCTCTTCAAACCAGTTCAAGATGATGTGTATCTGAAAACTTGCTTGTACACACACGTCAAATTGTGTGATGTCTAGCTTAAATTGAGTGCAAACTGATGATGAATAAACTAAATGGACATAAGAAAAATAACTGCCCTCATTTAATGTACAGTATGTTGTGTTCCCTACGACACGAGTTATAGCAGTATGATGTATAATCTGTTTGCTCATATAAACACATTCTCTTATTGTCATAATATTGCCCCTGCTATTATATGTCTCCTGCATGTGTGCTATGAGATTCAACACCATGACTTGTCATGTCATACAAAGTAAAGGTTGCCGTTTGTTATCATCAGCATCCTCTTATTTCGACATTATTGGATTTAATATATTTGTGACCGCAGGGGTAAAACTCCATATTGAAAGGTCTCCATTTAGGTTACCCATTGTACCCCTGGTTCTATTTTACAGGTGTCACCCTCGAAATCATATTCTATATAGGCTTAGTATTGCATGCACATGTAGGCCCATTCAATGTACCTTTCATGACTTAAAAAAGGTCACCAGCTATTCACTTTTCCTTGGCGCGAAACATGGACTTGGTCAAATTAAAGTAGCATAGCACACAATAATTGCATCTCGAGCCAAGCTTCATTGTTGGGCTCATGACGCTTATATGATCGAGCCTTGAACAGCAATGAAAGCCCTCACCGTATAGCACAGAGGGGTCGACCTTGATCTCTACTTCACCTCTAGAAATGTTTTTGTAGTTATTTTCCTTTCGGAAATTACAAAACAGGTTTAATGTACTTAAGGAGCAACTTCTTCGTATATCTTCAGACGAACCATTTCAAATCTTCTGACATTAGTCACCTTACCACCTTCCTTATAGTGACGTGAAGAGATTTGTTTTTCAACGTACAAGATGGAAAACATTCCAGGTCGTTGTTCTGTACAATGCTGTGTTTCATTCTACATGGCTTCGGGAAAAAAACGGTTTTCCTGCAATTCGATGCACATGATACATAATGTGCCATGTGTTTTTCTTTCAAGTAAGTCCATTAAATAATGTACCTAGCACACATAGCCAGGTTCTAAAAGGATACAGCGAGTGACATTGCCAGAAGCAGTTTTTTAAATTGGCTAGAGAGGAAAGCTTGGTTTGGTGTGTGTGTGTGTGTGTGTGTGTGTGTGTGTGTGTGTGTGTGTGTGTGTGTGTGTGTGTGTGTGTGTGTGTGTGTGTGTGTGTGTGTGTGTGTGTGTGAGTCATTCTCAAGGGTATTCAGCCTGTGTATGACCAGGAAAGGTCACCTATGTAGCAAGACCCACAAGCAACTGCTCTTAATAGAGACTAGATGGGTATTGGCAAATAGTCAGTGCTTTTAAAAAAAACGTCTGTGTTTTCTTTTCTACAAAACATCAGTAACAGGGTCTGATGTAGGAATGGTGAAGGGTCAGTGGAAAGAATGGAGAGGGTGAAAAAGTCCATGCTTTTAAGTTTAATACATGATTAAATGAATGAATTTAATGGTGTGTGCAGTTCATAAGTGTACAGTACCAACTCCAGCAAATACGGCTGGATGAGCAATGACACTCTTGGTGAATGATGCTTGTGTAGTGTTTAAGATGGACTGGGTTGCATTAATACAACACTACCTTAATGACTTTACAGTTTTTGTTTTGTTTTTACTTCTCATTCACCCATTTACACACCCATTTACACACACACACACACACACACACACACACACACACACACACACACACACACACACACACACACACACACACACACATACACACCCTTACGCATTTTTAACGATGGAGAAATCACAGAAGAGGATATTCTTGTGTACCATATGTAGTGTGTTTTCACTCAAACTGATAATGAGCCATGGAGACGAAAAGGGATTTGTGCCTAACGAGTGATTCAGTGACTTTATTACAATTAAACGTAGTTGTGCTTTGGTCCTTCACCCCACGCTGCCATTAAACGTCCCTGTGATTAGAGAGGCGCACACAGCCAACCTAATTATCCAACACTACAGCCAAACCCTCGTAATGATTACTAACAGTTTGCGTCTTATACTGCAATTATTTTATTTGCGATGGCAAAAAGCTATGATTAAAGGAAATGCATGTCAATGAGTGTGTGTGTCTATGTGTGTGTGTTTGTGTCTAGGTATATCTACGTGCTTCATGCGTAGATATAAAAAAAACTAACAAATGTGCTTCTGCTGTATTTTTTTCCAACGCTTGTCTTAGGCTACAGAGAAATCCCCCTACATTCTAGAGTATGTTTTCCTGTTACCAGAGCTGTCCAGAGGCTTGAAGGCTGCAGCAGTGAAGTGAAGAAACAGAAGCAAACTGGGTCAAATGACTGTTGTTTTGATTTTCATGATGCAAGTAGAAAGAGGTGAGATGTGCCAGACAGTTTGGCGATGTGAGTAAAATCCAAGACTGTCTCCATTGCCCTGTTGAGATCAAGTCTGGGAACATTTGTCACATTTGTGTACTGTTCTAAATTCAGAGGAACCATCATTGTTTCCACAACTGTCATTTTTAAGAGCATTATCTATGTCCCTGTTTTAGGGCGTTTCGGGAGTGAACCAATGTTAATTTCTAACCAGCAGAGGGCACTGTAGCTGCGGCTTTGTGTCAGTGTGTGTGTGTGTAAGTGTGGATGTGCATGCTTATTCCCTCTGGTGAGTATTCCCTTCACAGCCTCACTCATGGGCATGTCAGTGTAGGACCAGCAGACTGTAGTGACATTTGAAATGAACACCAGCCTACCAATGAGCATGGTACATGAACATGCTGGGATGTAGGAACATATGTTCTTGTGTGTGCATGCATGTGTGTTTTTGTGTGTGTGTGTGTGTGTGTGTGCGCGCGCATGTTTGCATGCATGTGCGTATGATCACACTCATTTGCATAAAAAAGTGGTGAGGGCTCAAGCGTCCCACACTCCAAAGTCCCCATGCAGACTCGGAGACGTGCACAAGTGTCCTCCAGTGTCTGGATAATTATGTGATTTTATCCCACACGTACATGTGACTATAGAAGACACATTCCTTCTCATTCTTCTGCACGTGGAGCCCCTGTCTTCTTGTGTTAACCTGAAAGCTACACAGTTGAGTGTACTGTTTTGGGTTACTCTTTCTATTTATGCTGCACCTTTTTATTTGAGAGAGAGAGACTGTGGGAAGAGTAGCCTGTCCCCTCTCTTCTGTGCGCCTTACCTGACCCGATGTTCTTTGTGTCAGCAGTGGGGAGGGTAAGGTATCTTTTATAATGAGAAGCCTGAGCAAAGTATGAGCAACTTCTTTCACTTTCTCTTCTTATTTGTCACTATTTTTCTGTCCCTGATGCTGTTCTCCTTTCTTTCTTTTTTTCATATTTGATTTTGGTATGCCCCTTTCCTTCCCTTAGTTTGTGAGCTGCGATCAAGCTTAACAAGCCAACAGATGAGGCTTCTACAGTATTATGTCAGGCAGAGGTCCGGTCGGTCATCCCAAAACTGCCCTTTCATTCATTTGTCTCCTCTCTAAATGTTTGCAGATGAACACTAATAGTCTCCTCTGTATGTGGATGACACCCTAATTAATCAAGCACACCATGCTGGCCCACTCCAGCAACTGCCAACAGTTTCCAGCACGTAGCTAGCTGGCAATAACCAGTTTGTACAACCCTGAAGGGCTCTGAGTTCACACGTTTGTGTTTGTGTGTGTGTGAAACAGTTGTTCCTGGGTGGAAACATTGTAATACTACCAGTTTGTGTGTATGTGTGTGTGTGTATGTGTGCGTGCGCATGGGGGGTAGCGAGCAGTTAATGTAAGGGTAATGATACAGCACCCAGTTGAATTGGTCCAACTCTACTGTGAAGCTATTTATTATGTGGTAGTATGGTGGAGGCATTATGCAGTCTGCTAGGCTCACGCTCATGTCGGGAGGTTATTGGACTCTTGCTACACATCAAATATGTTGCCTATTTGGTGAAGCTCTCCCTCCTCTATCTATAGCCCTGTTCTTTTCTCTCTGGTGCACCTAATCTTTTATCACTTCTCCCTCTAGTCTAGCGAACAGATAAAAAGGAAAAAAAAACTAAACTACGTAATAATTACTGTCCAAGAGGGTATTTTCCATGTACACAATATTCCATTCCTTCTAGCCTTTCATTACAGATATGTTGATCTGTTGTTTGTGGTAGAGAACTATTGCTATTTGGCTGTAGATTTATTTATTTATTTATTTATTATTATTCTTCCGGACAATTACACATAATACATAATTTTCTCATTGCATATTCATACATATTACTTTGTGTTATCGTCCGAAGGGAAGCAGGAGAAGCCAAAGGCTTATCGGGTCCCGCCCCCATTTCTAAAATCTAACACAGGACTCTGATAATTATGGCAGGAATTCCAGAAACATCCAGAAGACAAGAATCTGGTTAGAATTTAGTTTGTCCTGTTAATTGAATTTCTGCATGCGTGGTGGTGGCCCTGTAGTAAATATGCACACATAAACACACGGGCATGCCAACCCACGAAGCTCAAACTCTAAACTAAGAAGACTTCTCATTAATTTTCTTTGGAGGGAAGCGGGGGAGGGAGGGAGGGAGGGAGGGAAGGTGGTAGGTCTGTGAAGGAGTGGAGGAGAAGGATTGATGGGAAGCAGGGAGGTACAGGCAAGGTGATTAAAAACTCAAGCTACAGATGTTTGTGGAACACTTCAAAGTGGTGCCTGCGTGCCAGTGCCAGCGCTGGGCACGATGCATTATTGAGATGGTGCCCACACCTGGCAACCTGGCGCTGACATCACATGGCCTGTCCACCTGGCACCATGCAGTCACGTGGCTGACATTTTGGGTCACACCGCCCCGGCGCGCACACACACACACACACACACACACACACACACACACACACACACACACACACACACACACACACAAGCCCAGATCCCAGTGGTGGTGAAGGGCATCAGGGGGAAACAGCACACATGCTCAACATAGACCTCAAAGGCACTTAACTGGGGCATGAGCAGTTTGTGTACTAAACTTCATGAATGAAAAGTGAGGAGGCCAGAAATAATGTTGTGAAGCATGGAATTGCGTTTCCCCTCACTTATATTGAGTGAGACGTTTCTAGTTGTGAATGTTTCTCTCCTACCTGCCGGATATACAGCTTGAAAAAAAATTAAGAGACCTGTCTGGATTTTTCCTAAATCTTCATCTCTACATTACTTAATGTAGTGAGCTACAGTGGTAAAACTATAGTGCATAACTTTTTCATGAACGAATGTCGGTTACATTCAAACCATTGCCAAATGAGTTGACACAGAGATTAAGCTAAGATCAGCTCCACAAAACTCTCTCTGTATTTCTCAGTATGCCAGCGTTTACAGACTGGTTTCTCCTCCGACACTGGTTCAGGATCTCAAGAAGCGTCCGCGAAATGTCTCAGTTGACAGTGTGATTACTCAGAATCCCTAATGGGGGCAAGAGAAGTTAGGCACTATGGCTTTAAGTCTACAACAAAGCACACTTGTAATCAGCTTTGTCTTGTGTGAGGGAAGATGAAGAGGAATTAGATGATGCATTACATTGTGATTACAACAACATAAGTTCCTGTTCAATAATTTAATAAAAATTCAATGGTGATAACTCGGTATTATCCGGAATATCTAGAGGTATACGCCTGGGATTCTTTTTGGAACATCTTGAGCCTTGAGGTAGCCTACGGTGTGCAGTGTTGATGCGATTCTTTCTTCTTAATATTTTAGCAGCCCCCTCTCATCCTTGCATTCTGTTCAAGAATATTTAGAGGACATGTGTGTGTGTGTGTGTGTGTGTGTGTGTGTGTGTGTGTGTGTGAGTGTGTGTGAGCATGTGTGAGCGTGAATAACTTTGTGTGTGAGTGTGCGTGTGTCTGTGTGTGTGCCTGTGTGTTTCTGCTGCATGTGTCCCCTGACACCTGTACTCTCTCAGGGTGTGAGGGAACAGACAGAGGCCAGAGCCACAGTCACAGGTCTCAGACCAGTGGGGTGTGAAATGAATCGGAGGGCCAGCAGCACACTGTCTCCCTGCTGCACACACACACAAACACACACAATATGTGCGGTTGGGTTTGTGCGATGTGTCTATGTGTGTGACAGAGAGTAGGTAATACAGGAGAGCTTTTGGTAAGCACACAGCAAAAGAAAGACGAGGGGACAGAGACAAGAAACCATCTCGTACTGTTGAATAATTCCTTTTTTGCAAGAATAGAAGCACCTCAGTTAAAGTCAGTGTATATATATATATATATATATATATATATATATATATATATATATATATACACAGACTGTATATATTTGGGAATGTTGTAACACTTTCTGGTGAGAAATGGTTTTTGTAGCGATGTAGGATCCATTTCGCTTCAACGGTTTAGTTTAGTTCAGCCTCTTTTGTCTCCAAGGCAAGGCTAGCAGCTGCCCTGGTTTTCAAGTTCTGGTTTCAAGGCCCCAAAAGCCCCAGGTTCCCTGCTATTCAGCTGCTTTCGGTAATTTGATTACTTTCATATTTGCTATGGAATTGGTGCCAGTACAGTGTAGGGACCATGTGTCTAATTCAAACTTTGTGGGCTTAATTATTTAATGTTTAAATCAACTCAAGTGCATATTCATAACTACCGTTGTGCTTAAATGGCCACAAATAAACTCCAAGTAATGGTTCTCTTTGCACTGGATTTCACAGTCATGGTCTTGTGCTTTGCTCATTGTTACCTCACCTGGATATCTGACCGTCATTGTGCAGACACATGCATGGATGGGTAGAGTTTTGTGCTTCACACTTACATTTGAGCTTAAAACAGAGATAAGGCTATACTCACAGTTTGGTCCAAAAGGCAAAAAACATGAGCTTGAAAACTTGTAGCCTCCAGTGCACAAACACTGCGAATGGACTTTTCTGTGTAGGATACATATTGTGTAGGCTACATCAGTTAAACTTAATAATAATAATAATAATAATAATGATTTTCAACAAAGTAGGCTTAATTCAACTTTTTTTGTTGAAAAAAACACAACATCCACCTCTGTTTGAAGAAGAGAATGTGTTTGCCAAATGGTGTAAACATCTTAAACCTGACTGAAGTACGGCCTTTAGCCTTGTTGTTTTTCCCAAGCCAGATCCAAACATGTTGTTAAAAGCTTGACCGTTGTTTTCTTCTGTTCTCTATTCAGTTGTAGGCTAAAACAGATAGCCTATGTTAATTGCAAACGAGTTCATTTATGTTTAAACTCTCCTTTTCACAACCGGTAACTTTTCTAGGGGAAAAGCTAAAAAAAAAAAATGGTCCAGCAACAAGAAAGAGTGGAGGGGGGGGGGGGGGCATCCAACAGGTCAATCGGGCTTTCTGATTGGCTGTTTCCGCTTTCGATCAACTCCCTGACGGCTCCGCTCCGCAGCACCTCCCACAGACGCACAGCGGCAACGCAGCCTCGGTCCGCCGACAATGATATTCCAGCAGTGAGGCACTTGCGGCTCGTCTGCGGCGGTAGGGAGAAAAAAAAAGGAGAGAAAGAGCGAACCTCACCTCCTCAAACAAGCGAGTGTGGTGTGGGCTAGGGAAACAGAGACGGACGGACGGCGACGAAGAGAGAGAGAGAGAGAGTGAGGGAAAGAGAGAGAGAGAGAGAAAGAGAAGAGGCTGTGGAGTAACAGAAAAGCCACCGCAGCGGCTTGGACCTCCAGCAAAGGAGTGTTTCATTTGTCTGTAAAGTGTCCAGTTTTTTTTCCGCCCAGATTTCGACATGTCATCGTCCGGCAAAGACAACAGCGGTGCCCAACACGCCAATTACGTGGGACCTTACCGTTTGGAGAAGACGCTCGGCAAAGGACAGACAGGTTAGTTGGGACAGCTCACTGCAACAACCTCCCTACCCCTGTTTTAATTGCACTATTTACCCTCTGAGCGAGTTGAACGTTTTGCCGGCTGGTTGTCTGCAGGTGATAACTAAACGAACTAACCGCTTAGTTAAAAACACCTGCCAAGCCTTGTGGGGTATTTTTATTTTGTGGGGGATAGGCTACCGGTGGGCTGACATAATCATTGTTCACACAGTAGGACGAGAAGAGGTGTGGGGCTGGTAGTGGTAGGGGATTTAAGGTGATGTTGCTTTTGCATTGGCTTGTAGGGCTGTACGTTGGCGTTGGACTGGGTGTGTGTGTGTGTGAGTGTGTGCGAATACGAGAGCAAGAACAACGTGGAAAGCGCCCAAAGCCGAGATCGATGACAGCGTGAGGGGCTGTGGAAATGAACTTTTTGTGTGTATCTGCCAGTGTGTGTGTGTGTGTCCAGTGAATGGAGCACACCGCCGTTAATCCCGATTTGCCTGATACATTGATCTATTCTTAGTGCAGGCAGAGAAACAAGCAGGCAAGCAGGCAGGCGTTTCTCCTATAGCCAAGGCTCCGACTGCAATACGTGGGTTTCTCTTTCCTCCGATGTGTAGAAGAGGGTCCCCACCTTGACACATTACATCGAGCTGTACATCACAGAGCAGGCAGGGACATAAAATAACAAGAGCTGCACACTGATCTTTATTCATTTACCCCAAGGGGATGTAACCCGGCTGCCTTGAATAATGAGTTGGATGTTCATGTTTTATCTTAGCATATAGACGGCAATGACACCGCAGTTTGTCAGAGTAGAAGACACAGGACTTAATTCTCTAATATTTTAATGCGTTTTGGTGATACTGGTATGTTTTATTTTATTTTGTAGGAGCACTATAGCTTAGTCCAGCCCTGTTGTCAGCAGCACTGGTGGTGACTGCACAGCGTGAATCCTTTGCGGTCAACTATGCAGCCAGTGGGGGCCATGTGAAAGGAGAGGCTGGCAGGCACAGCCCTGTGTGTGTGTGTGTGTGTGTGTGTGTGTGTGTGTGTGTGTGTGTGTGTGTGTGTGTGTGTGTGTGTGTGTGTGTGTGTGTGTGTGTGTGTGTGTGTGTGTGTGTGTGTGTGTGTGTGTGTGTGTGTGTGTGTGTGTGTGTGTGTGTGTGTGTGTGTGTGTGTGTGTGTGTGTGTGTGTGTGTGTGTGTGTGTGTGTGTGTGTGTGTGTGTGTGTGTGTGTGTGTGTGTGTGTGAGAGAGAGTGTGTGAGTGTCTGTAGGCTGAGATGGCAAGAGTGATGCAGCATGCTCTGTAAGCTCAGCACCCTTGAAGACACACAGAGGGACAGAGAGACAGAGAGAGACAGAAAGAGATAGAGGGAGAGAGAGAGTGACACAGAGATAGATAGAGAGAGAGAGAGGAGAGCAAGAGTCAGAGTCCTCTCCTTTCCACCCAGATATACATTTTTTTCTCCCATCTCCTCTCTAAAACGGCTACAATACCCAGTCCAGCTGGACATGCTGAGCAGCCGTGTGTGCATAAATGTCTGTGTGTTCCCTCAAACAGTACACGCTCGCTTCCTTGAAATTCTAAGCGGTCACTTCATTCACCTGGCTTGTGTCCTCAGTGTTCATTAACGGAGTTTGCTCTTCGCCTTCCAGTGGAAACGGTGCATGTGTTTTTCATAAGTGATGACCCCTCTATGACTGCAGCTGGACAGTACAGGACATTTGAAATACACACACAAATCCATAATTCAATTTCAAAAACAAGTTTCCTCTGTTCAGTGTGATTCTACTTGCGATTGCAGGATATCAACTATATCCGCAGACAGTGTATGTATCCTAGTATGATTTGTTTTCCTCTTTTTTTCCTCTTTTTTTTTTTACAATAGAAAAAATAAATGTTGCAGGCTATATGTTTCCAGTTGGCTCTTTCATAACAAATCAATAACAAATACAGGATTCAAAACACATCGGCTATTCTCCCTTTTCTCCTGCTACTCATATTTAATCATTGGTGCTTACAGGACGATGGCTGGCTCACTCACACAGTTAGATCTGTCTTTTTTTCCCCCCGATAGCTCTCAGGAGCGTCTTATTGGCTGTTTATGGTGGTATAGAGCTGGTATGATACAGTGTCTCTGAGATCATCCATGGCTCAGGATGTATTTACTTGAACGCTTTGGAGTTTCCCCCCCCCCCCCCCCTCTATAGCCTCTGATGTTAGACCCATGTAGGGTGCAGTAGACTATACGGGTCAGCGTGGGTCACACATCTTGTGCCAATGAACTTGGTCCCTTACATTTCCAACTCATTTGACTTTGAATTTGGTGACTTGCTATGAAACTTACAAATTGAATGATATGTATTTATTTTGAATGATTTTGGCCGGGGTTTGTCCAATTAAATTTTAACATTCCAAATCTGCAGCAATAACAGGGGCCTAGCAATTTATGTGTGTGTGTGTGTGTGTGTGTGTGTGTGTGTGTGTGTGTGTGTGTGTGTGTGTGTTCTGTGTTAGAAAAATTATTTGGTTACTGGCGTCTGCGTAGCTAGTCCGTGCCAAACCTATTCCAGATTAATGACGGTGCATAATATCCCATTCGTCCATTAACCATTCCGTTAATCTGTCAGAGCTCTTCCCAGGGCCTCCCCATGGTAAAAGGGTTGGCTTGGTAACCTGCGAGCGCCCAATAGGCATGGGATCTGATCATGAGTGGCAGCTGGGACCGTCCAGTGGACTAAATCCCGTGTGAGCTTTTCCCAGCCCTCGGTTGGCTGCTATTTATAGAGAGGGGGGGGGGGGAGAAAGCGGAAGGCCTCTCTGGTTGATCTGGCTGTCCTGCTCCATAGAAGTGGTGCTGTTCCATGTTCATTAAGTGATTAGGGCCTGTGTCCTGATACACACACACACACACACACACACACATGGCCAGCACAGTGGTTCTGGTTGGCTTCCTGATCTAATCCCCTACACGGCCAAAGTCCCCTCGGCTCTCACTACTCACGTGGCTCCACTCAGTGCGTTTCCGTGGGACAACTAGATTGCATTAAGACATATACCGAACTTGCCACTCGACCGGACCGCGTCACTTTCAAATATTCGAGCATAGCTGACTCCGCTATGCTAGGTGGCGCTGTAGCCCTTTCAACAAGTGGTTATAGAGCCACGTCCGGTTCCTTTCCGGCAACAACACTACTATTTATTACGTTTTCTCCTTCCACTTCCTTGTGAAATCCTCCGCAGGGATTCCCGAGCAAGCGCAGAACGCAAACTCCGATATGAGATATGCAATCCTGTTTACATGCAGGTAGAATGCCAACTATGAACAAGTTATCTAGGTGTTCTTATCCGACTTCGCTTGTCCATTAATGTGCCGATTTGTGTGCAAAGTAGATCGGATAAAGGTGTTTACATGCATTTTACAAGTCCTGTTGAAGTCTTCGTTTATTTACCCAATTATGAGTCTGCATGTAAATGCACTGACAGATAGAAATGGGCTGGCACACTCTAGCTTAGCAATTCAGCACTTCCATGAATTCTGCTGCAGAAGTCGCATGCAGTGTGTAGGCTACAATATGAAAACATGTATGCATATTTTTACAGTTTTTTCTTTTTAGATTGAGAGTGTATTTGATCAGTGTCTTTGGTATATGCCCCACAACTCTCCACTTGTTTCCCCTTTCAGTTGAATTGCTTTCTCTCCGCTTTCTGCCGATCATTGTACAATTCCCTCTCGGTCAGTGTGTGTGTGTATTGGGATCTGAGAGGCTTTATAGATATAGTGTGTGTGTGTGTGCATGGCTGGCTACTGATTGAGGGGCTAAAGCCACAGAAGCATGGAGGCCAATTTCAAGGCAGAATTATTGTGCTTGAATGGCGGAACTTGGCCTGTGTGCATTGTGTCTGTAAGATGGTTCTTTTTTAGGTATAGGTCCTGTTCTGTACACGGTTTTCTCTGTGTATATCAACGGCTGAGTCTTTCTATCAAATGCTGAATTGGCCTCGTGTGTTGTCTGCTGGCTTTTGTAATGGCCTCCTGAGCCTCTAATCGATGTCACACACAGCGCTACGGCAGCTTGTCAACCGAGGCAACATTCATTCAAATTCAGCCTTTTGAAATGTCTCCATCACAGTACATAGGGTTTGGAGCCACACAGGCTTTTCTTGTAGTTTTTGGAATCTCTATGAGCTTTGTTTGACAAAGCTGAAGAGTGTGGACTTGTGTTTTTGCCAGTGCACCGACTTAAGACGGAGCTGAATCGGCGCTCTGTTCTCACTGATGCGTTGGAAAACATTGCCGTGCTTTGCCTTTAACTTTGTTCCTGAAGGCTGTTGATTAGTGTGGAATAGAGGCCCATTGTGTGGAAAACAACTGCCCGTTAATCCAGCGTAAGTAAGTTTTTTTTTTGGCGAGACTCAGGTATTATTGACACAGTCTGAGAGTTGAGGGAGGTTGATGATGTGTGTAGGCTGGCTCCTTGATTCCCTGATTGACATTTAGAGAGTGAAATCATCTGTGCTTCAGGGGATTTCATATTGACTGTTGGTCTGACAAAAAGCTGCCTGGCTGTGAGGCTTGTGTCTCGCTTCTCTCGTTTTCTTGCGTAGCACTCACTTGTTTCTGCCTATCTGTGTTGGTGAGCGAGTTCTGGGTTCACCGGGTTTACAAGGCATTTAATCCAGTAGCTTCCAGCCGTTTTTGTTGTTGCCTCCGTGCTGGCAAAAGGCCTGGCCCAGTTTGTGACTCTCCCTGTGAGTTTTAAAGTTGTTACCGTCGTGTCTTTTGGATGAAAACAAAACTCTTAATTTTCTCTTTCCCATTTGTGTATTTAACCTTGCACAATAATATAACTAGACTGTCCCCAGGTGTCTGGCTGGTACATTGCGTGGCAACGTAAAAAAAAAAAACCTTAATGCGACGTTGATTGATAGCTGGTGAGCCGGGGTGGATGGTTGATTCAGATCAATGGGCCACTCTCAAAGATTTCCTGTCTGGTGGATGGGATCCATACTGTTTCACAGCACATGATATTCCTGATGATGACAAGTGAGGAGGGGGGAACCGCTGCAGTGGATGCTGTCAATGAAAAAAAACACTTGGCAAATCCACAGAAACTAAGTGTGTGTGTGTGTGTGTGTGTGTGTGTGTGTGTGTGTGTGTGTGTGTGTGTGTGTGTGTGTGTGTGTGTGTGTGTGTGTGTGTGTGTGTGTGTGTGTGTGTGTGTGTGTGTGTGTGTGTGTGTGTGTGTGTGTGTGTGTGTGTGTGTGTGTGTGTGTGTGTGTGTGTGTGTGTGTGTGTGTGTGTGTGTGTGTGTGTGTGTGCGCATGTTTATGCGTGGGACCAGTGCAGGTGGTCAAACTCTTGCTGACCTGTGTGGCCTTCCGTGCCATTACAAGGATCTTGATACCCGCTCTGAGCTCAAACACAGGTGTCTGGATCCCTGCGTTCACACAGATTGCCAGCTTTCCGCCCTAAAATTTGGCGAGCGATTGAGTGAGCTAAATGAAAGGCTGCTTGGATGACTATGAGGTTTCAGTAAAGGCCCGTTTTCAGTGGTTCAAGTCAGAGAGGTGCCTGATCCAATGGTTGTGGTGCGTTGCTTGCAGCTGCACCCTGTGTGTCAGCAAGCTGGATGAGAGCTGTGGAGCGGGCAGCCAAGCCTGCTGCATGGTCTCAGCTGTTTGACTGTCTAAAGCGCAAGCCAAAGCCCTGCTCCCTCAGCCCTGAAATGTATCCTAAATGGTGGGAGTGTGTGTGTGTGTGTGTGTGTGTGTGTGTGTGTGCGCCAGCCAATTTTCTTGTGCCTCAGCTGATGCATATGTTGTCTATTTGTTTGAGCTTTTATGGATAATAATACCTTCCAAGAAGTAACTGTTCAACCCTTGCAAATGATCACTGTTCATTGTTTAACAAGTGCAAAACCACTGTCTTCTTCATATTTGTTTATTATATCCGACTGTCTGTATGGTTCACCTGTATGGTTTGTATACCTACTTATTATTTATACTAACTTTGACTTTTTTTCTATACATGTGAGTGACTTACTTTGTCTACTATTTGACTTATGTTTTACTTTCTTTTTTATAATATTTTATTGTGCACTTGTTTACTTATATTATTATGCCTTTTAATCTGCTGCACTGTCCCTTTCGTTGCTGTAAGTACTGAGGAACGAATAGCGGAATATCTTAACCTATTTCTTAAAATGTGCATACAAATGTGTACTCAGCTTTACGGTCATTCCTTGGGCACGGCCAAGGACGATACACGGACGCATACAGAAAACAATGCCTTAAGTAAACCCGGCCTTAGAACTTAGCCCGCAGTCTTGTCACTGTCTGTGACTTTGATTGAGGTTATATAATGATGATGGCCTCTGTTGTTTGGTTGCTCCACTCCACTCCTCTCCTCTCCTCTCTCCACCACCTCTCTCTGCCTCTATCTCTGCCTCTCTCTCTCTCTCTCTCTCTCCGTCTCTCTCTCTCCTTCCCTCTCTCCGCCCCACTTCCCCTGGCCAGGCAAGATTCATACAGGGACTCAGCCATGTGGTAAATCAGACAAGACCTCGGTGGAATTCCATCGATTGGGAGGAATGTATGTAGCCAACGATTTTCAGAGATTAATGATGAGGAAAGAGGGTGAAGAACTGGGGGGGAGGGGGGAGGGGAGAGAGAGGGATGAAGACAGAGGAGGAGGAGAAGAAGGAGGAAAAGGCAAAAAGAAAAACCTTTGAAATTGAGAGAGCGTGAAACGGTTTTTTGAACGCTTTTGTCTAGCAGTGGAGGTTATTAATTAAGGCAAAGTATTGATCACTCTCTTCATTATAGGCCCTACTCTCCCCTCCTCCCTGATTTTCATCTCTCTCTCTATTGCTGACCCCCAGAGGAGAAAAAAGGCTCAATCTTTAGATGGGAGGGCAGTGAATAAGTGAAAGGAGCGCTGGAATAGTCCCTGTAGGCGATCGTCAATGAGCGTTTGTGTGTATTTGTGTGTGTGTGTCTCGTGGACAGGCCCCATCGCATCCCATTTGGGTTTCATCCTAACACTAAGCTTGCTCTGTCAGTCTTTTCTCTGCCGTGCATGGAGAATCAGGTTAGGAAGACAAGGTTCTACGGGTCCCCCCCCCCCCATTTAAACACACACACACACACACACACACACACACACACACACACACACACACACACACACACACACACACACACACACACACACACACACACACACACACACACACACACACACACACACACACACACACACACACACACACACACACACCTCGATGCTCTTACAAATCTTTTCCTCTCACTCAGTCCATCTCGCTGAGGTGCCCCAGCCCCTGCTCGGCTGCTGTGTTTTGTGTAATGTGTTATCGCCTCGTTCTATTTGGAATTTCATTGCGCTAGGTTTCCAGCGCAGCAGAGAGAATGCGGGCAGCAGAAGTACGCCATGTCTCGTTTCACCGGCGCTTCAAATTGTTACATTTATATACGACCTCACACTGATGCGGGAGTGAAATATGCGTGGTGGTGATTTGCTTCTAGACAGCCGTGCACCAGCCCCCAGTCTTTGTGCACCTTTCATGCTGCCATGCAACCATTCAGCTGCTCACTAAGTCACATTTCCTACGTCGTTTGGCCTTTGTCGGAACATGAGCCATTCAACACGTAGGGTATTTTTAAAGTATGTTCACACAGCAGCAGTAGGTTTAACCAGCCTGTTTCTCTCCTCTCACCCAGCTCAGATTAACCCTTGCTGAGCCGCCTGTCTTTCCACTGTGAGAAAGCTGGGTTGGTTGCCAAGGTTGGTTGTCTGGTTGTCATGGTTTCTCTGCTTCTTGCTGGTTCCCAGTCTGCCCCTCATGAAGAAAGACAGCAAATGTATATTCTCTCTTTTACTTATCCCTCTCTCTCCCCCCCCCCCCTTCTCTGGCTCCTAAAGTGTTCTGCAATCTGAAGTTAACATCATCCTCTGTTGCTCTCCTTGCATGTGTCACCTGACTTATTGCGGTTTATGTGCTTGGTCTGCATAAGACTGTTGTAATGAGAATGTGAATGATTGTTTGGGCTATGTTTTCACATGTGTGCTGCATGTGTATGTTTGTGTGAATGCTTGTGGTGGTGGTGAGTGTGCTCAGACATACAGTACAGTCATGGATCAGACAGGCTTGCCCTGCTCTGTGCCATGCGCTGTGTGCTGTGTTCCCATTTAAATCTGGGAGATTAGCACATGTGGGGAGCCACGGCTTTAGTTGCTGTCAGCTCAGCTAGCCTTGGCAGGCTGTCCTCAGATCAGGGGGGAAGCGCTGTGCTCGACCCTCCCCATTGCTGTCTGCCCTGCTGTACCTTATTCATTATCAAGTGGATTGGTGGGCTGGTGACCTTGACTTTGGTACATTTTTCTAACTGCTGCAGCGCACTCATACAGCTCACATAGCAGCATTTGGCTAGCCTCATAGGACTCAAATTTAAACAACAAAGGTTACACCGTGGTGAATATAGATTTTGCCTTTGCCATTACACCATTTTATACGGAAGCGTAAAAAATAATCATTATTATCTAAGTATATCCTATTCGTTTTGGTACTTGTCACATTGGCTAGTATTTGCACATACTAAAGTAATTTTTGTATTAAATACTAAATAAATAAATAATAATATTTATATAATAATAAATTGAGTGTATACTTGATTTATTTTGTATGCATATTTTCAAAGCATTTCACTTGGGAGGCCTTGCCTGTTGAAGAAAATCTCAGCTTCACCTATTGCATTCCCAGTGTGGATACAGTGAATGAATGACTTTTAAATTATATGAAGCAGGGCCTTTTTTTGCATCAGCAGAACCTGCTGACAACTCCCCTTGGACTGTTTTCCAAGGAAAAAGAACGTGAATGGAAATGTGCGCTCATTTACTGTGTGCAGCGCATCCCAGATGGCAGGGCCATGGTAATTGTGATGCATTCCGAGGTTTTCACTGTCACTCGCTCTGTCGTCAGCACTTTAGTCTAAAAAGCACAATGTCGCCCGTACACCCACACACACCTGAGAAATGGCTTGGCATGTGAAGTGAAGCAGACAGCACCTCAAAGAGAGAAGGCTAGATGAGCACGACTGGTCGCAAACTAACGACCTGCGCTGGCTGCTTGTCTCTGTGGCACCCACTTCTGACACTTGGCCAGAGTAGAGAGAATAAGCGATATGTTAGCCAGCTCCACTTATTTTATCTCAGACATCAAGGGAGTCTGGTATTCACAGAGAAGGGGAGTAGGGCAGGTTCACTTTGCTATTCTGATGATGACATTTGGGGGAATGCTGTTGCCAGTTTACAGAGAAACCACCTGGATCCCACAGGTGTTTCCCGCTGCAGTGGTCCAGCCAAGACAAACTGTTTCTTCTGTTTGCCTTTTCTGTGTTGCTATTGTGCCACTTCATCAGATAATGGATCAGTGCTTTGAGTCTGTTGCCAGGTCGAAATCCGCTGCATGACTATGTATTAGAATGAATTCAGATCACTGGGAGAGATCTTGCTTGAGGCATAGAGTCCCCTCCCCCCTCCCCCCAATCTGTCCAGCATTGTAGGGTTCAGCCTGTGCTACTTTCCTCCAAATCTCCGGCCTTGTTGTTGTACTTGTTTGTGAAAGTATTTCAGCGCAAATCTCTTAATACGCCCAGCACGCTCCCTTATTATAATTTTGCCCCATTTTTATTGGCTGACAGTTCACTAACAAGCATTAGGCGTGCTCCCTGGTATTGTGACTACAATAACTTCTCTTTAAAGGAAGGCTGCAGTATACTCAGAGTAACTCCGTGAACAACAAAAGATTAGGTGCTATATTCACAATGTATTATGCATCTCCACCACACTATTTCCACTTTTCTACAAGTTCTGCTTGTATGCGACCTGACCAGAAATCCTTGCAAAAACGATTTATTTTGTAATGAATATAATAATAAGCTTGCTGTTTCCTTCAATAGGCTCAGTAAATATGAGTCAGTCAATCCCATTCCACACCGCTTTGCGTTCAGGAGCTGTAATGAAGGCCTTTGTACCCAAGGAATAATCCATCAGTCAGGTGACTTTTTCTGTTGTGCTTTATAAGCCTTTTTTCCATCCCTTCTATACTGTATGTTTTTCTTTTCATCTGTCTTGGAATCTTTTCCTCCGCCTTGCTCTCTTTGTTCGCACTCTTTCCTGACTAATGGAACAGATGATGGAGTGATTAAGGGAAAGAGCAATGAAGTAGGCGAAGGTTTCATCTCTTTATCCCAGATGGTTGATTTTATTTTATTTTATTATTCAGCACTAAAAGCTGCTTATTTCTGGGATGACTTCTGATGTTGCTGCAGTGTGTGTGTGTGTGTGTGTGTCACACAGAAATAAAACATCTCTCAGGTTCATGGCCTCTATTGTCATTCAAATCTCACACACAAATGCACATGCAAACACACACACATAGTTGCACCTTCATATGAAACAAGAAAACGGAGAGAAATACAGATACTAGGGGTGTAACGGTACACAAAAGTCACGTTTCGGTACATACCTCGGTTTTGAAGTCACGGTTTGGTTCAGTACGGTATGGTTCCCAGTTAAGAGGAAGAATGCAACAAAAAACAGCAGTGCAGCATTACCTACAATTTTGATAATATTGCATAATGATAATTCATAGTTGTTGAGGAATGGTTGGTCATATGTGAAAATCTAACCAGTCACCTAACATGAGAATGTGTTTTCATATATTCATATACATTTTGAAAATATTTGTTATGGCCTCTGTCAGTCTTGCTGAATATTTGTGTTCACTATACATCTCATGGGTTTAGCATAAATTGAGGGAAAATGTATTTGTGTTTTTGGTGTCTGACCGTGTTGACACAAAATAAGGAATGGCAAGGTAAAAAGCCCATTTTGATAAAAAGGACAAAAGCTGGGAGGTTGTGTCAAACCTTAGCTCAGTAGCTTAGTATATGTTGGATACATACGTGTTATTTAATTTGCCTAAACATTGGGTTTGTATTTTTTCAACAATGCACCCTGTTTTGTCCCACTTCTCAAGAATCACTGATATATTTATTTTTCAGTATGAAAAAGAAAATACTGCTGCAAACAACCAAGGTTTCCAATAAATAAAATACATTTGGCATATTTACGTCATCTTGACGCTATTCACCCCATTATTATGTATTGTGGTACGGTTTGGTACGGTACAGTTTACACACACCCACACATACAACACAACACACCACAACACACCACAACGCAACACAACACAACACAACACAACACAACACAACACAACACAACACAACACAACACAACACAACACACAGGAATGTGCAGTGCTGGATTGGATGCTTTATGGTTTATCTAAATGAATCCCAGCGGTCAGCTGTGTTTGCAGACCTCAGTACTGTTTTGATGTAATATGGCTGGTATAATGAGAGCTTGAACGTGAGCCAACAGTGTCCATGTCCATTTGTCTGTGTCAGTGTCTCTGCAAAGACCACAACAAGCCTGTGTAGCTTTGAGAGAAAAAAAAACTGAGAACATATGCAGCCCTGATGCGCGTGGCACCGTTTAACTGAGAGTATTATTATGATCTCCTCCATGACTTTTCTCTTTGTTTAATACCCTTTCTCCGTCTGTTTGCTTTGTTAGACATACAGTAGCAGCTTCCTGTGGCTTTTATTTTGCATCAGATTACTGATTCTTTCTGTGTTTTTTTCCCCTGTGTCTTTTATTTCAGTCCACTGCTTCTCTCAAGAAAAATATGCTCATGGTGCCTCTGGGAAACATTTATAGATCACAGCTTATAGACCACACCACGCAATCAAAAACTAAAGCCATAGATCTTAGTTGAGGATGCCGGCCAATTTATAGTTGATTAATCTGACTTTCTATACTTTTAAAAGAGTAGTTTGAAAGATTGAAAGATTCAAGACTCCGTATCCAAAGATCACTGAGAAGAACTGTTTTGCCCGTTTTTCCGTTACAAAATAACTTGAATTAACAACCAAACTGCTAACCTTTTCTCTCTTTCATTTTCATCTTATGTCAGGAATTGTTTCTTTCTCTTTTTGTATCCATTATCCCTCTTTTCCAACACGTCTTGCCTCCCCTTTTCTTTTTCTTGACCCCTCCTTCTCTTGCTCCGCCCGATTCCTCGCTGGCTGCCCTAATGGAGGTATTCCCCTTGCAGCCTCCAGGCCTTACACTGCCATTCTGCTCAGGTATAGGGCTCATTTCATGCAGGATATGATTATATCCCACTGCCAGCAATTCGGGGGGCCGGATAAGCCAGAGTGTTGTGGGCATGCACAATTGCAGAAGGAGGAATTAAATCCAATCTCTTACCTACTCCCCTTGCAATATATACCTGCTGCCAATCTGCGGACAGACATGCAATGCCATGATACATACAGTGTGCACGTCACCACCAATTTCATTTCACACATTCACACAGATATAGGCCTACAAGCAAGTATGTGAAAAGTAATCACGTTCACATAATGTACACAGTAGGCATTCATACTCATAGAATTATAGTGGCATTGTATAGTGCTTTTTATTTTTATACCACAGTTATGATGTATAGTGCATAGTGCATGAATTGTTATGAGATTGCACCCCCCCCCCCCCCCCGCTTTCCTTCTCTCTTATATTTTTGCCACTGTGAGGGAAAGCAAAATATAGATTTAGTTTATGCTTTAAAGAGCACCTATTATACTTTTTCAACTTTTATGACATAAGGCCAGGACACACCAGCCCGATAATCGCCGTTGTCAAAAAAAAAGACGAATATGTTTGGTGTGTGCCGTGACGTCGGCCGACGTAGAGGTCGTCGGGCTTGTTTTGAGCCTGTCAAAACAAGTACTCGATGCGAGTACTCACATGCATCAACCCTTGTTGACTGCTCAACACCATGCTCGACACTCTCTGCTAAAAATTGTGCTCTTATGGTCCATAAATATAAATACGTATTTCTATCTATGTTTATGCTCTAGAGAGCTGTCCCATCATTTCCGGCTTTCGTATTTTTTCGGGCCACAATACAGATTAGCGCCGCCTGCTGTTGTGGAGAAAAACGTACAGAAAATAAGCAGTCGTCTCGGTGTGTTAAATGGCCGCGACGGAAAGACTGGAGCTTCCTGAAACGGCGACTCCAGTTTTTGGGTAGTCGGAACGTGTCGGACTGGTGTGTCCTGGCCTTTATACACTTTGTTATAACGATTTATAGTCATGTTTAACCATACTAAAGTGTCAAATAAGGACTTACATGCATTTAGACGTATTCCCTGCTGACCATCTGGGGTGGCTGTGCAGAGGGCTAAACACTAGGAACGCCGGTCGTGATTCACTTGTTCAAATTTCCGGGATTTGCCTACGTAGATCAATCCGGATTTTCCATGTATGGTAATGCTGCAACGTGCTCAGACACGCTCCTGCCCTGCCCCCACCTGCCTGCTCAAATCTGCCCACGTACTGCTGAAAGTCTTCCGGAAGGTAAACAATCACAACGGAGTGGGGTTGGCAGGAGGGGGACGTGGGGGCGGAGAAGGACGAAGCCCAGTGTTGACAGAGTGTGCTGTCCCGAAAATCTACATAGTTTTTTTGTGCTGTGATTCGTGTCAGGTTGCTCCATAGGAGTCATTAATGAGAAATTAAGACCAGAAAAGTATAATAGGAGATCTTTAATTATATAACATAGCCATTTCTTCAAATTTGTTTGTACACCAGCAAATTTAGTGTTAAAGGAGATGTCATTCATAGTATGTCCAATAAAAGAAGCATATCCTGTGTTGGTTATATGGGACATAGCTTGAAACGCCTTGAAACACCATACTTCCTATAGTTAAACAACAGGGGAAAATGGCAACAGCATTTAGACATTGATAAAGTAATTGTTTTCCTAACCTGCTTCTCACATTTTGCCATTGGTCATTACGTGTTTACAAGTCGCATGGAACCGAGCATGCCAAGATTTTATAGTGCCATGCTCTTAGTATGTCCTTCAGCATAAAGAAATACTGAAGAATTGCATAATACACATTTTCTTTGTATATTGCCAATCCTACATGATATGGAATAACATTATTGTTGCATTGGTGAATGATACAAAAAGCTACACAGCGTTCTCCAGCACTGATTACTAGCGCTGTGATGAGTTTTCTATTCCTTTTTGTTAATTGTTTAAAAGATCATTTAAAAACATGTTATTCATGCATGTATAGAGATTATTTTAATGATCACTAAAAATGTTTTTAATCAACTGAAAGATTTTTTCGTCCATACAAATTAAGCAAATTTGAAAAACGCAATCACAATTTTCTAAAAGCCCAAGGTCGTAAAACTTGTTACTTTCAGTTTACAATTAGGCCCAATTAGACCTGATTTATACAAACAAAACCTCTCTTTAGAGGAGCTTGTGATTAGCTTGATAAACCACTTAAACAAATATTGCATTTTTCAAAATTGTTGATGATTAATTTTCTGCCAATACCTGTCGTTTTTACTTTGTGAGAAGATTCTTTTATGTGACTTTGTCTTTTTATACAAAGTAAATAAAAGTGCAGCCCACTACTCCATACATTCCTAATGGGAAGTGTAGGAGGATACTTGTTATTGTACAAGAGGAAAAATAAAGACCTTCTCTAAAAGTTTAGTCGGACTGAGTAGACGCTTTGTCTTTTGATGGGGAACATTTGTCGTTGTTGGCTCATGTTTCTAATGCCCTTAAGCTTGTGATGTGTCTGCACAACTTGGGCTGATTAGGCTTGCATGAGACCTGAATTTATTACTCTCCCTTCTCTGTGTCATTATATTTCAACCTCTTATACTCACTCCTTAATAATGAGACTTTATGAAATATTCAAGCCTTTACCTGTAGGATCTGTGTATGTGTTCCAGCTCAGTTTAGCCAAATACAGCAGGACAACTGAACTGACAGACAGACACGGGAATACATTTTGCAATTTGCACGCACCTGCAGACAGACATGATTTGTTGTTCCAGAATTTACCCTCCCAGCTGATGAGTGAAGGCTACATGAGGGGCTCATTAAGCCCCAGAGAGATTGTGCTTGTTGGCTCTGTGTGTGTGTGTGTGTGTGTGTGTGTGTGTTAGCCTTACTCTGGGCCTCCTGCACTCCCTCTGCCTTTCTTTGTCTGTCTCTCCCTGAGCGCAACATTAAATCAAGCAGACCTTTTAATTAAAAGACACATTTTCTCTGCCCCTAAACGCACTGTAAATAGGCTGGGACACGAACACATATGCACACAAAACACACGTTTTGCCCATTAGGCTGTTGCCTCCCTTTTCCAAAAACATATACAATAGGCTATATCAACCTAAAGCAGGGGTGCCCACTGTTTTTCAGCTTGTGAGCTACTTTGAAAATGACAAAGTCAAAGTGAGCTACCACCTACTATTAGGGGTCAAAAGTCCCGGTTCGGTACTTACCTCGGTTTTTAAGTCACGGTTCTGTTCTGTACGGTACGGTTCTCAGTTAAGAGGAAAAATGTGTGCAGAATTGCAGCCTAAAGGTATTTTCCAGTAGCCTGGAAATCCAGACCCTGATATCTTGAACGATAGAGGGTCTGGCGACGATCAATAGTAATTTCCAACTCAAGGGGCGGCTCCTACTCGTGCATTTCAAATGCCACTGCACGCAGTTGGATAGCACTACAACCAATCAGAGCGATGCACAAGGCGACGTAAGCCCCTTTCGTTTAGCGAACAGCTGTTAAACTGTTAAATTAAACGTTTACCGTTGTCGGTCGGCAAAATAGAACATTCCACTTACTTGCTAATGAAAGATTTGAGTGCCGTCTTCCAAATCGTTAAGGGTCGAGGCCAAAGCAGTCTCAAACTCACACAACATATCCGCAGCCATCTCTGATGTTTACTATCACGGCTTCGACGTCGCATGCACGTCACTGTCGTCATCCGGTTACGTCCTCCCCAGAGTACCATATAAGGGGCTCTGGCGCGCCCGCCAGATTTCTGGCTTTCTTGATAAGCTTCAACGGAGCGTGTCCAGACCAACACGCACAGCAAATTTAATTTGCCAGCGCCTAAGCAATTCTAATTTAAAAGAGCAAGAAATATACACAAATGCATATAGGTTTATCTTAAAGGCAGAATTATAGTCATACAAAAAAAATCCTTCTCAATGATCACTTCTGTCCCACTAGAATATGTGGTGGTCTGTTTGTCTGAACAGTCTTCCTCTCTCTGGCTGTATTTTACGCAGTACAAACTGATATGTATGTCAAACTAGAAAGTGGTGTCCTCTCTCCCTCCACCGAACGTCGGCGCATGCTCGTTCGCTCTTTCATAGTAAAAAAAAATATATATATATTTTTTTTTTGCGATCGACCTAGTGGGCACCCCTGCCCTAAAGCAATGAGAGGAGAGAGGAACTTTGAGCGAGCAAACTGATTCCTCAAGTCCTTAATTCTCCCACTTGTCCAGCAGAGGCGGTTAATATACCCCCCCCCCCCTCCCCCTCTAGTCATGATCGACTTTGGGAATAGACCCTCCCCTTGTGCTCCTTGTACATTGAGGAGCTCTTTAATCAAGTGCTCTCATTCCCTGTGAATTATACCGTAGCGGTTTCTGTCACGTATGAAGTAGAGTCCCATGTTATGAGGGGCATAGAGATGAGTATGGAGAGCTCACACAAACAGAGGGCCCTCTCCTGGGGGCCAAGCCATGAGTGTCCCGACTACCAAGTCATTCATTAAGCCAGGTCCCAGGACTCACATTATGCCTCTCCTGGTTTACACAGTGGCTCCCTGCAAGACATGATGGACCTTGCTTTTACATGTGACACACACACACACACACACACACACACACACACACACACACACACACACACACACACACACACACACACACACACACACACACACACACACACACCTACCTACCTACACGGAGGTCTCTGATTTCTTAAGCAGAGGCTTAAGAGTGGCCGGTTTGAGAGGGGGAGAAGAGTCCTCTATCTATCTATCTGGCCATAGATAAGCAGTCCCACATAAAGTGATTACTGATCTCCCTTTGGGCTCTCTCACTCACTCACTCACTCACTCACTCACTCACTCACTCACTCACTCACTCACTCACTCACTCACTCACTCACTCACTCACACGCACACGCACACGCACACGCACACGCACACGCACACGCACACACACACACACACACACACACACACACACACACACACACACACACACACACACACACACACAGTCTTAATGGCTAAGGCAAACAAATCGTACTCATCTGAAAAAACAGCTACCGGGCAGCTTGTGTTTTTAATGTTGTTTGAATGTGTTTTAAATGTGGTGTGACTTTTGGAGGATTGTTTGCATTAGCTCGGCTGAAAGTGGCCGTATGTTCCAAAATCAAACGCAGAGATCCCTTTTGCACCCAAATGTACAGTCTCATTTATAAATCTACAGTACATGTACTCTCTCACACATGTGTACAAGCATGCAGAGGGTTTCCTGCAGGGGGGTAATTAGGGCCAGATAATTCAGTGCAAAGGATCTGATCAACTGGATAAAGCTGCTTTGGCTGTGATGCCATTTCCTATTTAGACGTAGAACACTTCATTATGACTTGAGTTCATGGACATGCCCCAGGTTCTTTCACATACATATCTGCGAGTGGGTATATGCAGCACTGGTGTATCCGTGCTATTCTCTGTGCGTGTGTGATTGATCTTAAAGGGCTAGAGGTGATGGGGTCAGAGTTGAGGTGCCTGTGGTGCTGACGACAATGATTAAGATGAAGGGTTGGAGGGGCTTAACCTTCATCAGGTTCTGCTCCTCTACATGCTACATGATGCCCAGCCCCTCAGGGCAGCAGTAACCTTATCAGTAGAGAGGTGATGTGCAGATCTGCTGGGAAGAAACCGGTGGATATGTTCCACCTGTAAAATAATGCCATAACAACTGAACTTACAGCATAGGAACCACTTTTTTTCTTCCTAGAATCTCGAAATCTTAGGTTAATGGCTTAGTGTGATAAAAACATTGCACCTGCAGCGATTGGTGATTTAATTAATTTCATTAGATAATTTTTCAATAAAAATGGAAAAAAACTATTTTCTTTTATTTAGACACTTGGAGAGCAGACTTCCATTGTGTGTGTTTTAGATTTTTCGCAGGTCTTTAGTGAGTCTAATTTGAATAGTGGGTACTCTATAATAAAACAGTGCTCCCAAAGGGTGGCTCTTATTCATTTAAAAACCTGCACAGCTAGTTATTTAAACAGTCAAATATGCTGCCATTAGCAAAAGCTTTAAGTGATGGATCGCCTAATTTAGCTGGGCAAATTTAAATGTGCCTTAGAGCCTCTGTTGGCTTTTTCCTCTATATTATTTAAAACAGCGGCGTTAGCTTTATCTTTATTTCTCTCTTAAATTTAAGCCATTGCCATATTGCAAGGCCTCCAAATAAATTCCTCTAGTTCCACACGACAATAGCCGGCGGAAGCAATATTGAACTTCCAAAAGTTCTTCAAATGTTAATCATTTGGATGAGTGATCAGTTCAATTATAATAACACAAATAATGGTTTGCGTTTTTGTATTAGTTCAACCAGTTAGTCAAAACAAGTTAATTAAGCCACGTTAGCCCACAAGATATTAATTTATTTGGACGTGTAATAGCTTTTAAATTGGCTGACTGCTCACATATTTCCAATCAAACATTTGCAAATGATTCCCCCATTATATTAAAAAATCACTGGTAGCCTTTGCTTTAATAGGGGTTCCCCGGAATTCCCCGAGCCTGTAGTGATATACGAGTTAAATCCACATCCCCAGCCCCAGCGCATGGGGCCAGAGCGAACTAAGAGCTATGGTCTTTTTAATGGCTTTTTACCAACCTCATTCTTTTTTCAAATGGGCTTTTTTTTCCTGCTCCACCTCGATTTTCCTTTTTTTACCCATCAGCCTCTCCTTCTCTCTCCTTTATTTCCATCCTCCTTCCTTCATTCTGCCTGTCCATCTCTTCCTCCCTGTCCTCTGCCTCTCTCACCACTCTCCTATTGCCTTTCACTATGTCACCCTGCTATTTCTCTGCTCCCCCCATCCACTCTGTATTACCCTTTTCTCAGCCTAATGGGATCCCCGTTGAACATGTTTCCCCCGCTCTCTGGCTTTAGCTCTTTCTAGTCTCTGCCATATTCTCACTCATCGCTGTGAAGTTAATGAAATGGTGTACAAGAATGACCCCTTCCCCTTCCTTACCTACTGTTTCTTCATCCACTCAGCCCAACCCCCTCTCCTTTTTCTTTTATACCCGACTGTGATCCTTTTATTTCTTGTCGTTCGTGCCTTTTAAAAATACAGTTTGAAACAGTATTTCACTCCCCCTTGCTCTCCCGTCGTTGACTCTTAATGCTGTTCTTTCGTACACAATCAATACGCTGTAAATGCGAATTTTTCCGTTTCATCAGTATTTGTTATCCGGCACAATCCTTTTTTAGATTTCTCCATTCTGAAGCCTTTCCTTTTTATATTGAAAGCCCTGGACACATAATGTTGTGTCCTCAGTAAGTGCAAACATCACCTGCCTATACCCACTCCCCCGGTCTTTCTTTTAAAGCTTTTTATTTTGCTCACAGGCACTACAGAGTATTTTTGTATAGGTTGGATTTGTACAATGTGAGAGTAGGACTGTGTGTGTGTGTGTGTGTTGTTGCATATGCGTTGATTTGTACCAGTGCTCATCATCTCATACCTCTCCACCTGTCAGAAATGTTACACATGGTGTTGCCCACACAGATGGCTTTGTTGGTGGGTTGTACATGCGTATGATGCTGTCACCGCACATCCGTGTGTGTGTGTGTGTGTGTGTGTGTGTGTGTGTGTGTTGTGCGTTGTGCGCACGGGTGTGTTTGTGCAGTCTGACTGGTCTCTCAGTATAATGCACACATGCTGCTTGTAGCCTGGCTTAATGGGTTAGTCATTGAGGAAAATACATTTGTGCTCTGGAGAAATTATCTGTCAGAAAGCCACTTAACTGATGCTGGATATAGTCACTAACAATGACGCCCACACACACACACACACACACACACACACACACACACACACACACACACACACACACACACACACACACACACACACACACACACACACACACACACACACACACACACACACACACACACACAAGCACCCGACATGTACATGCACCCCCCATTGAGTTCAGACAGCATGTCAGCATCTCGCAGCAAGTGGTTCCAATCAAGACAGTGATGCTGTAGTCAGACCCCCCTCTGCTTGGATCCATTCCCCCCTCCTATAACCCCACCCTCCCACACAAACACACACATGCACATTGATATTTATTCACACACAGTACTTGAGTGCAGAAGATGCGGTTTTGATTTGCTTTTTTTGAACGAGCACATGCTGAGTGAGAGTGGGAGTGCAAGTTATTTTTATACAATGTGTGTGTGTGTATTACTGCACCTGTTTGCTTCAGTACCTGGCTGCCCCCTCATTGGTGGACACCATTATAGTCACACATATGGTCACCATGGTAACTACCATGATGAATACTACCTGTATGAATAGATGACTCTATTGGTAATCATGCAGAAGCTGAGGCTGCTGTCGAACACTCTTTGTAATCACAACACTGCCTCTTCTTTGATCTCCTTTTTATTCCCATCCTGCATTTATCATTTTGTTCCAATAACGGCTACAGGGTTCATCATTTCCCCCATCAGTTGTGATAAGAGAAAGTCAGAGTCACATAGATGATAGATAGAAAGACTTCTTGTGTCTCCTTGCTTTGATAATGCTCTTCACTGTACATTTCACTGGGGGCTTTGAAACTCCGGGCTACATCACACTGTGGGGGACTGCCTACTTATTAAGGGGAATAGTATGTCATGAAAGGCCAATGGGGATGTATGGTGCAAACTTCACAGGAATGCAGAGAAGATTGCAGTTATATATGATTATTTTAATGAGCAGCTATTTCGTCAATCATTGTTTCAAGTTATCGACATATAGCTTGGTCTATAAAATGTCAGAAAACTGTGACTTTTCTTTTACACTAACAAGACCAAAACCACCTTCTGCCAACTGTCCAAAACCAGAAGAGATTCACTTTACAGTGATGGGAGCAGAGAATTTAAGCAAATTGGCGCATTCAAGAGGCTGGAACCAACAAATGCTTGACATTTTAGCTTGAGAAATTGTAACAACAAATTCTGATTCGTTTCATCACAGTCTATTAGAGTTAATAGTGATGATGGTGAGGGCCTGTCTGAATGAAAGAAGATGTTAGACTATTCTATTAGTAAATGTGGATGGAGATGTGTGCTGCATGAGATGGTAATATTAATATGACATTAGGAAAGTAAGTCGCAGAAAACATATGGGTTAAGAGGAAAGCGAGTATAGAGAAAAATAAAGGAAAAGATGGATAGATGGATAACCCGTGAGAGAAAAAGAGGAGTTTATCTACAGGGATTAAACGTGGCCCGGCCCTGCGAGATTACTAACTTGTTCACTCGAGTGCTGGGAAAACGCAGGCAGATTAGGCGTACACACACACACACACACACACACACACACACACACACACACACACACACACACACACACACACACACACACACACACACACACACACACACACACACACACACGTATGCACACCCACGTGCATGCACATAAACACACAAACAATGATTGTAGTGGATTAGGCCTCACTGCTAACCCAAGCACCAGGGTAAAGCAGATGGCTGCCCTTAGTATTGTTATGCAACTTAACTGAGAACCAATCCACATGCAAACTCAAAGTGTTTGCATGCACACAAACGCATACATTGTACCATATTATATTTCATCTACTTTCTCAGTGTCTGAATGTATGAGTTGCCAAATCGGTTTTGTGCTCGGTCCAACGAAAAAAGACCACAAGTAGAGTACAAGGGATGATAAGAGATTGAGAAAGTAGTAGACTGCACAACCATCAAGTAGTGGGAAGGCAATGGCACAGTGCCAGGTGGTTTGGGGAAGTGCCAGATAAGCATGCTAACACACACACACACACACACACACACACATACATACACACACACACACTAAAAAAACACACATACACACACACACACACACACACACACACACACACACACACACACACACACACACACACACACACACACACACACACACACACCCAGTAGGGTGCTGGGGCGAGCCAAGGTGACCTGACTAGGTGATGGTTGGGTCACCATGCCAACGGGGCTGTCTGATGTCACTGTGGCGGTGTACAGTATGTCAGAGGCCTTTGAATGAAAGGGAGGGGGATGAGGGGCCACAGGCTGTGTGTGTGTGTGTGTGTGTGTGTGTGTGTGTGTGTGTGTGTGTGTGTGTGTGTGTGTGTGTGTGTGTGTGTGTGTGTGTGTGTGTGTGTGTGTGTGTGTGTGTGTGTGTGTGTGTGTGTGTGTGTGTGTGTGTGTGTGTGTGTGTGTGTGTGTGTGTGTGTGTGTGGGTGTGTGTGTGTGCAGGGGAGTCGGATGGAGTCAGGCCCTCAGAGTGTTCCCTGACAAGTTGACATTGAGAGAACCTGTATTGTACAATATGGGGCGGTTGTAGGGCAAGAAACCCATTAACTCTGGTTGGTCCTTGGGCTGCTCTGAGACCGAAACAAAGGCACACCATAGATTTGACCAGGTTTAAGGAGATTCGTCCAGCAATTATATACCCAGTCTTCATTGATTAGAACTTTTCCAAAAGGATTCACATTGGTGTCATGCGAGATACCTTGTTTACTATCAAGACGAGCACCATTTTAATGGAATAGTGTGCTCGCTTATTTGCTTACAGTTCGATGGGAAGATTGATACCACTGTCATATACTGTATGTCTGTTGAATACAAGGTACAGGCAACAGCTAGTTAGCTTAGTTTAGCACTATAGTACTAGAAGTGGGGGGATAAAACAGCTAGTCTGGGACATAATCTACACTACCAGAACCTCTAAAGCTCACTAATTAAATCTTGTTTGTTTAATCCAAAAACCAAAGTATGTGCCGGACTTTTTATTGGCTTGGAGCAGTTGCCAGGCAACCAGCAGAGACCCAGCTTCCAGCCGAGAAATAGAAATATAGAAATATAGAATATGAACATTTCCCAAACTATCCACCGACTTCTGTAAAGGACAAGGCTTACTGCGATAGTCCAACCTGAAGGTATAATATTTTTAATTGTAAACAGCATACTAATGTGTATTTATGAAGTGAAGTAATAATAAAATGGGGTCAGTTAGAAATCTATACTCTTTTTGCCTGGGATTATTATGGCTAATATGAGAGCCTTTTGAAAACACAATAGTATAACACAACTTGTTGCCACTTGTGAGAAACCTTTTTCTTTAAGAAGACATCATTTGGCAACCTCAACCTCAATGGTCGTTCGCCGTCAATCACCTATATCCTTTCTCCACCCTTCTTTCTATCTTTGAGTCGGTGATTCATTTGGAAAGGGTCTCTGTCAGCTTCTGTGACATTCTTTGTCTTGCTGTGTCTTGTCACCCTGCTTTCCCACCTATGGCTCATTAGCAGCTAGCTGGGTGGCAAGGGGCTCATAAACTCCTCACCCTCTCCGGCCCCCTGTGCCTGCTCCCTTATGGACTCCAATGCTGCAGACAGCACAGGAAGACAAATTACTCAAATTGATTCACTGCAGTTCATTACAAATTGCAGAGGCAGACACATAGACAGCGGGGTGATCTAACCAATCCCTGCGGGTACAGATGACACCATTCATAATTTGTATATTCACAACGGGACAACTCTGGCATCTATGCACTCAGATGTGCGTCATGTTCAGGATCATTTCCCTAAATCCTTCATTTTCACTCAAAATAGTCACTAGCTGCATTCATTTCAATAAGCCTGTGCTCCATCATTGGGATATATGACTGCCCTCTGAAGAATAATAAGAAATGATGAAATACGGCATGTCCTTAACAAAGTTCCATTTACATTTTTGTTGTACACTTGAACTAGGAATTCACATTGCGAGTCATTTTTTTGGAGACTTAAGTGGCAGCATTTTAATCTGTACTGGAGCGCCTAAGAGGTGCAAGACTACGCTTTGACACAGTGAAGGATCCCAAGAAAGAAGAAAAAAAACAAGATATGAGGGGATAAAGAAAGGCTTAGACAGAATTACTGTCAAAGAGAAACCAGGAAGTCCTGTTTGAATGTGACCCAGAAGTTGGAAGCTCTCTATTGATTTTATTTTCTTGTCGCTAGCAGAAGGCCTTTAAGCTCGTCGGGGTAATGTGGAAAGTGTTTATGTGGAGTGTTTATGTGAGCACACAGACTCCAACGAGGTGGAATTTCAACATATATTTTTTTTACGCAGTTTATTGCCAAGCAGTTTTTCTTAACAGCCGCAGTCATTTTAAATGACGGGAATACAAAAATGCTACTGCTGACAAGAACCCTACGAAGTGATAAGTGAAGTAGCAGTAGCAGTATATTGTGAGAATGGTCATCTCTGGTGTTTTATTGAACAAAAGAGACTGACTGATGGTACACTGTTTGGCCATTAATGCAGCAAAGGTTACTCTAAGGTTGGCTCACAATCTCTGGCGGGTGTCTCAGTGGGCGCATTCTCCCCGGGAAAACAACTATTCTGCAACTGGCCGTTTCTCTCGCTCGCTCGCTCTGGCTCTTGACTGCTATTAGTTTCTGTTATTTTTTTTTTACTTCATCTCTTATTTATGTGTACATATCGGTACACACGCTGTACGTATTCAGGTCACGACAGGTTGCTGGGATGATAGGGGCTCCCATTACTCACTGTGAGAGGGTGAAGGAAGGCAAAGATAACGCACAACCTCAGGCAGTGTAGGGGGGGGGGAAATTTGGGTGAAGTACATCTACTGCATGTGCAAAGTGCTGTACGTGCTCTCCGCTCACACACGCACATTGAAACTCCCTTTGCTGTTAGAGTGATAATAATAGCCTAGCATCTATTAATTTTTTTTTTTGTTAGAACAGTCATTACTGTCATGGCTGTTCCTCTTTGAACCACTTTCTGTCAAGTACGCACAAAACGCGACTCTCTCTCTCTCTCTCTCTCTCTCTCTCTCTCTCTCTCTCTGGATGCTACTTACCTTTTCAACCTTTGCTTCCCGTACTTCTGTTTTTTCTTGCACCTCGCCTGCTTTACTGGTGAATCCCTGACATGACAGAAACCCCCCACGCCGCCCCCCTCTGGTTTGGGCCCCCCCCATGGCCGCCTGTCAAACCCACAGACAATGGGGACCGAGGCACATTTGCCTTTCCAAAGAGGCGGCGCTCATGCTTCACCTTCTCTCTCTCTCTCCTTGTCATCTTTCTTAGCTCCATCTTTTCCCCCTCGCTTTCTATTGACTGTGATAACTCATTAATATGTCACAGACCTGCCGCCGCGTGTGTGACTACCTGGGTGTGTTAACAGGAGCGCTATCAGTGTAAGAGAGCCAGTGAGCTACATGATTGGGGGGAAACACACAGGGACGTGGAGTGAGGTAAAGGCCAAACTGTGCTCTCTCATGTGACCAGACTGACTCATCACCGTGTACAAGACAGATAACAAAAGTAAAGGTCAGAAGAAGTAGGTGGAGCAAGCACCCACAAATGTAAGTTCTTTTTTTTCTGGAGAAGATTGAACCCGAAAATGTCTGTAAGTGGAAGTTCGCTATTGGTTTAATAAAACACAAATTGCAAGAGTAAAATGGCCCTTAAAGATTTGTAATAAATGTCAAGCTTTGTTCATTGTTGGTAGCATCTAAAGTACCTTAAGTGAATCGTTCAACCATTTTGGGAAATTGACTTGCTTGCTGTATTGCCCTGTCTTTTTTTTTTTTTTTTTTTTTTTGGAATGAAAGCGAAATTAAGGTCATAACACACAAAGAGGGAGACTTAGCGAGATGCCACTCCCTCAGGAAGACGGATTAATGTTTAAAACATCACCCTGACTGAGCCCGGTTCAGCTAGAGTTAAAAGCTTTGATCAACATGCTCTTTGTGCTCGACGTCTGACCTATGCCTACGTAAACCAGGGCGTCTTGAGGTTGGATGCTGCTCAGCATGGGCAACCAGCAGTCAAGCAAACCAAGCTTTTGCTCTGCTTTAGGCTGGGTCTCCAGTGTGCGTGCCCCAGGCACTTCTTCCTGAGTGGTCCCTGGGTGCTCCTCCATTTGACATCCTCATGCACACACACACACACACACACACACACACACACACACACACACACACACACACACACACACACACACACACACACACACACACTCTCTCAAGCAGTTGAACATGTACACCTAGAGATTGACATGCATGCACACACAATACACACAAATCTGTATAAATATGCGCACATGCACACACACAAACAGACAGATAGTCAGGTATGCACAGTTTGTCCCGAGGCAGTACGGATCAGTGAGGTGCTTAGGGTGGCTGAGGTACGGGTGAAGACAGGGTGAATTACTATAGCACTGCAGAGTATCATTTCAGGACACGGGCTCCACACACTGTAAACTCACCACAGTGGATTGCTTAATGTTAACATGATCCTGCAAATGATCCAACATATCACATAGAGAGAATTCCTCCAAGATCAGTGGCTTACTTTCATGGCTACTGATTGACAAGTCATCCTTTTCAATGCACTTGAAACCATGTGACGTTTTCCCATCATTAAACCGCCGTTTGATGGGACGAAATCCTCTAGTCTGAGATTTGTTTTCATGGCCTAGATCAGGGGCTGCTAACGCTGGTGGAAGGGGATGGGGATGTGTGTATGAGTGTTGGTGGGTATGTGTGTGAATGTGTGTGTGCGCTATAGAAGTGCAGACCCCGCGTGAAGTTGATTCCTGTCAAGACCGCGGCACCACAGTCAGACAGGGCTTGACCAAGCGTTTAAACACTGCTCTAGGATTTCCCACTAGTATGGGCTGAGTGGCAGTGTCAGTCTGAGATTTGTGGGTCTGTGTGTATGTGAACACTTGGCAGAATGGAGGGGTGTTGGTGGTTCTGAGAGGCCAAAAGGTTGGAGGGCTGGACATTTTAGCAAAATTGAGGTCAATTGTAGAACGGGGGCCCACCAGGACAACAGCAGTTGTCCTGGTGGGCCCTATTTTTTCAGGTCAGCGCAACAGCCAGCGCAAGCAGTACTCAGACATTTTTGTATTTTTATGCACCCAAAGCTACAGAAACACTAACGTATACTCAATGATTAAGAATTTTCAAAGCTTTCTTGTCAAAATCCCCACAGCTAGATCTATAGGTCCTTGTTTTTTTAGACTTCAAATATCTTTTTATATATCTTTTCATTTACTAGAGTTTTCTCTTTACTTAGTTCGGAATCCTGAAGCATAAGCTAAGGACAGTCTAGCTTCAGGTACAGGCAGGATTTTACAAGAAGTTAGTGCTTATTAAGCGACTTTGAATTTCTTAAAAGCGCTATATAAATACAACATATTATTATTATCTGTTGGTTGGTTAAAGATGATTTAACTCAGTTTGGCTTTATTACCTACAGTGGATTGACTTTATTCCTTGTACATTCATTTCCCAATGTTTGCTGGGAAGCCCTAAAACCAACTGCATTGGGAGCTTTTGCCTCCGTTTTTAAAACCATTGCTTGTAATGAGCTGACACATACACATATAGGCAGATACAGTACACACAAGCACACATGCATACTGATTCACTGAATCAGCATGGCGCAAGCATCCACCGCTAAGCAACAGACCTGAGAGATGGTAATAGAGCAGGTCCCAAGAGAGGAGGCCACAGTGGGCTGACGGGAGGGACAGAGGGATGATGGGATGACAGGAGGATAGTCAGGTTGTGAGCGAGTGATTGGACAGGGGGGTATATGCAGTGTTGCTATGGGTGCTGGGCAAGCCAGGTGGTTAACGACTGGCAACACAAGGTGTGTGTGTGTGTGTGTGTGTGTGTGTGTGTGTGTGTGTGTGTGTGTGTGTGTGATTGGAGGTCAGTCTGGTCTCCGTGGCCTGGCAATCTGCTGGCGTGGGGCTTTGAGATTTTGAGTAAAATGTGTGTGTGAGTCTTTTGTGCCTCTGTGCTCTTGAAGTCCCAGTAAAGCAGGAGGGTAGGGGATGGTGGGGAGGGGGGGGACTGGGGACTTGTCACTTCAGAGGGGCGGCTGTGATGTGGCGATGGAGAACGGGGGGGCATTGACTGTGTGAGTTGGCCTTGAGAGAGCTGTAGCCTTGGGAACATCAGTCGAACACAAGACAACAGAACAGTGTTTTTGTGTGTGTGTGTGTGTGTGTGTGTGTGTGATGAAGTTGATGAGAGTCCAAGTGTGCACATCTTTATTTGTTTTTTGAGTGTTTATCTGTGTGTGATTGTGTGTGTGTGTGTGTGTGTGTGTGTGTAAACGTGACTTTTTGAATTAGGCTGCCACTGCAATATTTGAATGATAATGGATCTATTGACCCTGAGAAATGCTGCATTTACAGAGTGTGCATTTTTTGTGACCGTGATGGGGGTGGGGGTTAATAATAATAATAATAATAATACATTTAATTTATTGGCGCCTTTCAGGACACCCAAGGTCACCTTACAAAGCATAAAAGAAAATCATCATAAAATCATTAAAAACAAGACATTGTGGGGAAAAAAACAACAAAACAAAACCAACAAACAAACAAGACAGGGACCAGTTATACTTTGTGTGCGAGTTTGAAGAGGTGAGTTTTGAGTTGTGACTTGAAGGTTGTAATGGTGTCTGACTGTTTTATGTGTGAGGGGAGGGAGTTCCAGAGCCTGGGTGCTGAACAGCTGAATGACCGGGCACCCATTGTGCTGAGGCGTGATGTGGGGATGGATAGTAGTCCAGCAGAGGATGAGCGGAGGGAGCGGGAGGGAGTGTATTCTTGGAGGAGGTCGCAGAGGTACTTGGGGGCTAGGTTATGGAGAGCTTTGTAGGTGAGGAGTAGGGTTTTGTATTGGATGCGGTAGGGTACTGGGAGCCAATGAAGTTGGATGAGGACAGGGGTGATATGGTTTGGGGGTAGCTAGTAAATTCACTAATTATTTGTGTGTGTGTGTGTGTGTGTGTGTGTGTGTGTGTGTGTGTGTGTGTGTGTGTGTGTGTGTGTGTGCTTTCCTGCTCTGGCCTACTTTGTCCTCGCTCTGTTTAAAATGGACCCGGTGGTGAACTTTTTGTGTGGTGTGGTGGATGTGTGTTTATTTTGATGAAGGGTGTTTTCACTGTTTTGATTGTGCTAAGGCTTAAGAAGGGACCACAAATCAGACACACGCTCGCACCCATTTGGCCATCTATTGGTGCAGACAACGCCCACAGCAGCTCACTCAATGACATCCACAATAACATTTATCAAACACTTTAGCTGGCATTTTGAAATAGTGTGTTTATGTACATCCTTGTGTGTTTGTGTGTGTGTGTGTGTGTGCGCGCCCGCGCTCATGTGGTTGGGAGTGTGTGGAGTCCTACAGTCCAAGGTCAAAGTGGTTTTTCCTTCTTACTGCCATCTTCACTCAGAGCCTTTCTGTCAATCTGCCAATTTCTCTGGAACATGCATCCTCTCCTTCTCATCCCTGTCCCTCGTTTGGCCTTTTGCTCCCTATATTTCTTCTCCTCCTGTCTCTTTATCTCCTTTTCATCTGTCTTTTTCTCATAATGATTTCCTGTATGCTTCTGGCCACACCTCCCTTTGCTTTCTTTCCCTTCCCCTTTTCATTCTTGCCACTTTACCCTCTATCTCTATACGGCTTTCTACCTCTTTTATTATTCTCGCTCTTTCCACCCATCCAGCTCCCTCTCTTTGTTTCTCTCCCACTCTTTTTTTCTGTCACCCCTTCTATTGTCCAGGTTAATCTAGCCTGCTCTACGGCTGTGGCCTTGTGTCCAAATGATGCATTAATCCAGGATACCCATTGTTTATTCTGTACATCCCATGCAACACACACTCACACTCACACACACACACACACACACACACACACACACACACACACACACACACACACACACACACACACACACACACAAACACACAAACACACATGCTCACAAAGGCTCCCCTTGTGTTGTCACATCACGCAGGCTCAACACATGACAGTCAAACAAAAGCCTGATCGTGCTCCTGTCATTGTTGAATGTAATTTCAGATCCTTGAACACTAGGCGTCACTGACAATAAATGAAGCCATCATTTCAATTCACAGCCAATTGAAAATTCAGTTTTTTCACATGATTAATTACTACATCTGTGACTGTGTAACCCGTGACCCGTGCCTCCCTCAATGCATATATGTGGCTGTAATCACACTGAAATAGCCATTGATTCCAGCCTGCTTTGGTTCAATTTACTTTGTCTGCAATCCTGTGATCAGCCTCCATTGAAATGTGTATCCAGTTCTTCGCCGTCCCCTTGATTTGGAGTTTTGACCGTCTGGTGTGATAAACCTTGATACAGATCCTATAGATCAGAGAGACTCTGGCTTTGCTGTTTGATCAATCCTAAATGCCAGTTTCGCTAATATTCTCATTTAGTCCCTGGGGTATTCAGAAATTAACTTGGGGTATTTAACTTACAGTGATTAATTTCCCCGGGAGGTAGATCTTAGAAGGTGTGTGTGTGTGTGTGTGTGTGTGTGTGTGTGTGTGTTTGTGTGTGTAATGACACTTTGTCCTTGAGCAGGCTTATAGCTGCAGCTGGATCGTACACTCTCTCCTCTTCAACAGCTCTCTCACCGCACACACACACACACACACACACACACACACACACACACACACACACACCATACACCCCCCATTAACTGCCAGCCTTTCCAACCTATTCTCCCCGGCTCACATTTTTACAGGTCAACGTAAATCAGAGTAGCGCACATAGCAGAGGTTTATCGGTATCGCCGTTTTTCTCTTACGCGTGGAGCAGAAATGCACGGACAGACAGCAAGACGGTGCCAGAAATCAGTCTGTAATGTTTTATTTGAGACAAATACGCCATGAAAAAAAATCTATGGGATATATCAGCACTTCCTTTTTTTTGTTGTTGATGGGATTAAGCAAACACCATTTTACTTTATTCATCTCTGTTGCTAGTATTTTAAATGTCTACTTTTTACTAATACCTTGCAAACAGATCTTTATTCTTATGTTGCTTACTCAAAATTCAAGTATAAGTCCCCCCCCCCAAAAAAAAAAACTGCCCTAGCGAGCATCTACTACTAATTAGCACCTCCAGGTTTCTTTTTTTATCTTTTATTTTTGTACTCAATGCTGTCACACAGGTTTTGGTAATAAGCCTATGAGCAGATTTGTTCTATTATAGTCTTGTTTCATCATTACATTTGGGTCTTACTTGCACTTTCTTTCAGTTCTCTTTTCATTTATAAACCCCCCCCCCCATGTATTTCTACGCCTAGGAGAGGTGCAGAAGACGCCTGAGGCTGGAAGAATACTGTTCTTATCCTAACCATCTCTCTCTCTCTCTCTCTCTCTCACTCACTCTCTCTCTCTCTCTCTCTCTCTCTCTCTCTCTCTCTCTCTCTCTTGTGCTCCCTCTACCATATACGTGCGCACAAGGCCACACATACATTCACACAGATTCGCTTCAGGCCCCATTGCATCTTAGCCGCAGGTCAATCCTCAAGGAATGCTGCAATCGTTACTCAACTCCGTCCTCTTTTACAATCAGTGCAGAGATTTATAATGCAGTCGGATCCGACCTAAGTCTTGGTAAATTGGGTAATTTTTTTATCCCTAATTTCTTCCGTCTTGGTCTTTGCTATTCTTTGCTGTCATGAAAGTTATTATACAAGTTGTTTTCAACAGGAGCTTCTACACACAGAACCTGGCACTGCAACACAGCCATCGCACCTCTGTGTCTAACTGCGTGACTTCTCCGTGTTTTGTGCCTATAGCGTGGTGAATTCCTCGTCTGTTATTTCTTTCTGGCAAGCGCGAGACGTTCATCTGATTCCAATTTTGCAGGCCAATCATTTCATGGGTGTCACTGCAAAGTTGTATTTTCTGCTCGGGTAAAGATATTGAAAAATCTTATCCACTACATCCATTTGTGGATTATTGTCCAATCTGTTTGATGTCAGTCTCCATTCGGGTCTCTCTCTAGTGCCTCTCTCTGTCTTTCTCTCTCCCTCCTGCTTGCTCTCTCTCTCTCTCTGTCTCGCTCCCCTTTCATGACACCCTCTCTTTACTTTTGATTTTATATTACCACAACCCTGCATACCTTAACAACTCCCACACTTCATTAGCTGTTCACACGGTGATGCACATCCCTTTTTATAATAACGCCTCAATGGAGGGATGAAACCACAGTGATAAAACCAATGGTAAGAGGTTCATGGCCCGTGCCTTCTCCCGGTAAAGGAATAAAAAACTCTAAAGCTAATAATTGTATGTCTATTCTCACTATAGCTCTGGAGAGGAACTTCCTTTGGTTAGGGCTGGCATGTGGCTCAACAGTGCAGACAGGTAAAGGGGAAAGCCCTCTCGGAGCTCTGGTTGAACTTTGACCAAAGTAAGAGACCAAAGGGAGGAAGAGTAGGGGAGCTTTACTTGGGAGTGTCTTGGCTTGATGGGTTTTAAAGTCTCCCTTTCCAATCTTCTATTCTCTAAACTCTCTGCACAAATTGATGCAGAGTCGTAAAGTGAAAAAATTTTTTTTAGAGTAAAGACATAGCTATTTCTGCCTTGGCAAGGCCTACAAATCAATACGACTATTCCTGAAAAAAAGCTGCACCATTTGTCCCTGAGTAGCTCCCTAACCCTCTGTACCCAGAACCAGTCTTATCAGCCTCCCCCAGCTGGGGACAGTGAGCATCAGAAGTGTGGATTGGTATAAAGCTTTGGATATGAAATGCTTTAGATTCTGCATGTGCATGTGCTGCGTATGTGTCCGTTTTTTCAGAATGAACGTGTGCATGAACAGGTTGTCTTTTATGCAGCATATGTGTTTTTATACGTATAGTATGTGTGTGTGTGTGTGTGTGTGTGTGTGTGTGTGTGTGTGTGTGTGTGTGTGTGTATGTAGGTTCCCAGTATGTGTGTGGTCGTAAACATGTCAGTGCCACTGAGGGATTGAAGGTGTGATGATCTCCCCCAGCTGCTGGCGCGGCAGCTGTCAAAGTCGCACATACCTTGTTTCCGGACCATGATGCATTGGGTTTGAACCGCGTAGTCTTTGACAGTTCAGAAACGAAGGATGGAAAAGGACAATTTGTCACAGGCAAATACTGGATGGTCAGTGGAGCCCAATCTAGAGGCTGCCAATCTCCCACAGTTTCACCGTTTCTTACTCCCTGCCTCCAAGACATGCCGTGTTGCTGTCTTTTATGTTGTGTGCCTGCAAAGTGGGTGTCAAATGGATATGAAAGAAACTATACAGAAATATGAAAAATATACTGGGACTGTATTGTATTGGCGGCATTTGTATTACGGGCACAATTATGTCAGAAAACAGCAGCCCTCTCTGCTGCTCAGTGTTTCGACTAAACAGGTCCTTCAAGTGGGAAATGACTGGTTCCAACTGAGGCTCCACAGTCAATCCTTATGAGGATTGAAGCACTGCTTTGATCATTACTTAAGAGGCATTTTTTTATTTCTGCCCTTCTTACCTGGGACTGGCGGCCAGAGAAGAGCCAGGGAAGGCAGAAGAAAAGAAAAGACTATAGTGCACTTTGATGTTCGTGAAATGAGAGGGGGACGGAAGCGGGTGGAGAAACACCAGGGGAGAGCTAAGCAAAGAACTTGTTGAGCTGCTGGAGAGGTTCATCCAAACTGTCAGCTTCAGTTCTCTCTCTCTCTCTCTCTCTCTCTCTTTCTCTCTCTCTCTCTTTCTCTCTCTGTCTCTCTCTCTCTCTCTGTCTCTCTCTCTCTCTCTCTCTCTCTCTCTCTCTCTCTCTCTCTGAAGTCATTTCTGGATTTGAAAGTGAGAATATTTGACGTTAGCTTTTGTGTCTTTCATTTATTTATTTTTTTAACCATTTGTCTGATTCATTCTTTGGCTAAAAAAATCAATTGTCAAGGAAGCATTTTTGGGTTGGCCTTACATTACCTCCCAATGAGACACATCAGCTCGTGTTATATCTTGTTTGTTAAATCCAAAAATATTTATTCAGCAGGCCTGAGTGAGTGGCTGTCAGAATCCATTGATTCTTTGGATGAGAAATCCCGCAACAGCCATTTTCCACTGCTCTTAACCCTTTAGAGGACGGCTGCGGTTCATGACAGGGGTCAGGCCGGTGTCATCTGCAAGCAGGCAGGACCTGACACCAGTGATAAGCATATAGAGAATATGTCAGAATCAAGTCATTGGGTGCTGATGAGCGCGGAAGCTTCAAGAGCTGCGTCCTCATAGAAAAAAAAGAGAAAGCGTCAGTGTGTGGCTTGAGAATACATAAGGAGCACGAGTCGAGAGAGAGACATGGAGAAGACACCGTTGTGTGACTGACCTCCATCTGTCCAACAGAGCAGAATGTCCTTTTATAGTCATAATAACAATGTGTTGGGCTTTGATCATTCAGTCTGTGGCATTTGTGTTGTGTGCATATAGAGTGGACTTATAAGATGAACTTATATGGTGGTAGGCGGCGGGTATGTCATGGCGGGGCACAGGTGCAGATGGACGTAATTCAGTTTTGAAAAGGGGACATGAAGGATTCCATTACCATGTCCCAGTGTGCAAACCAAAACCTATTTCCCCTTAATACAGGACACACTATAACTGCTTATACTGTACTTTCGGCTTTTGAAGCAAAGTGGAGCAGAAGTATTCAGAACTTCACACACTAAATAATGGATGTCATTTTAGAAAATGTGTTCTGTAATACAAATACAAATAAAAAAAATACAATCCTTCTTTGTGTCCACCTTCAGGGACAGGAACAATTTGTTTACTCAAATTCTGCAGTTTCCAAACACACACACACACCCGCACACAGTATTTAGCCCATGCTAGAGGGCTAAGCCTTGACTTTTTAATTCCCTAGATAGATTAGAGTGTAAATGTTTTGCATCTCTCGCAGACTGCTCCACAGCTTAATTTGAGCTCTACATCTGATAAGAGTTATTCCATTACTCTGCTACTCCCAGCATAATGTTGTTGTGCATTTGCCCGTGTGCGCGCGGAAGAGGTTTACAGTGGCCTGGAAGGAGTATAAGAATCATGCATTTATACATAAATGTGTGTTTTTACAAAAGAACATAAACAGCCAAATTATACAGAGCGCTCTTTTAATATTCAGTGTGCAATAGCTGCTTTGATGCATACATTTATTGTGATTTAGCAATTCCACTCAAAATATTGTCTCTTGACTGCGTGATGAAATGCTAACACATTTTGAACCACTTTGATTCTTAGCTGTGCTGACAGGTGCACATCAGACAGCTGTAATATGGGCACAATCAGCAAAAAAAAATATTCTGGATAGATTTTCAGAACCTGAGGGTGCAGCAAAGAGTTCACGTGCAATTTACATGGTTAATATGCTGTTGAAAGGGCCTCTGAGATTGTGTGTGTGTGTGTGTGTGTGTGTGTGTGTGTGTGTGTGTGTGTGTGTGTGTGTGTGTGTGTGTGTGTGTGTGTGTGTGTGTGTGTGTGTGTGTGTGTGTGTGTGTGTGTGTGTGTGTGTGTGTGTGTGTGTGTGTGTGTGTTTGTGTGTCTGTACATATGAAACGGTATTGCTGTGGAACGTTAATTAAACTTGATGCGTTTCCCATTTCATCCGCAGCTGAATGTTCCCTGTTCACAAACCTTGATCAAAATTCATTCATTTGAGCCCATTACAACCACTCCTTCTCTCTCTCTCTCTCTCTCTCTCTCTCTCTCTCCCTCTCCCTCTCCCTCTCCCTCTCTCTGTTTCTCTCTCTCTCTCCGTCTCTCTGTTTCTCAGCTAGTAGATGTGTTAGCCATTACCCCTCTAATTTACACTTTGACTGGTAGCGGGGGGTAAGGTGAGCAGCAGGGGGGCGAGGAGTAGAACACAGAGCCCTCGTTCCTTGAGCCTGTGTCTTCCCTCCTAATAGCCGCAGCTTGTTCTTGTAACGCCAGCTTGGGAAGCTCTCGTTGACAAAGAGGTTTTAGGATGAAATATGGCAAACTAAGTATACCTAATCTGCCTTCCTGCGTAAAAAAAATAATGACTGTAAATGACGGATAATGGGGGATTTGGGAGAGCCTTCCAGCACATTTGCTGTCAAAAATTAAACAGCCCAGGTGTGCACTGATTGGGACTTATTCGAAATAGCCTGACAATTGCTTGTTTCAAGTGCGTCTAATCAGAGTTTGCTCGCATCCTAAATCTTTGATGTGGGTGTTTGCTGTCAGTATTAAGTTATTCTGTTCTTTTGGGATGGTCCACATGAAAAATCCACAATCAACAGGATGATAGTGCAATGTCCTACTGAACAAAACATGTCAGGCTCCTCCTCCGAGACATACAGTCCTAGACAAAAAAATAACAAATAGAAATCCACTGTTCCACTCCAGTGTATACCGTATTATACATTACACAAATATCATCAGTAACATATCATTTAGGTAGAATAGCTTATAAAGAAAAACAACTGCCTAGTGCTAACATACTATTTTAGGTAGACAGCTTTTGAATAATTAACTGTCTTATACGCAGGCAGAAAAAGAGGCCAGTGCGATCCTAGATGTTATTGTCACATTGTGCAACACACACACACACACACACACACACACACACACACACACACACACACACACACACACACTGTGCTGTCCCAGTGATTCTCAAGGTCATGGTCCTCGCATCCTCCTCTCTGTTTGTCCCCATTTATCCCGTGTATAATGGGAAGTGCCGACTGGTTTAGGATATACATTTTAATCCCTGCCCCCTGCCCGTACAGCAGGCTTTTGTAAGTTTAAAAACCCTACATGGCTAACTGCAGGCCTCAGTTTGAAAGTATGTATTTTGATTGGGCTCCAGCTATAATCTGGCCCATTTCACAAAAGCATAATAGTGAAAGATTGAATACAGTAGTTTAACAGTGTGCATTATTCAAACTTCATTCCTGCCTCAGTGCTTCCACTGAAACCATTCATTGAGTCAAGAAAGCATTCTAGTGCAAAATAGGTGTGAGGGAGAACCTGGAGGTCAATAGCAGCGGTGGATTTGCTTGGGTTTTACCTCCTCCCTTCTCTTTTCTTTATTAGCTTTGTGCAGCTGTATTGGGAAACGCCCTTGGGAGGCAAGAAAGAAATTAAAAATGGGTTGAGGTAGTGAGCCTGACCGACACATTCATATTTATTGTGCCTTTCCGGGCGAAATCTGTCTAACTGTACTGTGTGTGTGTGTGTGTGCCTGCATGTGTGTGTTGTTGGGCAAATATAGGGTTAACGACTCCCTATGCCCGGGGTCCACAGCTGCCGTAACCCTGTCAGTTAGTGAGACCAGGTAATTACCTTAGAATGACAGGTCTTGAGGGCTGTGTGTGTGTGTGTGTGTGTGTGTGTACCAGATGCGCTTGGATGTGCAGTAAATGTGCAAGTGCAGGTTTGCGCTTACATTTGTGTGTACAGTATGTGTATGTGAAGGTACATGCATTGTGTGTGTGTGTGTGTGTGTGTGTGTGTGTTACCCAGGTTATTTAGTGGGGCTGGGAAAGAAAGGAGATGGATGGAGGGCGGCAGCATTTTTTATCCCATTCAATTCAATTAGACAGGATATATTGATGTGTGCAGAGGACCACCTGCTTGCGTATGCAAAGCACACAGCACGGGGCTTGGCTTGACAGCTATACACCCAAATGCACCCCTCCCCTAAGATCAGCACATATTGTTAGTGGGCAGGGATTATTTTCCTCCAATCAGACCTCTCTTCTCCCCTCCTCTCCTCTTTGTTAGTTTCAGATGGAGTCTCAGCACTCAGGGGCCACAGAGTTATTAAATCAAGTCTGGAGTGAATACACATTGTATTGGTTCCGTATAGTTACATATTGTTTACATCAACAATAACACACATTTCTCCCTCTCTCATTCATTCATCACTGTTCTGTGATGATGGCTGTTTGGGAATTGACATTCATTTCATACAACCAATATGCAGTTATGTATTTTTTCAGTGTTTATGTAATTCATATTCTTATAAAAAACTGTGGTTCCAGATGTAACATGAAGAGACTCAAAGGGGGTGGAAGACAATTGCTTGTCATGTCTGTAATCATTTCCTTAACAATCTTTCCACTTATCTCTTCCCAGGTTGGTTGTTTTCTCCCCATGCTACACACCCATCTCATTACAACCCCTTTTCTATGCGCCCTCTGTCCATTTTGTGTGTGTGTGTGTGTGTGTGTGTGTGTGTGTGTGTGTGTGTGTGTGTGTGTGTGTGTGTGTGTGTGTGTGTGTGTGTGTGTGTGTGTGTGTGTGTGTGTGTGTGTGTGTGTGTGTGTGTGTGTGTGTGTGTGTGTGTGTGTGTGTGTGTGTGTGTGTGTGTGTGTGTGTGTGTGTGTGTGTGTGTGTGTGTGTGTGTGTGTGTGTGTGTGTGTGTGTGTGTGTGTGTGACATCAACCCCAAAATGTTTATTGAATGTGTTTTTGTCCCCCAGAGATGTTTAAGCTGCTCAGTGCCCGTCATGGTATCACCACTAAGGTGGGATTTATCCAAGTGTTCAAAATAACGCCTTCAGCACACAATATTACAACGGTATAATCCTCAGTGGGTTACACAGAGCAGGATAGAAAAAAGTGTAAGATTGAGGACAGAGAGGACAAGAATAAAAAGTGAAGGAACAAAGGATGGAGGGATGAAGAGTTAAGAGGAGGAGAGGGTGCAAAGAAAGCTGGAAGATTAGGACGGTGTTACTAGAATTAGAATCCCAGATAATAACTACATAATTTAAATCTGGATTACATTTTATATGACAGACAAAGAATCCCCTATCAAATGTGTGAAGTTTTAATGCAGCAAAGTGGAATTTGCTTGTTTTTACTGCATTAATCAGTTGTTTCTTTGCCATATTGAATGAAGGTGTACAATTCAGGTAAAGCAACACTGGACCTGTCTTTGTACATATACCTCTGCCTAATAATAAGCATTTGAAACCACATGCAGTCTCTGTTTTAGACGAGCCATGTGACATTGTGTTGAAAGTTGTAAGCATGAATCCATTTTTAGTTTTTACCTTGATTCATGAATAAGAAGTGACAAGAAGTGGACAAGAAACTGAGGAGCCTTTTAGTTATTCTCTTGGACAGGAGGTGTAGAGTTTAAGTGCTACTGTCTAATGGTCTTTGGAGTAAAACCAATTTGGTAGTTTTTTTATAGTTATTTTTATCCATATTAATTTGGCTGATATGTATGCCAATGGGCATAAATTGAGCAATCATGAGGCTCATAGCAAAAAAAAAAAAAAAACCTTTAGACCATAGCTTTAGACATGATCTCACTCTATGTGCCTGGTCCTTTATTTTCTCAACCTAACACTCTCTGCCGTAAGAAGATTGATATTTTGGATGATTCTATGAAACCAGATTATGCTGACAATAAACATGTCTCAATGTTAAAGGCCTACTTCACCGGTTTGAATATGAAGGTGAATTGAATTCTGAGATCCTATGTAGTATAAATGTGCAAAAAAAATTAAAATCGGTTCATCCTAGCCTGAGAAAAGGCAGAAAGAGTGTTTTTTTTAACCCTATATTTCTCCTTCTCGTGACATCACAGAAAGAGAAATATAGGGTTAAAAAAAACGTACTTGTAAATATTACTGTGATGTCACAGTAAAAGACATCACAGTAATATTTACAAAGTAAGTTTTTTTTTTAACCCTATATTTCTCTTTCTGTGATGTCACGAGAAGGCCTTCTCGTGACATCACAGATGTCACGAGAAGGCCTTTTCTCAGGCTAGGATGAACCGATTTCAATTTTTTTCGCACATTTATACTACATAGGATCTCAGAATTCAATACACCTTCATATTCAAACCGGTGAAGTAGGCCTTTAAGTGCAGCTTTATTTTTTCCCCCTAAATTGTTACTACAATATCAATTCAGAAGCAGTTTTGATGAAAATACTGTGTTGACGTAACATGTTGGTTCCTCTCCTGCAGCCCCATCCTCCCCAGCCTCACCTTCCCCTGCTCCTACCCTCTCCCAATCATCGTCCTATCCTCTTTTCTGCCTGTTGAGTTTCTTGAGAAGGATATCTCTTCTGACCACACACCATGCTTTAATCTCATTCATGCTTCCCCATTTTTTTTTTCATAACAGCTTCCGAGCTGGCAGTCGCCGGTCTGGAGTATTTTGCAGTACTTACTTTTTCAATTCCTCCCCCCCTTGGGGCTTTAACTTTTTTGAGCCCTAATTGTATGTTTGTGCACCACCTTTGGTCCAATGTTTATAATAAGGGAAACTAATTTAAAGGGCTTCCAAGTGTAATCCTTTAAGCTACACCTCTACTACATAATACCTCTCCTGTGATTGCCAGTGAGGGGGCTATTTAAGATGCTTGTTTGTGGGACTTAGACATTTCCTAATCACTGTACGATCTCTTTTCATGGGCTGAGGCTTTGTTTTATTATAATTTTTTTGTTGTTGACAGGGTGGAACAGCACATAAGGTTTTTTCATATGAATGCTTGGCATCAATCACAAGAGGGGTCTTAGATATATAAATAATCATATAATTGCATAATATAAATCTTCCAAATCAATAACTATATTATAAAATATTATTGACTCGGGTCCGGGTGATATGGCTGAAATCAATATCACAATAAGAGTAATTTCCCGGTATCAATTTACATATTGGAAACCGCAAATTGACATTTAAAGTAATGAGAATATATGGTTAATTGGATGATCATTTTTTTCAACTGCATGAGATCAGCGTAACGGCACATATTCACTTGGATTTAATTCAGAATGTATTTTCATTTCTATAATAATGGACAGTAGAAGTTTGTGAACATGATAGGATCATATTGCCAAAACGTGATTACATTAAAAGTGTATATAGCTATGTTAGAATGGCCCAGAATTACTCTACATATTTGTTTTACTTTGCTTTGATCTTCTCGCCTAACTTTCCATCGGAGGACATTGTATCTGCTAACTGTGGAGTTATGTGATTGTTGTCATCATTTGTCATTGATGACTGTACACAATCTATGTGGGAATGTTTCCTGCTTTGAGAAGGGATGAGAGTATAGCTTTCTGCAATATGAGTCACATTTGATCCTATAGTGAGTGAGGGCTCAGGGCTGATGCAAAGGTTTTATTTTTTAAGGGGAAAAAAGAGGGTATATAATCCAAAACTATTCTTCCCCTTCTCACTCATTGCTGTTTCCCCAGACAGATTACTGGGCTTTGAAGGCGCCCTCTGCAGAGGCAGATTTTTAAAATGGGGGCCAATGGATGGGATAGAGAAGGGGGGGAGACGGGAGACGGGGTGGAATATAACTCAGGAGATTAGTATTGTGTGTGTGTTTGGGGAGGAGCTGTCAAACAGAGAGTGACAGAAGGAATAGTTTTACTCCTTTATCGGTGTATGTTTGTATACTGTATGTTCCCATGCGCTGGTATTTATTCAAAGTGCTAAACATTTGGATGGGTATATGAAAGGGCATAGTCTCGTCCCCAACACACACACACACACACACACACACACACACACACACACACACACACACACACACACACACACACACACACACACACACACACACACACACACACACACATTTTCCTACTTCCTTCCTTCCTCCCACTCCATTGTATAGTCATAATCCACTCAGACTCTCACACACACACCACCGCACACTCTCTTTCACTCCCCTCTCTCTAAATCCCTCACTCTGTCTATTTGTACTTACCCCAGAGGAAATGATAAAGAAAAGAAAATAGAAATAGCTACTGTATGGGCTGCTGTTTCTGTGGCAGCCATTATGTGAATCTACTGATTTGTTTATTTGTTTGTCGGTTCATGTGTGTGTGTGTGTGTGTGTGTCTGGTAAAGATGGTGTGCTAATGCGTGTCTGTGTTTTTCTTCTGGTATATACGCATCTGAGAACATGCATTCTGTCAGACTGAGAGTGAATATTGTATGTGTGTTCTCTTGTATGCCTTTGTGTCTCTTTGTATGTAAGGGTTTTGTATGTGTGGGTGTGTGTAGGTGCTGTGTGGTCCATGGTTGGTACTCCTTGTTCACTGCAGGCCAGGTGTCTCTCTCTCCCCTCTGCTTCTTTGCTACCGAGAGGCAGTTTGATCTCAGGATGAGCTGCGAGTGTTGCTTCTGACTGTGCTTACTTAGGTGGCCATTTCTAAAGGAATACACTCAATTGATAAACAGATAGACACCACAACAGGCACACGGGTTGCTAGGGGGATCAATCCTAAAATATTTTAGAATTATTTTGGATTATTGGAATTTCACACAGAATGTTTGAGAAAACAATTCAGCGTTTTAACCTAAATGAGAACTATATGTGGATAAGTCTTAGTCTTAAATCACATAGCATTGTTATAATCTAAAATGTTGGACGTTATTTTGAAGTATTGTTTTAAAATGCCTGGTACTCTAGCTATAAATGTCTGAAGTGACTGTGATTATTGATAGGGAGACTAAGGGCAACTAAAATAAGTTCTTACTTTGTCTACTCAGCTACCTACATGAACCTATTTAGGAATCTATGGTTGATATACATGAATAAAGTTCAACAACTCAGCTCTACTTCTTTTAGGGAAAAGTATATTGGTCAAGGATGGGAGGCAGTACAGAGTTATTGTAGCACATACTCTCTGTTAATGTGTTTTAATGTTTGTCAAGCAAATGTAGCCAGTTTTTAGCTGGTTGTTGGCAAAGAGGGATTTTGTCACCCAATAGACCAGGACATGTGGTGTGGGCGCTGACATCATGTATATGTCCCTGTGCAAATGTTTTCCTTTCATTGCGGTGTGATCTATGATTACCAATGAATGGGTTAGCAGATTCAGGTCACACTCTCCGTTCATGTGCTTTTCTCCTCCCCTTTCATGTGGGTTATCCATCCGTTGTTGCAGTGAACACAATCTAAACACTGATGTCCGCCTTCCTGAGTGAGCCATACCTCCCAGGCGTGAGAGTACCCACCATGCAACACTCTGCTGCCGTTGCTAATCCTATTGGCTGCTGCAGAATCACCGACACTCTGCAGTATGCGTCACTGGCGAGCCGGGTGCCAGAGCAAGGCGAAGCTAAATGCTTAACTACACCTTAAGCTTGTCAGATATGAATGAGCTGGAGGACACAGAATGGAGCTGGGCCGAGATTAGTGGATTTCTCTTAGTGTGCGGCAAAGTGTGTGTGTGTGTGTGTGTGTGTGTGTGTGTGTGTGTGTGTGTGTGTGTGTGTGTGTGTGTGTGTGTGTGTGTGTGTGTGTGTGTGTGTGTGTGTGTGTGTGTGTGTGTGTGTGTGTGTGTGTGTGTGTGTGTGTGTGTGTGTGTGTGTGTGTGTGTGTGTGTGTGTGTGTGTGTGTGTGTGTCCCTGCAGTATGTTAGTATAAGAGACTGTGTGTATGTCGTTGGAGGGAAGAAGCTCCCCTCTCCTCCTCTAGTCAAGTTGAATTAGCAGAGCTTATGGAATGATTTCATGTTAATGCTGCCAAATACAGTTCTTTAATCTGCTGTGATTCCCTGTGCAGCATGGCTCTTCTTACTGATTAGGAATTCTCTTGATAACTCTTCTATCTCAACTTCTTTACGTCCCCCTTAAACACAGGAGTGGCAAGAGGTTTCTGGGAGAGCTGCACAGATGCAAAGGGACATTAAAGGGACGCACATGACAAAAGAGAGATGGATGTTTTGTATTAAAAGCAGGGAAGACAAAGCAGAGACACTGCTGCTCCCCAAAACCAACATTAATACACTGACAGCTAATTGACTGTGACAGTGTGACTTACTGTCCACAGCGACGTTACCCAGATGTTATGTTTCCACATGTAAGAACAAACACAGCAACAACACTACACACACACACACACACACACACACACACACACACACACACACACACACACACACACACACACACACAAGCATCATTTACCTCCATATAGACTTGGTTACATTGGGTATGGTAGGAAGAACAAGAAGAAGAGGGGCAGCAGAAACGAAGGAGGGGGGGTAAAGGGGAGCCCAGGATTTAATTTCCGCTTTGCACTGTTAGATAAGTCAAGCTTAATGAGCTGACACAGAGAGATAGAGGGAAGCAGCGCAGCTATGAGAGCGGGGGACACAGAGAGCAAGGGGAGTAAAGAGGAAGGGCAGGAAGGGAGGAGGAGGAGGAGGAGGAGGAGGGTAAGCCATTTTGGAAAGAGGGGGCACATCCTGCCGCAGATCCTGTCAGGCTAGATACACCAAGAGAGGGGAGAGGGAGCAAAGGAAGGCAGATGTGATGAGATCCGTGTGTGTGTGTGTGTGTGTGTGTGTGTGTGTGTGTGTGTGTGTGTGTGTGTGTGTGTGTGTGTGTGTGTGTGTGTGTGTGTGTGTGTGTGTGTGTGTGTGTGTGTGTGTGTGTGTGTGTGTGTGTGTGTGTGTGTGTGTGTGTGTGTGTTAGAGCTGGAGCCTTTTTCATGATGATAGCATGTATTCACACAGTCCTTAGGAAGGTGTTCAACAATTTAAACATTGAATGTCAACTGTTTTCTCCTGTCTGTTTGTGTGTGTGTATTCTACAGAGACTCTCAGATTAATCCTAGTGAGTCCTGCTATGCTGACAGCAGCTCCAGAACTTTTGCTGACAGCAGCTTATTTACTGAGGGTGTTTTTCTCAGTTTTTTGTTGTTTTCTTCAGGGATTCCACAGTACTGTTCTATAGTTTCTTTTTAATCTTCTTCTAGTAGTTTTACTTTGTTGTATAATCTGCACATACAAATGTGTCCTTGGAGGGAGGGAGGGTCACGAAGAAATGTAAACCAATTTTGGATGCTATGATTCCTTGCAATCCTGGCTTGGGCTGTATTAGTTTGTTGTTTTCCTCCTCTGCAATCACAACTTTCCTGTATTTATTATTATTATTTTTTTAAAGGGAAGAATGTTTGTGTGTTGGGGTGGGGGGTGGAGGGGTTGTAACAGATGTGAAATGAATAGGTAAAGACTTACAGTGCAGGGAGTGAGAAAGAAGTAGTAGCTTGAGAAACGGGTGAAAGGTCAAAGGAGCTGTCCTCGGTTGCTGTGTGCATTAGCTTACACTAGGAGCTCTCCATGGTCCTGAAGGAAGCGTGAGCCCCCTTCCTTTGCTACCACTTGCATTCCTCCCCTTCTTTTAAGACAAGTCCTGACCGTCGCTTCACATTATTGCAAGGTGCCAATAAATCCTCCTTTTATTAGACCTTGCGTATTGATCCTTTTCTCTCTCTCTCTCTCTCTCTCTCTCTCTCTCTCTCTTCAGATCTCTAACTCTCTCCGCCCGTTGCTGCTTAATCCCTGCAATTTTTTCCCCCCCGTCCTGCTTTCTACCGTTTTCTTCATTCGTAGGCAAATGTCAAGTGCTATCTCTGTGGCTGGCCTGTGAGGGAGGGGGGGGGGGGGGTGTATAGGGAGTGCCGTGACCCCCTTCACTAAGGCTTAAAGTTAGATATTGGCCTAAATGCCAGCCAGGCTTTGATGGTTGAAATTGATATGATTGAGGCAAAGGGAATGATATTTACATTGTATACTATAAAGACCTCATCACGGTCGGTTCAGATGGAAATACAGCTAATTATCGCTGGGTCAACAGTGTTGATAGTTTGTGCATTAACACAATGTCAGTTAAAAACACGTAAAATGTTTGAATAAACCATTTCCTTTGTGTTGCTTGCTTCATACTGATGTGGTGTCGCGAGCACGCAGGCACATTTCTGAAAATGCTAAACAGGTGGGAGATAAGCTTGAATGAATTGCGGTGTGGCTGTTTGTGAGCGTATAGTGTGTATGCACCTGTGGTAATGGTCCCCCGAGATATGACTCCCAATGTATGATGGTGTGTGTGTGTGTGTGTGTGTGTGTGTGCGTGCGCGTGTGTGCGTTGTGCGGGATGTTAATCAGGCTGTCAAACTTAGACAGAGTCCTGCTGGGAAAAAGCCTGTTGTGTCTGGAGTCCTCCACGGGACTCCCCCTCCCCCCCCCCCCCACATACACACACACAAATACAGTATACATACATTCTTTGTTTTCCCTTTTCTCCTCAAGCCTGTGGGCTGGGCTGATGGATGAGACTGAAAACTGAAGTATCCCATTGGATGTAGTACCATGAAATGTATTTCCATTCATGATCCCCAGATGAATCTTTGACATTTCCTCTACCACCACCATTATGTGAATGACATTTGTAATTGTGTTATCATATTTGGTACAGACATTAATGTCACCCTTTAGGACGAAGTGTAATAACTATTGTGATCCTCTGACCTGTCATCAAATCCCTCCATCAGGTCAAAAAATACATTTACCCATTACTTTGGTTTAGGACTAAAGACCTGCAAAACTCCTTATCAGCCTCAGCTGTACTTTGTGTTTAGTGATTGATAACAAATAGTAGGATGCTAACACGCTAAACTGAGACAGTCTACATTATTAACATCAACATGGTGGCATTGTCATAGTGAGCCTGTTAGCAAGCTGATGTTAGCATTTGGCTTGAAACACTGCTTTGCCTTAGTACAGCCTTAGCATGGCTGAAGATTTGTCGTCTTGCAATAAAAATTACACGTCAATCTAAGAAGATTCCCTACCCCCATGTTTGGTATTCAGTATGTTTCCGAGAACACACTGACCACATTAGTTTACAGTTGACTAGGTCACATGCAATGAGCACATGTCTAAATATTATAATAAAAGTGAAGATTAAATTGGGAGAGACCATGAATGACTTGCTGATTATGCACCAGTGTGCATTGAAAAAAATAAAGACGAAGAATACAAGTGGGTAATAAGAGAGAGAAGGAGCAGGGTGCACCACACCATAATACGGGTGAGTAACACCTTCTTTTACCACCTCTTCTCACACCTACCACAGCTGTCTGCGATTTCACACTGTGCACATCTGTACACAAAAACACACACACACACACACACACACACACACACACACACACACACACACACACACACACACACACACACACACACACACACACACACACACACACACCACAGAGCCCCCAAGCACTTTGTCACGCATGTTGTTACACTTGTTCAAACGGGTAAAAACAACTAACACTAACACACCCTCTAACACTTCCACATCTTAGATTTTTCCTCATGGTCACGCAGGTGTTAACACATGAACGCTGACAATGTGCACACAGCCTCTCGCGCGCACACAAACGCACACACATACAGTACAAGCACAGGCACACACACTGACTTCAGGGCTGTAATTTGTCTGCTGCTATCGATAGCGTAGGTGGACAGAGTGAATGGGAGAAACAGGAAACGGCATATGAGAGAGGGGAAGTCATAGAGAGATATGGTGTGTTGTTAGTATAGCTGCAGGATAAAAGCATGACGAAGACAGAAGATATCAATATAATGTCTGTGTGCAGTCTATATCCTCAGCATGTTTCACTTATTTTGCTCTGTGTGACCCACTACTGTGTAAAAGCGGGTGGTAACAGACAGCATGCCCTGAGGCTGGAAAGGCCAGTGAACCCTTGGTATTTGCATTATTACATGTCTGCTTGTATCTTCTTTACAGCTGTCAGGGTTATGCTGCAGTGTAGAGGGTAGACACTGGCATTTCTGACTGTCCAGTTGGCCTCAACCTAACTTCTTCTGCGTCCCTAGATCAACACACACACACACACACACACACACACGCACACACACACACTCTGGAAACTGTAAATGATTTATATCTGCAATGTGAATGCAAAAACATATCCTATCAGTTAGTAAAAATTCCCTTTTTGAAGAGACAAAGTAGCAATAACACAAACAACAATAGGACTGACGTTTTCACTATTGAAGCGGCCATCGGGACAGATTCCCACTCGGGACGGGAGCAGTGCATGATGGGAGAAGGTCACCCTGTTCTGAGAATGGGGCTGCTTCATTTCCCAGAGTGCTGCTTGAGTGACTGCCTCGGTCGGCTTTGTGTGTGTTGGATGTGTGTGCTCGAGGTAGATAGAGTGAGTGATGTCAGGGCCCTGAGCGGACAGACCTTTTTCAGCTGATGTTAATTACACTGGGTCTCTGACAGAAGAACAGTACCCACCCGGGCCTTTACTGTAACTCTTTACCTCCTCCGTACAACACTTCAGGCAGCTCTGTTTCATGTGTCCCTACCGTGCCTCCATTCTTCAGCTGCTTGTTTCTGTAACCCCACAATCACATAGATCAATATTGGATCCATTCGATTTGTTTTGTTTACAAATGAAATTGATTGAGATGAATGTAATTTAACAGAATGGTTTGGAATGCTGTTTTGCATACCTGGTATTTATAGAAAAAAAAACATGAAACAGAAACCTCCTTAATGAAGGCACCATTCCACAAAAGACCCTCAGGAATAAGGGACAAGCTGCTTTTCTATCTTCAAAATAAATAAATGAATATGATGGGGAACTTTCAGTCTTATGTTGGAGTATTTTGCCTTTGGCAACACATAATCTACATTTTGAAGTTTGTCTTTTCCTTCCCCTTTCCCTCCAAAACACTAGCTTAGACACACAAACAAACACTACCGCAGACACGGGTTGACACTAAAGATGCTGTGCTACTTGTCTTGAGGGACCACTACTTGTTAACTTGACAGGCTTGTAGAGCAGCTGCCTGAACACCATATGGCGATGGCGAACACGGTTACTAAAGGAGGGACAGGTGTATAGCAGGAGATTCAGTGATAGTGAATCAGTAGAGAGAGAACCCAGGGACTTGATATTATCAGTAGTATAGCACAGCGAGTCTCTCCCAGCCAATGGGCAGCAGCACAAGAAAAGGCTGATAAAATGTGATGCCTGACCTTCTGAACAGTTAATGCAGTTTAGATACACATTCGTCATTCTTACACATTCTTACATGCCCCACAGTCCATAAATAGCTACATGCCCAAATTCCTTTTGTAAAGAAATGAACATTGTCCGCTATTGATATCAGGAAAGAAAAGGTCAGCGCAGCGTGTTGTCTCAAAAATAGTTTTCAGACGGTTTGTTACCTGTTTAACAAAGTTGTACTTTTTCTCCACCGGCTTACTCCAAACTTTGTGTGAACTTCACCACTGCCTCCTCAGGCCCCCCCCCCCCCCCTCGCTTTTCCAAGTGCCAGATGGTGCAGCCCGTCACTGTTAAGAGGCAAAGATGGGGGAGAAGGACAAGAATAGTGAGATGGAGATAGTCGGGCCCGCAGTCCATGTATTATTAATTGTGAGTAATAGAGACTTGTATGGCTGTATACATTATTGAGGCCGGGTCCTTGCGAGGGCAGTTAAGCTGAAGTGGCGCTTAGCTTAATGGGTTGGGACAGAATGGGCCTGAGAGCACATTTACCAAGTGCCTGGTGTGAAGTAAACACCTGTTTACACACAATGTTACGGAATGAGTTTGTAATTCTTTAAAACTTTGAATGACTTCACACCAGTGTCATGCAAATGTGTGGTGAGGCAAGCTCGCAAAAGGTGGAAGATACACCACAGATTACAGGGAACAATAAGAAACGAACACAATTAACTATTGTTCATTGCATAAATGTCCTGAAGTCATTGTGCAGCTTGGTGAATAGAGTACACTTTAAAGCTGCTCTTTTCAATACCTTTATAATAGAATGAATGTGTGTGTATACAAACGCTGCATTTTAGTCTCTCAGCTCATTAGCAACTTCACTGTCTGATTCATTCTCCCATCCCTTATTGTTTCCAGATGCAGCAGGCAGCTGTTTTCAGCATAACAAAAAGAAAAGCTCCATACATCTTGTGTGCTCCTTCAGTATCAAATGGCAAAGAGACAAAGTTAGCAACTATTTCGGCTGAGTATTCATAGGCTAAAGTCGGCTAAAGAATACAAAAGCGACTCTAAATGAATTTTAATATTGGTCCATATCTGCAAGTCAAATAGGCGATTGTTTGCCAACACTTCTAAGCTAAGACCAACTATAGGTTAATTATGTATCACTGTTGTGTTTTCAGCTTGTTTCACTGCACCGACACAGCCAAAGAAAATAATTAAGCAGGTGGCAAAACTGTTGGTTATTTTGTGTTATTATTTCCATCTATTTTCAAAAATAACTCAATATAAAAAAAAACATGCCTTAACTCATCAAGGAGTACAGTTTTGAGTGAGAGCAGATTCACTTTGCTGCAAGGTTTTATACTAACAACAAATTAAATGTGACCTTTTCAAGTCAATTTTCGGCCAATTCAAGTATGTTTCTTTTTTCACATTCTCGCATCTCCTGACTTACTAACGCATAGATAAGAATGTTGTGCTCTCAGTATAACCTATGAAGCACACGTCTAGGGATTCACACTTCACACGGATAAATTCTACCCTACATGAGACAATGCAAAACTGTTGAACTGTAACAATAACCGGCCATATTTATCATCTGATACAATCTCTCTCCCGTTTACAGTGTGTGTGTGGTCTTAATATTGCTTCACAGATCTGCCTACCTTTTCACAGCAGAGATCTAATCTGATATTATTAGCATTGTTTTCTGGCCTACATTAGCATGCAGCGTCTGCTTGCCTCCTGCTTCATGGTGTAGGTGTATAAAAACACGACACTGGTGCAGACAATCTGATACGAGAGCTGTTGAGAATCGTAATGTGTTTGCTGTTGCATAAGTTATCTTAGACTTCATCTCTGTATCGGCTGACTGCACACGCACACACACACGCACACACACACACACACACACACACACACACACACACACACACACACACACACACACACACACACACACACACACACACACACAGCCATTGGACTGTGCAGCTTGGGGGAGTGTGAATGTTGGTTTGAGTGCAAAGTGTCGGGTGATCCTCTCAGCTCTGAGGCGGCGGGTCCTGTCATTGGAAAGAACAGTATCACTCTGCATTTACATTGATCCTTATTAGGCCTGGAGATTAGACCATTTGCAAGTGTGAGCCAGCTATGGCTGCCGCACCTTGGAGTTACACCATATACCACACATTCATAGGCCCAGATATACACACACATAGACGCTCTCCGTCACTCAAACAATTTTGTCGTCATGCATGGCATTATTTCTGGGACACCAAGAGACACTTCTCAGTCTAAACCTTTTTTGCCTGTTGCATTTGTTTTCTAATACACACTTGTCACAGCAGGTCAGGTTTTTTATATATTTAGCTTGTAGGAACTCAAGCACATACAGTTCCCTTTTAACAACAACTTGCCTTCGGGAATATACTTTTTTCCCCCTTTCATTTCTTAACTTTCTCTAATTTCTTTCTTTTTTATAGCTGCACTGCAGTCACCAATCCCCCATTCCCTCCCCTGTTTCAGAGTGAAGGAGTTGTATGAAGCTTTGTGATAGGATGGATGAGGTCTCCAGGGTAACAGGACAGGTCACGCAGTGTTATCATGTTGTACAGTTTCCAATTATATTATGGGCTGTTTGTTTCCCAACCCCTTCGATGGGGTGTCACCCTGGCAACGAGCCAGTGATGCAGAGCACAGGAACGCAACATCCAGGTCACCTGTGTGTGTGTGTGTGTGTGTGTGTGTGTGTGTGTGTGTGTGTGTGTGTGTGTGTGTGTGTGTGTGTGTGTGTGTGTGTGTGTGTGTGTGTGTGTGTGTGTGTGTGTGTGTGTGTGTGTGTGTGTGTGTGTGTGTGTGTGTGTGTGTGTGTGTGTGTGTGTGTGTGTGTGTGTGTGTGTGTGTGTGAGAGAGAGAGTGTGAGTGGAAGATGGGAAACAAGTACACCTAAGTACACACTGCCTCAAGCACAACAACATAACATCATTTTATCCCCTACAAATTTCCATATCCATTCAAATCCCCATGCACTTTGCGACATAAGAGACTTGAAAAGTGAGATGACTTTCAATTGACAGTTTTTTGTCTTTTTAAGGGAGCCATTCAAACCTGCCTTTGAGTACCTTTCCCATATCGGCTCATATCATTTTGTCTGTAATGTTCCCCTGACTACTTGTGCTGGGACTGCACACGGCAAATATATGTGCGTTTTTTTCAACGTGCACGCGTCTACCTTTTAACGTGTTATCTGTCCTTGCCTCTCAGAACACTCCATTTGTACTGATAATGTTGGGTTTATACATTGTCTTCCCCATAGGGACAAGAGCTTAAAACAGTGGGGGGGTAGCCTATATACAGTATGCACACCTAACACTTACATCGCAGGAACATGGAGTGAAATAAAGAGGGAGAATGGCAGAGGAAAAAAAGGCATAATGTACATCATTTGCAGGGTGTCTCACATTGTGTATTCTACACAGTGCGGAGTGATAGGAATCAGGGTGTGTGTTTCTGTTCTGATATGGACCAAGAGCCGCAGAGCATAGACCAGAGCACTGAGAGAGAGAGAGAGAGAGAGAGAGAGAGAGAGAGAGAGAGAGAGAGAGAGAGAGAGAGAGAGAGAGAGAGAGAGAGAGAGAGAGAGAGAGAGAGAGAGAGAGAGAGAGAGAGAGAGAGAGAGAGAGAGAGAGAGAGAGAGAGAGAGAGAGAGAGAGAGAGAGAGAGAGAGAGAGAGAGAGAGAGCAAGGCAAAGGGAGAGCATTGGAGAGATAAACATCAAGACCTGGAAGCCGTTCTCCTGTGTCCCTGTCATAGATGAGAGGCGCCGAAGTGATAAAGAGAAAGAGGAGAGGATAGAAAAGAAGAGGGCGAGGAGAGGATAGAAAGAAGAGGGCGCCAAGATGGAGTCGTGGAAAAAAAGGGCAATGTGAGGGATTTCACTACTTGGACCGACGGTTAAAGGGGAACCGTGCCAGAGAAAAATGTCAGAGTTATTGCAGTATATATACTGGAGAAAGAGAAAGTTCAAGCGGAGACCTATTCAGTTCAAATGTTCTTTTTTCTGCATCATGCAACTCCCAAATGGCCATTCCTCTATGGCTATAGCTATTCCACAGCAATGTAAATGTGAATGCACCGTGAAAACACCAACATTTAAATGCAATGATCATCAGAAGATGCCTCATTGACTGCAGTATAAGCCCATCACGGTTTTCTTTTTTTACAGTTAAGCATTAACATCTTTTTCCCCCTATAGCTCACTTACAAATGTCAGAACTGACTCAAAGCCAAATAGAATACTTATTTGTTTCTTGACATGTGGAGTTTTAAGAAATTAAAAAAATAGTGGAGCATTTTCTAATTTGTATGTAAAGCCTAATCCTTCTTTCTATGTATGCATAGCATGTAAATAAAGCCACACAGGCTGAAGTGTCTGTCATTTCAGCTCTTCGTAGTGTGAAATCAGCCATGTTGCCCCTGTAACGCATGACACCTTCTTCGTGTTTGCTTTGACAATCATGTTTCTGTGATCGAGCTGTCCAGTGACGGACCAGTGGAATACCTGGGTAGGATGGTCGTCCACTGGGTTGCAGGGTCGGTGGTTCAATTCCCCGCCACATGTAGAAGTGTCCCTGGGCAAGACACTAAACCCTAAATTGCTCTCGATAATTAGCTTCCACCGTGAGTGGTAGCTGCTGCTATCGGTATAAATGTGTATGTGAATGGGTGAATTAAAAAAAAACTATGTAAAGACCAAATGCTTTGTGGGTCTGAGCAAAACCAAGGAAAAAAGCTATATAAGTGGTGTCCATTTATATGATATAACGATTGGAAGTCACAAGAAATATTATACATTTTTTAATATTAAAGTGATGTTAGAAGTGAGGCGGAAGAAGTTATAATATGAAAATGTCACTCTGAAATCGCTTAACCCTGACATATTCTTTGTAAGTCCTGGTACAGTGATATTCTACACATGTTTCAGTACTTGCTAATGGCATTTCCCCTCAGCATATTGCCTGCCTCAAACGTACACTAAACCAGCAGGCTACACAGTTTCCATAAAAAAGCTTTTTACATCCTCCTTGGTGGATATATCAAGTAGCCTTAATAGCCTGTTTTCCATCATTTGGACATGTTGCTGTTAAGGTTATGGGTTAGTGGTAGGGATATTTTATTTTATTTTAATGCTGTTCTGCTGTGTAATACAATGCCACAACACAGAATCTATCATGGAATTCACACAGAATTGTAATTTCTAATGCAACTTGAAGGTGTCTCTGGCAACGTCAAGGTGATGACAAGCTCAAGGGTAGTCCCAGCTTTTTGCGGAGGCATAGCCTTAAGCAAATGGGATCTAATGATGATATCATTTAATTTGTGAGCTTGAAAGGTGCTGGCAGCCGGATTTTGTTACCTCTGGGCAGAACCATGGCTGTTTCCAGTCATTCGCTAAGCTAAGCTAAGCTAACCAACTGCTGGTTGTAGCCTTATATTTTCCAGACAGACGCGAGAGTTGTATAAATCTTCTCATCACCCTTGGCAGGAAAACAAAGAAATTCATTCCCCAACATGTCCAGCTTATACCCTTACAGAATGCCCTCCTTTAGATCAATGTCCAGAAGTTGTTTAATCAGTTTTGTCCAGAGGCTGACTGATGGATCTCATTGATGGACTGAAGCTTCACCTCTTTGAAAGGAGAGCAGGTGGGTGGCGGTATCAGTGGAATTAAAGACAGAGCAGTAAATTGAGAGCTTCTTGTAGTGGCTTATGGTTTATCTTCACCGCACCGATCCAATAGCAGTCACACGGTGTATCCCCCCGGGTAAACAGTGGACATTTTTGGTTAGCAGCACTGAGCCCTTTTCATGTGATAGGCTCTCCCAACATTTTCCTTTCCAAAAAAAGTCTATATGTGTTTCTAACTCAAGGACTGTTTTTGTTTTAACTTAAGAAAGGTCTGTTTTCTATTTGCTGAAATATACACTATTGATAATGTATGATAGCCATGTACACATATCGCTTTTATTTGCACGGACACACACACACACACACACACACACACACACACACACACACACACACACACACACACACACACACACACCTACCTCCTGTTGGAGCTCAAGGTCTGAAGATCACATGATCGACCTGATCAAACAAAGGCTTAGCCAACAGGCACCGCCACACAGGTTCACAAAAGACATACACAATACTGTAGTCGTAGGTCATTGGTAAAATATTGCCCCGTCCGTCTAAGCCTATAGCCTTGAGTCTCACTCCAGTTTTATTTTCTATTTAACGGTCTATAATTCTTTCCTCTCCCTCTACCTGTGAGCATCCCTCACCCTCTTTTTTTTCCTCTCTTCCTTTCTCTCTGTCTCTCCCCCTCTGTGTTCTACCGTGTTTATGTTACTAAGCAGAAGTCCCCTATCAGAATGTTCATTGGTGGAGCTCCTCTTTGGCTGGGGTTACATAACTGCTCCCTTCTCATCGCAGCGCTGAATTAGATTAACACCAGTTTAGGGGAAAGGAGAAAAAAAAACTCACACCCATTTTCAAAAGGGTTTCCCTCACATCTCCCGCTAAAGTGTTGACATGTTGCTGACAGAGGGCAAAAAGAAAGAGAGAAAGACATGCAAATACACCCACCCGCTGTTGTGAGCAGATTTAATTTTTAACATGAAGTTCAGGGTCGTCAAAAGAATTCGCCGAGTGCTCCCAGTGAATGTCTGAGCCGACACTCTTCATTTCACCGCGTTCCCCTCTTTTATTCATAATGTCCGATAAATATGTATTGGATGTAGATGGCTGGAGAGAAAGAGAGAGAGTACAGGTTCACGGAGAGGGAGACAAAGGTCAGAGTGACAGAGGGAAGAAAAAAAACATAATTCTTTCCTTGGACAGTGCTGGCCGTCACACCTCTATAGACAACATAGAGGCTTCCCTCATCTGCGTCACATATGAAGGGGGGCGGTTGCTAAGGCGGGGGGGCTGTGACCCGGTTGAATGGTATGATTTTTTGGTTGCTAGGGCGTATAGAAGATGTGATCCACCTGTCCGTTTGTGATCTGACTGTGGAGTGCAATTGAGACAAAATGAAAGAATGGGATTGTTTGGGGAATGTTTTAATGTCTGTATGTTACCTGTGTGTGTGTGCATTAGGTGTTTGTGTGTGTTGCAAAGGGAGGGAGGGGGGAGGTGGGGGCAATACAGTTAAAAGCCTCTTTTTCTGAACAAAGAAACCTTAAGGACGCAGGTGTAAGTCACATCAAACGGACCGCTGCATCAAAGCAACTCTATAGGTTATGCCTCTTAGGAAAGAAAGACTACAGACCTGACATACGGGACGACCGAAGCATCAATACAGACGTATACTTCTTTGAATACTATTGGTATCAGCTTTGATTAGATTTGACTTTTGATGAATTCTACATCTTTACATTGGCGAGGTGGTGTTGTTGTTGTTAAGGTTGTTTGATCTTGTTGGTGGTGATGAATAAGGCTTCTGTTACATTGTGAGTCGCCTCTTACCTGCGAAACTCATTTTTACCATCCTTTAGTGTGTCTTCCCCATCTTCTGCATCACTGGGGAAAAAAACCCTGCACCCTCCTCCCTAATTCCTATCCTCCCATTCTCCCCCTTCCCACAGGAGCCTTTGAAAAATAATAGCTGTGCACTGGGAGAGCACTATTGATTTGGTCTTGCTCCATGCTCAAGGAAAGAAGTGAGCTTTATTTTCTCCAAAATACAGACCAAAGAGGAAGAAATTGGCTATGTTTTGGAGCGCCTTTCACATCCAATTTGTGTGGCTTTTTCTTCTTTTTTTCTCCTTCTCCTTTCATGCTGTTTACTTGTCCACTTCTGCCTTGTTTTTATGCTCCACTGTTCCGCCAATCTTTCCTCCTTTCTTGTCAGCCTTCCTTTTGTTTAGGTAATTTGTTCCCGAATTTCCACTTCACGATCTGACCATTTCTCTGTTACTTTTCTGTTATCTTTTTCTCTCTTCCTCTCTCTCTCTCTGTTCCTTTTCTGTTGATGCCTATCTCTCTCTCTCTCTTCCCCTCTCTCTCTCTCTCTTTCTCTCTCTCTCTCTCTCTCTTTCTCTCTCTCACACACACACACTTCCTGTGTGCCGCAACTGTCTTAGTACATTCTGTTTTGTATGTCAGGCACCAAGTTACGGCTGACACTGGCCCCACACATCCTACAGTACACCTCTCCTGGTCTCTCTAGGTGTCTAAACCTCTGTGTCCATACTGATTCTCCTCCCAGAACCTTAGCCATCATTCCTGGTTTACATTGTGCTCCGGGCAGAGTAAACACAACCTTGTCACACTCACAGGAACACCCATACATGCAGCGCACACATAAACACATATGTCTGCATGTGTATGCACAGAATAGAAGGGCACACAGACTTGCACAATTTTGACAGAAACCCACCGATATAGGCACAAACACAAGGATATGCGCATTGACACACACAAATGTAGCTGGGCAGTGTTGGTGAATGAGAAGTAGCTGTCTGTTGTGCGCCTTAGGCACTCCTTCTAGCTACTGATGTAAGTTTGAGCCAAGTGGCTGCTCTTTCATGTTGCTGAGACGGTGTGTGACCACCCATGCTAAGGTTTGGCAGACGTAATGGATGAATGCATGGTCAGGTGGATGCCAAATGGAGAGCGTGTCCATTACGTTGATCTGCAAGAAGTATATAAGAGTTTGAATAGCAAATGATAGCCTCAACAATGTAATGAATAAATGAGTAAGCAGGTAGAGCACTGCAGCGGAGCTCACCAGAATGTCAGTGTGTATATAGTTAAATTGAATGTCTATGAACACTGAGCTAGTTCTCTGGTTAATAAACAGCAATACACATGTATTTTTTCTAAATAAATAAACTGATGATTTTGGTCGCTGGATGTGAACCCTGCTTCAGTCTATAAGTGAGCCACATATGCTAATGCTGAAACATTTATTTTTTGGTGTGTAGAAGTGAACATTTTTGGTGAGCGTGTATATGTGTTAAGTCACCTCTACTTGATTTTTATAGCATAAACTATTCTGGTGACCATACAACTGTCTTCCATCCTGGACCATTTCATAAAACAATAGCTCTATCCCCTCCTCAGACTGATGTATAAATTCTATTTTATGCCAGGGATTCGATGCATATTAAACAGCGTTAGTATTCTGACAACCGTCAAACAGTATAGCTGTTTGGAAACAGCAGATGAATGAGTGTGAGATTTGTTGCGTTGTGTGATCTTTAATGTGCGCATACGATAAGCTACCCGTACGCGCCAGACAATCGATGATGTGTAGATGTGTGATGCTTGTAAATTTGAATTCATTTGTATTCGCATTTGTATGCACAATTGCCTGGCTCACTGCAAAACATGACAGCAACCAAACACATTGTGGGGCTGAATGAATGGGAATATGAAGGAGGACACATCGTGCAAGAGGTTGTTCTTTGTTAAGAATTTCCTCCTGCTCTATAAGCAGCTACCAGCGTCATCGCACTGATTAAGTCGCATAAGAGAAAAGGGAAAATTTGGCCTCATTTACTTCCCCTGGGAGAGAAAAATGTGTTGTGAGGGGGCTGTAGAGTGAGAGTGAGAGTGAGAGAGAGAGAGATGGGGAGAAACAGAAAACATGGTGTCCTTGTGATCACATTGCAGTACTTTGAGTGTTTGGCATTTGATTGCTCAGAGGTAGAAAAGCTTTAGGAGCAGGTGGGAAGAAAATGAAGGACTGAGAGAGGGAGCTCTGTAAATTGTGTTTGTGTGTGTATGTGGGTGCGTGCATGTGTACATGCTCCCTGCAGCCTCATTGTGGCAACGTTGACTGTGGACCACAGATTACACAAAAGGGATTTGACCTGTGGCGTAACCCTAGGCTGCAGCTTATACCTATGGCGGTTGTGTGTGTGTGTGTGTGTGTGTGTGTGTGTGTGTGTGTGTGTGTGTGTGTGTGTGTGTGTGTGTGTGTGTGTGTGTGTGTGTGTGTGTGTGTGTGTGTGTGTGTGTGTGTGTGTGTGTGTGTGTGTGTGTGTGTGTGTGTGTGTGTGTGTGTGTGTGTGTGTTTCTGCCACAGTCATTTTCACCTGTGTGAATGTGTTTGTATTTAGAACTGTACATGTATGCTTTAAATGTGTGAAGAAAACTATACATTTTGGTTCCCATTAAGTCCCATGCTTAGAGCTCAGTCATACAGCATTGACAAACCACACAGTATTCTTCACAACTGTGTTCTGCTTGAAACCATAGATAGTAAAGCTTGAAACATATTCTGCTGCTATGAGGGGTGCACACACACTGCCACTTGTCTGCGTCTCTAGGGCTGTTGTTTTCTCTCCCCCTCTGCGCATACATGGCGGGGAGAAGCATGGGCCTGTCACCGCATCCCACAAGACACCAAGCAGCAGGTTGGCTGTCGTGGAGGCTGCTGCTTACATCTACATGATGATATGCACTCAGCACGGCTTTGACAGACAATGGGGTCGACCCGGTATAGGGAATCCAAGGAGAGCGAGCGACACACAAGTATAGACCACGAATCCACGAATGAGCGCAAAGGAATGATGGAGTTTGCATTGGCTTAAGGGCACTTTAAAAAATAATTGAATTCCTTTAAATTGCATTGGTTTAATGTGCCCTTGGTCGACAAAAAGGTGGTGAGTGATTAATAGAGCTCTTTGAACCGTAATAGTTTTTTCTCCCTAATGTATTGCTACAAGAAATAAAGTAAAACACAAGACTTTTTTGTATGACTCTGAACCTTTTTAAAGGGCTTCTCCTCCAATTTAACATGTGAAGTTCAGTTTATTAACCATGTGGGCCACCGCACCAAACTTTTAAGTCAGGGTATCTTTGCCTATGCAGAACCATTTCCAAACCATTCTTTACTCTTAATCTGGAGCTATTGAATGATCTCAGTGAAGCAGAGCAAGCCTGCTGTCTTCAGTTACATTTCCTATTTATTGGATTCCTGTGATTTCAGTGAATTCATACATATCAATATATGTTTACCAACACACTTTGATGAATTGCATTATTTGTTGAAGTACTGCATATTCCTTGTTCAAGTGCCTGTGTCTGCACTATTTATTGCCCACTCATGTATGGGGTGAGTGGCTCCAACATCCACAAACAATGAGCCGGAATGTTTTGTCCTGAATAAAAAAGGTTGAGAGGAATTCTTACAAATACCGGTACAATCTATCTCCTGGATTTATTAAAGGACCCTGATGACGGTTTCTCACCTTAATGATAGATTAGACGGATTAAAGCTAGACATGAGCAATCAAGCCATGTTAAAGGAATGACACACGCATGTCATGGGGATACTTGTTCACAAACACACATGAATACACCATGTATAGAAACTCTATCCAGAGGGAGATACAAGTGGATCTTCTTTGAAAAGTTAGAGGATGTTATGGACAATCAATCCACAGAGGGACTTGGCTCATCCACATCTTAAATAACACTGAAGCAAATTGGAGATGAGAGAGTCAGCTCGCTGTCTAATGAGGTGATGATGGAAGCCAAGCGGGCACACTGGTGCAAATGAGGGCGAAGGCAAGTGCGTTGGCTTTTTTTTGTTTGTTGCTGGATTGTCATGCCACAGAAGTTTTACGCCACCGCTTTGATTAAGAATGGATGACTGTGCTTTGCTCTTATCTACCCCTCGTCCTTCTTTTCATGCTTTTTCTTCTCCGACTCTCTTTCCATCGCGCTCACTCTTGTTCCCCCAAATTCTCTGCAAGAAGAACGTGACGCAGGGACGGATGGAGGAGGAGGAGGAGGAGGAAAGATAGATAGAAGAAAGTGCTGGAGAAGACGGACAGGGAGAGGATGAGGAGAAGGAGAGAATGGAAAGATGAAATGAGAGATGAGTGACAGGGGAGATGGGGTGGGGGGAGAAAAGAGGGAAGATGAAAGAGGGGAGAGATAATTGGATAATATGGAGAAACGGATGCATTTTCCCAGCTTATATAAATGTTTGAATTTTAAAGGTGCTTCTGCTGACGTGCGGGGCTATGTGGATGTTCCGCACTGCACCCCACCACCCCCTTTGCTCCTCTCTTAGCCAATCAGCGCACCACACTGCTGTATTTGGGTCATGGCAACGTGTTGCTGCCGTCTCTACTGGCAGATGCATTGTGCTGTAATCTCCGGAAAAAAATAGACTGGGAGAGGAGGAGAAAAGAGTGAGGAAAGTGGGAGAAGTAATAGAAGCGAGGAGCTTTCTCCTTCCCAAAGAATCTTACCTCCTTATTTTCTGATGTCCCTCCACAACACATGATCTGTCTTTGCTTGCCTGCCCCTCTTCTTGTCCCCTCTACCTGCATCCATCCCTTTCTTCCCTCTCTGTGAAGCCGTGAAGGGTTCCCGTGTCCCGCAGCAGCCACAGTTGCCTCATTCACCCATCAACCTCTGTGCTTCCACTGTCTTCTATTCATGAATTAATTCAAACTGTGCCCAAATCATCAATGACATCTATCTTCTCAAAACTCCTGCATTTAAGAGTGTATATGAAAATGAATGCTTTTGAAGGGGAAGGTCTGAGCTAATGATGATATATTTAATTGATGGTCCATGAAGAGAGAGAATGACGGAGAGAGATACTTGAAGAGGAAGAACAGGTAGAGTGGTAGAGCATGGAGGATGGGATGAGAAGACGTTAGGATTGATACAAAGAGAAAGATGATGAGACAGGAACCAATGAGTGTGAAAGAGTGGCAAAAACACCTAAGGCACATATATGGAACAGCATGGCAGGATGATTCTGCAGCACGTTATGATTGAGGGCTGTCGCTCACTCACTGTTCAGTGCTTTCACGTTCTGTTCTATTCTGACACATGGTAGATTGAGTTGGAGTGAGCTAGCACACTGTCAGGCCTGTGATGATGGGGGCTTCCATCCCGCAGAGCTGTTATGAACATGCTCTTTTACCTCCCGGCTGGCTTTTTCTTTTTTAGATGGACGACTAATGGATGTCAATCCGACTCTTGATCTGCAGAGCTGACCCTGAAACCTTTTTCCCCGTGCACTGTAAATGATGTCTGTTCAGTGTGCGTTTATCTTGTCCTTCCCAATGACTATGACTCATGCTCTAAGTCACACTTCAATAAGGACACAATATTCTTGTGGACATCGCAAGCTACTAGCAAAGCTAACCTGGCAACTGACGTGAAACTTACTTATTGGATGTGTCTGTTCTCTATGAAATCAGTTCCCTGTTCAATGTGTTTTGATACGAGACGCCAGCATGTACAGTACATGCGCTACTTCTCAAACACAGCAAAATGTACCACACTACAAATAACTAAATACTGCCACATACATAGGGATATAAACTCCATTATATATTAAAGAAATAGTTAAACATTGTGTGAAATAATCCCATGTTCCAGAGGTTTTTACACTTTTGTAGAAATTTAACAAACATGTTAATATGCCTCACAGATGGACATCTTCTCAACCAACCCTTAGTAAGACAGTTAATCTCCCTCCCATTCAGAACCACACTGACCTTAAGCAGTAACAATAACCTAATTCATTGAGTGATTGAATCCTTGAATATATTCGTCCTCCGAAAATGTCTTGCCTCTTGTCTTTTTAATCTAATATTCGTATGGTGCTATAAAAACAGTTGGCTTTTTATCAGCTGGTGAACATTACTATACTCACGGTACCAAAAAACAGCTCCCTTTGCTGCACGTCACCCGCAGGTGCCCCTTCACCGACTGCAACACCGACACCATTAATCAAACACATTTGACGACGTTTTAACCAAACTTGTGCATATCAGTGTATAGTCTGCCAACGCTTCGCCGCTCATAAATATGAATGAGGTTATACGAGTCAAGCAGAGTTCAGAGCTGTATGTGTGAGTGGCTCGTGTCTTAACTTGTGTGTGTGTGTGTTCTTCTCGGAGACAGTGTGTGTGTTTGTTGAGCTTGAAAATAATGCTTCCCTGAAGGCTCCTTCGTGCGGTTTATTAGGGCCTACGTATCGGTCCCATAACGAGGGCCATCTCTGCCGCTCTCCTTTCCATTTATTTCTCTCGCCCTCCCCTCCATCTCCTTGTCTTCACCAGTCCATGCTCCTCAACACTAACAGCTGGTCCCTCTCCTCTCTGTATGGGGATTTTCACTGTCCTCCCTCGCTTTCTGTCTTGCTGTGTATCCCTGGTATACTGGGATGTGGGTTTGGGACCACTCCACCAACTTTTTCCCTGCATCATTGCTATCTGGTGGTTGCAATAATGACGGCAGGAATGAGGGATGGAGGAACAGAGGGCTGGAGAGATGCAAGGGGGAGGGATGTTGAGTAGATGGAGTGCAGTCATAGTCAGCCACGGCTGCCAATGAATGCATTAAGCAGCCTCTCGATCGCGGCAGAGGGTCTCTGATGAGGGACACTGGAATGTACTAGCCTATGTTGCTCTGTGCTTCCTCCTACACAGACAGAGAGAGAGAGAGAGAGAGAGAGAGAGAAATGAGAGTTTGAGAATTTTATTTTTTACCCCCCTTGTGTGGTAAATTACCTGTAGCTGCATCATGCTGCACACACCCAATGATTTGTGAGTTAGTGTAGGCGTCTGCACATTCACTCGGGGGATGTACCTATCGAGAGAGAGAATAGTTTGTTTCCCCCAGTATTGTTCTATGAAACTATTGTAATTTGTCCCAGTAGTCCATAGGGCAGAGCAAAGCCTCCACAGACTCTCCTACTACTGCTTAACCTCACAAACTTTGGGGCAAATGTTCCCCCTTCACTCGCCCTGAGGGCCAAGGACTTGATGAAGACTTCTCAGCCTTGAATGCAGTAATATATGAGAGAGCACACAGTGTTCTTGTCATTGTAATGCTAGTTGGGTGTTGAAAAAGCTGCAAGTTCATGACCACGTTTAGATTTAAATAGTTATTTTCCCGCCATGTTTATCTCACAAATGTTTGTAATTGCCTGAACTGATAGCATTTCTATTCTATCTAGCTCCCCTATGACGCTGTGCAGATTCAGATATTGTGCAAGGAGATGCTCGACCCCTTTATCCCCCCCCCCACTCCCACCGTTTGACTAGCACATGTTTGCACCCCATGAGGTGAAGTAGGAGAAGAGTTAGAGACGGTACTAGTGGTATTTATCTCCCTGTGCAGAAATAGGGTGTTATATTTTTAGTAGAAGGGTTCAGGCTTTAAAGGGTTGTTGAAAAAATATATTCCTCTCTAGTGGAGATCTCATTTTGTAGGTGGGATTTTTATGAATATATTTTTTCTTTTTACAAGCTCTCCAGCTCGCTCCCGAATCCTGCTACCACCCCCTCCTCTCTCCTTTTTTTTGTTTGTTTATTTTTTATTTTTTTGCCTCTGCAGTCATGAGGTGACGTGCTGCAGCAATTTTTGGAGCGTTCGATAATATATCTCCGTGGTCTATTTATGTGTGATTGAGGGACCCGTTCATCTCACCTCTGCTCCGGTGAAGAGGCAAAGCAACAAAGCAAACATTGTGTGACATAAAGTTGGGTGTCGGTGTGCGGGGGTGTTGTGTTTGTTGTCACATCAACGCCGTAGATATATACTTTAGAATGGGTCTGCTTTTATTTTGTCACATTTCTCGATGGTGCTTAGCTGCCCTTTGCATCTTTTTTTCCCTATTTTTTCTTTCTCTGCGGTCTGTGAAGACCACATTTTAGTGTACTGTGTGTACTGTGGCCTAAAAATGAGCTTATCTTATCTTGCAAACTTTATTGTGTGTGATTTTCTCTCCATCATCATTTAATAATTGATGGAGGGAAATTTCCCCCCTTTCCTCTGCATGTTCTACCTCCTTCCTTCTGTCTCTTTTTTGAGTCTCTCGGTGCCCTATTAGTTGAGCTCTTTTGCTTCCTCTTCTCTAACACCACTTTGCATAACTTCATCCACACATGTAGAATATGTACCAAGTTAAATCTCTCTCTCTCTCTATCTCTCTTAATGTCTTCTAGTCTTCAAATCTTCCCATTCTCTTTGAAGAGTATGCTGTTTTAGGTTCTCTTGCGTTTCTGTGATCAAGTCCTCTTTGGTGTAAATATCTGATCTTTTCCCTTCTCTTGTCCTGTCCTTTTCATTTGCAATACTCTGTATGTCCTCACTTTGCCTCTCTAACCTCCTGCTGTGTAAACCCATTGACTCCCCACCTAACACTGTCTGCATCCTCCATAGAGAGCTGGTCTTCTTACTGACTGACCTGGCTTTTTGCTCTGACAGAGTGGGTGCATTTAAAGAGCTGAGAGCTAGATTTTGAGCTCCAGTCTGTTGCTTGACCTGCCTTTAGTGTAGCAGTGTGTGTGTGTGTGTGTGTGTGTGTGTGTGTGTGTGTGTGTGTGTGTCTCTCTGCTTTGTGTATCTGGGTGCGATACTGTGACAGTTCACAGTCACCAAACACAGTTTCCTTCCCCTTTTGCTTTTCCATTTGACTCAGAATGGTTGATCTCCAGCCTCCAGAGGCGGCCGGTCATGGCAGAGTGTTTTAAGGGGCCTACCGTGGTCATGGCCCCCGAAAGGCCGTTTCTAGTGTGTTCAACAGCTGCAAATGGAAATGAACCATCATTTTCCAAAACCTGAATTGGGCTACAAACCCAACAGCGCTATTTCACACACTCGTGCTAATTATGGCCCCACTCTCCACTTTCTGTCTCTCCTATAATATTCTAACCCTTCCACCCTCTATGCTCACATCCCCTGGCTATGGGAATTGAATGGTGCTCATGATTGATGCCTTCAAACCAATTCTGTTGGAAATGTGTCTCTGTGCGAGCTGTGAAGCAGCTAGCTGGCCTGCTCTGGCTCTTTGTGTTGCTACATTGGACCCCTCTGCCATCCTGGGAGGGTAAAGCTCAGTCCAAGCTGCTTTAGACACGGGCACAATAGGCACGGTTCACTGAATGGTCTTTGAAAAGAGACAAGAGGCAGAGGGAGGGAGAGAAAGAATGGCAAATGGCAAATCAAGAAGATTAAAGAAGCCTAAGTTCCTGAGAGAAGATGGGGTTGCAGACTGCCACATGGGGCACACTTACACACACACACACACACACACACACACACACACACACACACACACACACACACACACACACACACACACACACAATGGGGATCATCGTTTGCTGTTTTTTCAGTCATCACTTTAAATGTGACGTGCACAGGATAGGAAAAATTAATCTCTTAATTTGTCACCTAAGTGTCAGTATTGTAGCGTGTGATCACACCGTGAGCAATGAGGGGAATTGTTGGTCCTCATGAATCACATCTGCCATGTTCATGTTCTATAAATCTGTTGTGATGAAAAATGCTAAAATAAGGATGTAAAAGTAAGTAGACAGATAAATGAACGTTCCCCAACAGCTGGTCCACACACCTGCCTATATGGTATAGTATTGTAGGGGCTTTGTTTTGTCTGGAGGCATACACTGGTTTTCTCAACCTCAACTTGAGAGCTGTGTAAGAAACACAAGGTATTTTACCCCTCTGCGTTCTGTTTCATGTCAGCAGCTATGGCCTTTGTGTTACAGCATTGTTTGATGGCACAGTGAATTGGAAAATCAATAACTTAGTTTTTTATATCACTTTTTCCCTTTTTTTGGCGGTGGCAGCAGTGGGTTAGTAGGTGCAGCTTTAGAATGGAATGAAATAGAGACAGAGAGAGAGATACGTTTCCTGCAGAAGGATCTAATTCTTTAAACTTTTACATAAGTAGATTAGGAATGCAGCACTTAACTTTTGTTTGATATCAGAATGCTGTGCATATAGTTCCTGGGTCATGTTTTAAGGGGGGTGTTGTTATATAAAAAAAAATTATGTATGATGATTCCTGCTTCACTACTACCAGCACTTTCTCCCCTCCTGGATAGCAGCCATAACCTCCTCACCAGCCCATCAGACTGGTAGGGGGCCCAGTGCCAAATGGAACCCCTAGCATACCACACATATTATAATAATAATAATTGATAGGATTTATATAGCACTTTATTCCCTAAGGACTCAAAGCGCTTACATGGTTCCTGGTTCAATTCGTTCACACACAGTCATACCGGCGGTGGTAAACTACGAGAGTAGCCACAGCTGCCCTGGGGCAGACTGACGGAAGCGTGGCTGCCATTCAGCGCCAACGGCCCCTCCGACCACCACCTCAAACATACAGCAGTCATACACATTCACACCAGGCAAGGTGGGTGAAGTGTCTTGCCCAAGGACACAACAACCATGACACAGGTGGCCGGGCGGGGATTGAACCGCCAACCCTTGGATTGTTGGCCAACCCGCTTAACCACCTGAGCCACAGTCGCCCCATATTGATATATATATAGAGGGACACAAGTGTAAGAGTGGAGTTTGTTAGAGCAGGTCAAAGTGTGGTGTATTTCTCATTGACCCCTTTGGGATTTCTGTGATCATCATCCCCACAGAATGAATTCTAAGCTTCCACTGTGTTTCATGGATCTGGCTTTTTACATTCTTTGTGTAAGACTAGGTAGAATACAGCTTCATGAACAAAGACATTAGAATCCATATGTATGTACTAGAGAACAGACTTTACATCCAAACAAACATTTTTTTTTTCTTTTTTTTTTACTTATTTTACAGCATTCTTAATGCAAGCTTTCAAGTAAAATGAGTAGTACTATACAGCATCTTCTTTGGATGTGGTCCAAGATTGAAATGGCATACAGACAAACATTTCTACCTGTTTTTGTTGCATACATTATTTGTACTTAAAGGTGTTCACACTTTGACTAAGGAGAATGATTTTACTCTATCAGTGGGTGATTATGACTGGTCTACAGGTTTATGATTGGTGGTCACGCAAGAAGTCACCTCCGTTTATTCAATAGCAGCACCCTCAAGGGAACTGCGCTAATGTGATAATCAGCTCGCAGTGTCATCGCCACATTTACATGACAATTCATTCTGGAAATGGTTATATTATAGAGTTACCTGTGACTGTGACTAAGTATGTAGCCGTAATGGCCAAAAACCATTGGAGGGTTGCATGAGTGATCGCTATACAGAAGAGAAACGGGTTAGAGACCAAACACACTGACAACATGAGACTCCGTTCTATGGATCAAATCTGTCCAGCAACACTCTCTCTCTCGGCTTTATCCACAGGCCTCAGAATAACACTCCTTTAGATAAATGTGACAGAATAGCTGCTTTCCTACAGTGATTCAATCAATGACATTAGTAGAAAATGTAATTAAAGTCTTTCCTACGTTTCACTTTGGTCACAGTCGTACTGCGGGGTTGAGAAGCCTGGCTGACCGAATACGAGATTAAACATTACATCAATAATGTATTTTAGGGATATGATTGTATTCTCTGTGTTATTAGATTGCACTCACGCAGGGTACACATGATTAAATCGAGGATTTGTTGAGATACTGATTTGGTTTTGCATTGTGTTTGCATGGCTTAGAGTATGTATGCCTTTCGTGCCTTCTCACAGTCATTTGCATTGGACTCTCCTCCCTCTCCCCCTCTCTGTGTATACATAATTCCCGCTCATTGATTTCTGGCTGGACTATTTGTCACCCACTTACTCAAGTCAAATTAGAAAGTACTGTTGGTCGTATCCACAATGCAATCGATTAGAGGGGGGAGGGGGGGGGAAACCACTCCCAAACTAAACGTAATGAATATAATGCTTACTGGAGGAAAAAGCCTTCATGGATTGTGCGTGTTTGTGTGGAATTAATGGGAAATTTCCAGCTTGACAAAGCATGAGTTATCCGGTATGCGTGTGGATGGAGGGAAGCCGCGGCGCAGAGCTGGCAGGTGTAATTTACATTAGGGCGAGTCACTGCGTCTGTGGCCCTTTGCAACACATAAGCCCACAACACACTTAAGCCCCTAGAGGTGCACTACATTAAATACAAACGTATGGAAATAATGCCTAAATGTACAGTATGCTCAGCTCTCTTTCTTTGTATTTTTATGCCTGAACAAGTAGGGGGATTTGTGTACCATGAAACCAAATCGCTCTCTATTATTCATTGAAAATACTTGAAATTCTTTTCTCACTTACCTGCTCATTTGCCTAAAATGCTGAATACTTCTCCTGAAAAACAAGTCAATGCCTCAGTTTGAGGCATTGACTGAATGTGTGTGTGTGTGTGTGTGTGTGTGTGTGTGTGTGTGTGTGTGTGTGTGTGTGTGTGTGTGTGTGTGTGTGTGTGTGTGTGTGTGTGTGTGTGTGTGTGTGTGTGTGTGAGAGAAAAGATTATATTAGCACCAGGGTCTTCTCTCCCTCATACTGTGCGGGTCCCTTCCTCAGTCCCAGGACAGATGACATGGAAAGAGAGGTGCAAACAAATGATTATTTCAGCCATGCATGATAATACTATAGGTTATACGCAGCAGCAGCTGCACACCCTCATATCTACACACACACACACACACACACACACACACACACACACACACACACACACACACACACACACACACACACACACACACACACACACACACGAACCCCACTTTTTCTATGGGACAGTGAAGAGTAGTGTTAATGAAGCCCTTTACTGGAGTGGTCTTTGGAAAAGCTGCCAAACATGAGCCCCATATCCCCCTCCACCAGCCCCCCCCCCCCCCCCTCCCCAGCACAGTAACTCATTACTGCCAATTAGCCCAGCACTTAGAGTCCTAATGGACCCCGACACAAGCACACACACACACACACACACACACACACACACACACACACACACACACACACACACACACACACACACACACACACACATATTCACACATAGCTACTTTACAACTTGGAAAATAGCAGCCTATTTTAGTTTAAGAGTTGGAAGGCGGTGACTCAAGCACATACATTGTGTCATTGTGATGTAAATCCTGATAACAGAATTGATGTTTTTGGTCGTGTCGAAGCGAAACCTGTGTCAGTAACCCTAACCCTTTCCACATAGAAGCTCTATTTATTTCTGTATTTCTTTTCTCTCTAAGTGGCATCCATAACACACTCCACTTCTCGTGTGCAATCCATCTCAAGGATAAAATGTATTCCAATTGAAATCTCATGCATTCCAAACAACTACCTTTTCACCGAAAAACAGGGCCAAGTAACAAAAGAGCCGCCACTTCTGTATAAGCATTGCTTTTGTTTAATATTGGGAAAGTCCCTTCATTTTCCGCCTAGGTTGAGAGAGATTTTGTACTGGATCAGTCACAAAAATCTTCACTCGCTGTGCGATGGGAGCATGTCTGATCAAGCCAGCTCACAGTGAATCACTGAAACGCCTTTTGCATTAGCTATAGTTGAAGTTCAATGGAGACTGACATTTTCTGCTCATCTCCAAAGCAAAAAAAAATGTATTCCCAAAGGTTTGTGTCTGCGAGGTTATCTGCATGTCAGTTCCTCTAATCACGTTTGAGAAAAAAAACTTGTCTCGGCTCACAGGAAACAAGAGGAAACTCATCATGGGAAGAAAGCGTTGAGCGTGAAGTGTACACACAGAATAAACAGTGGAGATAATGTTGCCTGTACAAATCAATTCAGCGTCAGAGGCATCAAGCATTAACCCAGAATCTTAAAGTCGGGAGCATTATACGGAACCTTTGGTCTGGAGAATCTACTGGGTTTGGAAATGTGGCTGTCACGTTATCCGTGAAATACGATCATGCACACTTTCCCTCTTGTTTGTGTCATGAAGAAAAACATTGAATGAGGGAGGGAGGAAGAGCAGGAGAATGTGGCTTACTGCACTACAATTTACAACACGTAAAATGATCCGAGTGGCCAAAGGAGCTGTTTAGAGCTGCAACTAATGATTGCAGTTATTATTAATTGTCTGAAAGAATTTTTTAATATTTGATTAAACATGTAATCTATATGGGGTGGCCATAGCTCAGTTGGTTGGGCGTCCCCCCCGGGCCGGGCCCAGCAGCAGACCCGGGTTCGATTCCCGCCCGCGGTCGTTCTCTGCATGTCACTCCCCTCTCTGCCCCATTTCACCTCTGTGTAATCTATAGAATGTTTTAAATAAATAGAGAAAGAAAATTGTATTTCCCAATGTGATGTCTTAAATAAGTTTGTTTTTTCCCAGAACTATTCAATTTTCTATCCAAAAAAAACTAAAAAGTTAATGGACAAGTCCTGATATATTCTATTATTTAATGACTTAAATCAGTAAGCAAATTATTGTAAGTAGATTTTCTGTCATCGAGAAATGAGTTACTCAACCAATGTGTACTAGAATTGTTCCTCTCCAAGGAAACAAACGCAAGGTTAGGCGGGAATGGAGGAGTGTTTGTGTGTGTGTGTGTGTGTGTGTGTGTGTGTGTGTGTGTGTCCACTGGTGCATGCTAACCGTTTGTACAAATGGAGAGGGGACACAAGCGGAGCAAGAGTGTGTTTCAGTTTCTGCTGGTGTATTTGCCCGGGGTTGAATTATACTGTACATGGCTCCTCTGTAGCACCTGCTTCTACCACCTTATAGTGTGCGTGTACGTGTGAATGTGTGTGTGTGTGTGTGTGTGTGTGTGTGTGTGTGTGTGTGTGTGTGTGTTGTGGAAAAGGGAACCCCAGATCCCTGCAGTTTTCTTTGCAGTTCAGTGGCATGCACCTGAGCCCAACTCTGAACCAATCAAATGCTTGTGATTCAGATCAGGTGCCTCATCTCAAGTCGCACAGCAGTGGAGCAGACTAGCACTTTTCACACATGTACCTCCTGTCCTTCTACTCGCTGCACAGCATATTGTAGTATAATGAAATCCATTTTTGAAATGCAATTGTTTAAGTTATTTCATCTGTGTGGCGAATAATCTTTATCTCTCAAAGTATTTGGTACTATATTTTACGTTTATATTAAATGGTCAAATTTAAAATAGTTGTTAAATATAATTCTACATATTTTTTAAGGCATTATATATAGAGTGAAAGGAAGAATGAGCAGTACTACCAATATATGATGTACATAAGATTAAATAGCAAGTTATCTCCAGTACTGAGGATCTCACAAAGAAATAAGAGCAAAGATGACAGCAATGACTTGTCATCATGGGATAATAGAAAAAGGTTGCAAATGGAGCTTAACAATAGTTCAGATGGTTTTCCTCCCATGTGTTTCTGTGTCTGCAGTATGTACAGTATGTCTCTGTGGGTCATTGTGTGAGAGGGTCTGGTCAGTGTGTGAACAGCATGTCAGGTTGTATGGACTGGACATGTGCGAGTCGCTGACCTCCGCATATGACAAGACACCAGGCACGGCATCATGCAACATAGCTCAGAGGCAGGAGAGCCATCCGATGGTTCGGAGCGAGGGATGAGATGAGGTGATTGAAGGTGATTGGAGGAGAGAGGAAGACAGGATAAGAAGAGGGGAAGACAGGGGGGGAAGAGGAAAAGAGACACAGGAAAGAGTAATGCGACGGGAGAGGAAATTAATGTTCGGGAGGAGACTGAGGTAGCAAGGCTTTCAGAAGCCAAGCACGCAGCAGTTTCAGTGTCTCGGGGACGTGGACGTGGTCTATACTGGAGAGATGAAGAAATAGGGTGCATAAAGTTTTTTACACTCTTGTGGTTTAATTTATTTCTTTTTTGTGTGTGTTCTGCTGCTGTTAGTGTTACCGTTTTTACTTGTAAACACAGCTGACGTGAGACTTTAAAGGTACTTACACACACACACATGCATAATCACACTTCTATTGGACAGCCATGCAGCTTTATGGCCACCACCTGTTTAACTTTGTTTATTCATTGATTGCAGGTCATATCATACTTGTACCTTTTTTTTGTAGCAGCACCTTTAGCTACACCTGAATCAATTGGCCCCAGGCAAGAAAATGTTTGTATTCTCATTCTGAACTTGATGATCATTTCTTTTCTGCAAGGCTTGTTTGCAGATGTTCCCAGTCGTATTCACCAAACCCGCAGTACTGCAAACATTTGGTGTTTAGTTTGCTACAAAATGAGAATGTTTCTACTTGTTCGTGAATCCCTGTGTGTTCATGAGAATTGATCATAAGCGATTTATTATTAGTAAATAATAAACTCATTTCTATGTCAGGCTGCCTATTCCACTCTGTTTGCAGTTAGTCACAACACCGGTTCAAGTCCTGTTGCTTGTAATGAACAGACAAAAACATAAAAAAAAGTATACACTCAAAGTCATAAAATGGGCTCCGAAACAATTGCGTTGCTTTAACGTTCTGAACAGATTTTACACTGTCTTTGTATACAACACTGTCCACCATTCATTCCAGTGTCGAGAGCTCTCTTGTTCTGTCCATACACACACACAGTCCCTCTTATATGTGCATGCTTTCTGTATTTCCATCTCTCTGTACACCCTTGATTAAAAATTGCTTGTTCACCAAAGCCTGGCAATGTCAGAGTCAGACTCATGTTCATCCAACCCAATTAGAGAGGAGGGTCAGCTGGTGCATGTTTGACCCGTTTAGGGAGACCACCAAAAAGGATTTGACCTGCATGTGTCTGAATGCCCCTGGATTTGGACAGGATTAACATTACAGAGGGAGGCGGGGCATAAACATTTACTCTGTGCTCGCATGACTCAGCTCATTGTTGCAGAGATGGCATTTTAAGCATCGGGAAATTGCTTTATATATCGTCTGTACTAGAAGTGGGTGGACAAAAAAAATCTATTATGTCCAGTACCCTTACCACACCTGATCTGACTGCATACGCTGATGTGACACCAGTAGATAATGGTCGGTTTGAGTCCTGTTTGTTTTATCCTGATGGATTAGAGTGTGACGTCTGAAGCCCAGGGTTGGATTAATCTCTAAAGATACAAGACTCATTTAGATTATACTCTGACACGAACACACACAAACACATACAAATACACATACTACACACACACAGACACACACACACACACAGACACACACACACACGTACACACACGCACTCACTCACTCACTGCGGGCTCAAACACTCACATAAAGCACATGGACACTGTTAACATTGCACCCACTGTCTCCCTTGTGTGTGTCTTTTCAGTCTTTTCCTTCCACCCTCTGTGTCTTGCCTCTTTAAGTTTTTTCTTCAGTTCCATTCTACCTCTTTCTTCTCTCTCGTCTCTCCTGCTGTTCAATCAGAGAAAGTCCTATTCTTTTAATTAGCGGTGTTATTGTTCCGCTCTCCTTCCCGTGGCTAGGACAGCTAATATTGCAATTAGCTCCTGGAGGAAGCTTTGAACCACAGCCTTTGTTCTTCTCCGCACCGTACTGCAACGGCCCACGTTCCAGCGTTGCTCCACAGAATATTATATATGTGATGCAGAGCTCCGTTTTAATAGAGGAGAGAGAGAGCGGCACAATCAAAGCTGGCCTCATTTTTTACTCCGTCTGAATCATAGCACTCATGGTTCTTGTAGGGGAGTAGGTGGGGGGTGGGGGGGGACTCTTTGCTCTCTGCTGGAAAGGTTTCTTAATTTCTTTCCTCTTTCGTTAATCATCCCTCTTCCCACTTTTCTCTCCTTTCGCTACATGTGCCGCATCCCTCGCTCATTTGTTTCCCCCGTTCTGTTTATCTTCCGATATCTCCTCCGAGCACCTCTCTCTCTCTCTCTCTCCAGCCATGCCCTTGGGGACCGATGGGAACGCTCGTAAAAATTCAATTGAATTTAACGGTGTGACAGCACACTGTTAACCTATGAGTGGACCGGGCGTTGTACTGCGCTCCACACCGTGACAGCTCAAGAGGCCCGACGGTTGTTTAGGCCATAAACCTTCTGACACCATCGCTCTGGCTGCCCCTTCCAGTCTGGCTCTTAAAAAGTCCAACCTTCTCATGTGAACTAGGTTTTATATGAAAAGGAAATGTATATCATTTAGGAGGTAAGAAATGTCCATGTAACCCAAGTGTGCTGGCTAAATTCTTCTAAAACAATTTGGCTTCATCAGGTATCGGTTAGTGGAAAACTTTCACAAGCAGGCTGATTATCATTCAGGATTTACCAATGGTAGCCACACTTATTTGGAGAAGCAACAGCAACACATTACATAGACGGGTCTCTCCTCTAAGGCATTCATAGTGTTACACTCCGGTGTACTCAGAACATGTGCCAATGGCTGTGTAAAACGCTGTGCAACAAATGAAAAGAGAGAGAAAGAGAATTTCAAACTCTTTATCTTTTTACCTTTGCATTGCTGCTCAGTCTCTCTCAGTGCGTTTCCATGGGACAACTGGATTGGATTATCATCACATATACCGAACTTGCCACTCGAACGGACCGCGACACTTGTCTGAATATACATGGCCTTTCAAATATTCGATAAATGTCTCCACTATGCTAGGTGGTGCTGTAGCCCTTTCAACAAGTGGTTATAGAGCCACGTCCGGTTCCCTTCCAGCAACAACCCTACTATTTATAACGTTGTCTCCTTCCACTTCCTTGTGAAATCCCCGGCAGGGATTCTCGAGCAAGCGCAGAACGCAAACTCCGATATGCGATATCCGATCACTGTATACATGCTGATAAAATGCTGACTATGAACGAGTTATCTAGTTGTTCTTATCCGACTTCGCTTGTCCGTTAATGTGCCGATTTGTGTGCGAAGTAGATCGGATAAAGGTGTTTACATGCATTTTACAAGTCCTGTTGAAGTCTTATTCGTTTATTTACCCGATTATGAGTCTGCATGTAAACGCACTGAGTGTGTGAAGTGTTTAGGAATGTCAGATTGACTGTTTCGGAAGTTACAGAAATGTTCAGATACAGCTCCACCAATTGGATGTGTGCAGGAAGGGCCTGTTTACCAGCCTGATTGACTGAACATTGTTATTTGTTTGGTTTTTACGTTCTTCAGACTTCATTCTAAGAAACCTCGCTTTGTTCCCAGATCTCAGCAATAACTTTGATGAGATTTCGTCACAACAACCGATACAGCAAATGATGGATAAACTAACAATGAATGTAACAACGAATCAAGCTGGGTTTATGGTATGTGCATAGTCATACTCAATGTCATAACACTTGGAAGGAGCTGGTTTGATTGTGTGCAGGCAAGTGTTGTTCCATTCTAAATGTGTGTTTGTGTATGTATGTGTGTGCGCGGGAAACGCTCACACGTTAGCATGCTGAGGAAACATGTGTGAAACAATGAAACAATATGTCTTTCGGGTTCAACATTGTATTCCCTTGCGTCTCCCCTCTACTGAGAACTACCCCAACAAGTTTTCAAAAGACGCTTCTCTGCCGGATAAAACTTTTCTTTCTCCCTGTGATCACGGGGACAGAGATGGAGGGATGGGGGTAGGGGGGTTGAGGGAAAGTGAAAGAGTGTCACACTGTGCTGCTAGAGGTGGGGGAAAGAGCAAGTGGAAGATCTCTTACATGAAATAAAAAGTGAAAAAAAAGAAAGAAGACAGCAACATCTGTGCGAGAACTTCAAACACCCTTTGAAAGGCAAAATGTGATTCCATTCGGGATTCTCTAGCTTGGTAAACAGCCGGGCTTTATTTTGGAAGTTGGTTGGAGTAGGGGTGCCTTCTAGGGGACGAGGGACTGAGCTGAGCAGAGCTAGGATCGGAGAGGAAACAAGGAGACATTGAGAGGGGAGGGATGTTCTGTAACATAGTGCAAATCCACCCTTAACCCAGTTTACTCACTTTTTGATGCTGACATGTATGCCTTCTTCATCACTCCATTTGTCATCTGTGATTTAATGAGATCTGTTTGGTCATACAATTAAGGATAACAACATGTGTGAATTTAAACTGTGCCAGTCTGATAATCTTAAAATGTCATGTCACTAACCCTTGGTTCTCTTCCTCTCTCTCTCTCTCTTTCTCTCTCTCTTCGTCTCTTCCCTATTTCCTGACTGTCCTGACTGAATGGAACAACTACGATCCTACTTTGACTCGTCTACCAGGTAAGACACAGTCAACTGTGATTAGAGAACTGCTCATTGAGAAGTTGTGTTCTAAACAGATGCTCAAACCTCAAGCACCAGACGCGAGTGCTTATTTACTGTTGAAATGTAGTCACTTAAGGCCTTCTATTGTGGAAATCTTCCAAGCACAGTGTTGCCTTGAGAAACACTTTCAGATGCAGCAACACAACCTATTCCTCTCTTTGGTTTGTAAGGTTTAAGTGACTCATGTATTATTATTGTTTTCATATAAAAGGACACAGGCAGCAAGAAACCTGTAGCAGGGTCCAACTTACAATACTTAAGATGGAAATGTTATAATTATAATTTTTTTAAGTGGGGGTTTGCAGAAAGGCATCTTAAACTGACGTACAAGGCTGTCGGTTAACCCTGGTGTTAGACAGTCTGCTGTAGCACATACACTTGAGAAGTGAAAAAGTAACACGATGCATTAGTAATGCATTCTGACATTTTTCATTCTAATCAGGTAGCTCATATTTGAAAGACTTACGAGTGCAAGGAAGCGTCTTGAACTGACTGCAGAAGAGAGAGTTGTTTTTCATGCATTAGCTAGGCTGCTGTAATAATGCAGTGCTGGTTGCCATAGTGCTCAGGCTGTCTGTTGATAGACACGAGCTACGATGGGGGAAAAGTATCGGTACAGCAACTTGTATACGTGCACCTTCAGTCTGCTGTTTGTATCTCTCTTTTTTGCATTTCTCTTTTTCCTTTTTTATTACGTCATTAACTTCTTTCATCTTTTTTTGTATAGACCTACATTATTGGCATTCCCATCATGCTCCATTCAGTTTGTTCCCCTGCTCTCTTCCTCCTTTTCTTGTGTCATTCTTCTCTCTCATTGTTCCCCTTCATTGGCTAAGGCTATAGCTGACAGTGTGTGTGTGTGTGTGTGTGTGCGTACGTGTGTTTGTGTTTGTGTGTGTGTGTGGCGAAGGGGAGCAGGTCTCTGCAGTGAGGTGATGGTATGTGAAATCACTGACATTACGGATGCAGGGGAGGAGGTGGCTGTCCTCTAATCGACAGGGGCACCATCCATGTACCACACTCCTCGCCTCACCTCGTCCTCCCTTGCTCTCTCTGTCCAACTGTCTCTCCATCAGCCCTTCTTTTCACTCCTTCCTTCCCTCATCCTCCCTTTTTCCCACCTCGCTCCTCTCCTAGCAACAATAGCGCTGTCTTCTCATGAGTGTGTGTGAGCATCCCTGTGCGACTCTATCCAGCAGTTGGTATACACATCCTTTACATGCATAAAAACGTATTCCCTGATTCCTGTTTAATTTTTTTTCAGCAATTGTGGAGAATGCTTGTGAATATCTCCTCATGATCCACTACCTGTTTTACTGTGTGTGCTCTGAAAGTCATGCAGAGATATTCACGAATTTTGCCAAATATTCTTTTGGTCAACAAGCGTTTCCCTAGCATGGCTGACTCCACCTTTTTAATTGCACTCTTTCTCCCCTTATTTCCACATCTCTAGTCTCTTATTCCTTTTCTCTCCGACTGTGTCCTCTTTTCTGTGTGTCTCTGCAATACAATCATTGTGGCTGGACAGGATTGCAGTGCTTGCAAAAAAAACAAAACCAAAAAACAGACCATCTTAAAGAGAGAGACAGAATGGGGATGAGTGGGATTGAAAGCAATAGGAAGAAACATAATCACAAAGAGAGAGAGAGAGAGAGAGAGGGAGAGAGAAAGAGCATATAGTTGAAAGGCATCAAATACAAACAAAGTTACAAGGCAAATGTAAAGGCAGAGATATGAGAAGAGACAAGAGGAGCAGAGTGTGAATGAAAAGGAGGAAAAGGAAATAGAGTGGATGGGGGGATGAGGCAAAGGTGCAGGTGAAAGGGAGCCCCCAACTGGCTGGAGCTGGTACTGGTTACCTAACGCCCCATCTCCTCCACACACTCACTTGCTTTACCCTACTCCTTTCCTTTACCTTCTCTTTCTCATTCCATTACTCAGCCTGGTGTATATCTCTGAGCAGAGTCATCACTTTATACGGTCACAGAGTCACATGTTCGTGCAGATTAGTGGTAATCTCCCTCTCTCTGATGATGGCCTGCGTGTGTGTGTGTGTGTGTGTGTGTGTGTGTGTGTGTGTGTGTCTCTGTCTGTCTGTGTATGTGTGTGTGTTTGTCTGTGTGTGTGTGTGTGTGTGTGTGTGTGTGTGTGTGTGTGTGTGTGCATATGCTTGCAGGACAGTTTGTATTTCATTTACAGATGCAGCGACAACTCCTCAGCTTGTACCACCCAGTCTCTTACCTCTTGTCCCTCTGTTATCCATCCCTGTTTGCTTCCTGCCCCCCCCCCCACCCCCCTATCTGCAATTGAGCGATGCACTGTGCCAGAGTTATGAGCCTCTTTGCGTCATCAGCTCCAGGCAGAGTTTGCCGTGTGTGTGTGTGTGTGTGTGTGTGTGTGTGTGTGTGTGTGTGTGTGTGTGTGTGTGTGTGTGTGTGTGTGTGTGTGTGTGTGTGTGTGTGTGTGTGTGTGTGTGTGTGTGTGTGTGTGTGTGTGTGTGTGTGTGTGTGTGTGTGTGTGTGTGTGTGTGTGTGTGTGTGTGTGTGTGTGTGTGTGTGTGTGTGTGTATGTTTGACCTAAAATCTCCACACACAGCGTATGACTGTTAAGCTCTGTGCGTATTTCCCATTACTGCGGCATTGCACACAGGCCAGGGAGATGCACACATGGAGGGGGTAAAACTGATGTGTCATCTTTGCACAAATGCGAAATCTAAAAAGCAGTTCCTCTTTGTAACTTTAACCTCTGGTGTGGACCGCCCCCATCAGTGTCCATCATAAACCACTTCATACCTCCATAGCCATGTCTCCATAGCGACGCCATAGCAACCCCCGCGCCAGTGGAGCCCTTGACATGAACCCAAGCCGCCCCTTCTCAAACCTCTCCGTCAGTCATCAGTGGCTGAGAGGATTGTCCATCAGACACTCCTGACATCTTGATTGGCAGTCGCCCGCTCAGACATGCATTGGAGAGTGCGTCTCTTCAACGATGAGATGGGCCCTGCGAAGGACGAAAGCACCAGAATGCAGAAATTGGTTTACTTGAACTCCAGTTTGTCCCATCGTGAGTGAGAACGGTCCAATGAGGTGTCTAAAAGGTCTTCAGTCCAATCCCTTTTGTTTTTCTGTCTTTTGAATGTCAAGAGACGTAGTGTGTGCAAAACAGCCTGGCACACATGCATCACATGAGGGCAACATGCATCATGCCATTGTGACAGAGTCATTCATAGCCGTTATGCCAGGATACACATACCGGTCCGGTGATGTACAACATGTAATACGCATGTCAGGGATACCGCCCATGTCTGCAAGGCTCCCTGTGACAGCTTCATGAGCATTAACATGATATATAAAAGCCATCATCAGCCCCTGCAAACATGACTAATGTTTCAATTCTGTCTGCTCTGACACTGGGCATTGATACTGTCTGCGCGTGTGAGAGATCATATCACTTAATGGTGCAAATTGACAGTGCTTGGAGTGTTTGAGCGATTCCTCATCCTTAGGTCCAAAAGGTAAAGAGCAGTTATGTTATTGACAAGACAAACGCAAACATGAGTTATATACGCACAAAGCAGGCAAACACACACACAGTCATACTCATCATATGGGTGTGTGTGTGTGTGTGTGTGTGTGTGTGTGTGTGGGTGGGCGCGACAGATGGGGGAGGTGTTGGTGTCCGATCGATACATCGTCAGTTGCTCTGACTGTATCATTATCATTTTAATGACTGCAGTATTTTCCCCCCACTGATGGCCTTGGAGATGAACAAGACAACACCAGAGGTCTCTGAAAGTTCACTGGCGCTGTAGCCAGCTAGGGGCTGCAGTCAGGTGTCACGTAATGGCCAGTGACATTTTGTAAACGCCAAGATAATCAAGACAATGTCGAGTTTACTGTTTACTGCAACAGCTCAACAAAATACTTTTTTTCTTTTTTAATACTTGTTCGTATACAGGCCGTCCTCCCTTGGTGCTTCTTAAATTGAATCTGTTCTTTAGCTATACATGGCAAAATGATGTCAATACTGATAGGGTAATAGTGAGGGTGAGCTGCCCTGCTCTGGTTTATATAATATAAGCCTTTTATGTAATATCATAAGAGTGCTTAACATTAGTTGAAATCCTACGTTTGTTTATGTGAACTGCCGTAATCTGGTGGTCACTCCAGATTAGCCCTGCAGCGACAATCATTTGATCATGATTGTGATAAGGTTAACATTTCCAATTAACTGTTTATTTTGCCAAATGTGATGCTGTTTATACATGATTGGACTTTGCTGAAAAACAATCCAAACCTCAAATATTGTACATGAAACAGTGCCATTAAAGGCCTACTTCACCGGTTGGAATATGAAGGTGTTTTTTTTGCACATTTATACTTCATAGGATCTCCGAGTTCAATACACCTTCATATTCCAACTGGTGAAGAAGGCCTTTAAACAGAAAAAGAAAGCAACAATATTTTCACATTTTAGCCCGGAGCGAGCATCTTTGTTTTGCAAAACAACATCAACAATTGTGATGCTGATTCATTTTCTCTGCTGATAGAACCTTTTCAGCGCTACTCTAAATCAATGCACAAAGTGATGGAAATATCTCTTTAATTGAAGGATTAATACAGTTGTGTTCAGTCAATTAACATATATCATCAAAAGCTTATGATCTAGTGAGAGGATGAAGCGAGCCCCCTAGACCTACTACTCTCTTGTTTTGTAAAAGGTTGGTTATGGCTGTGGATTTTTTATTGGGGCTGGTGTGATGAAAAGAGGGTAAGGAAGAGAGAGTGTTTGCTATAGGGTGTGTGTGTGTGTGTGTGTGTGGCGTGTGCACTCAGGCTCTCAGCGTGGGCTTACTCCTGCGGTCGTGTACGTGGTGACAGGCTGACATCAGAGTAAAAGCCCCCCTGAAGTCATGTTGAACAGATGTCTCTCTGCTCTCTCACTTTCCCCCCGTGGTATAATACGTATAGACCCGGCACACTCTGTGACGTCGCTCTCTCATCAGTGTCTTTCTCTGTTTACTTCTATTAAAGTATTAAGTGTTGCTGTTCTTTCTTCAGTCAATATACTTTTGTCAGACTCCGTGTCCTCTCTTCCCCTTTTTTCCATTAATCTCTTTTTTTTTATCGAGTTTTTCCCTTTTGGCTTTGTGAGACAACTCACTCTCTGATCTGTCTTTGTTCAGTAAAAAAAAAAGGCCAGGTGAAATGGACTCTTGAGGTCCCCTTGGTGTTCTGCTTTGTGCACTTTAGTACTTTAGTACTTCCATGTGTGCATGTGGTTGTGTGTGTGTGCATGTGGTTGTGTGTGTGTGTGTGTGTGTGTGTCTGTGTGTCTGTGTATATGCAGTTGTTGTGTGTCTGCTCTTTTTTCTAAGGCAATTTTTCAAGCCCTGTTCTCCAGAACCGCTTACATTTCCATTCAGCAATAGGATGTTGCTCACTGGAAGACCTGTGTGCACTGTTCATGCAGACAAACACACACACACACACACACACACACACACACACACACACACACACACACACACACACACACACACACACACATACACACCTACACACAATGCGTTTCAGAATTGGATATTTTTTCGAAACAAACCATCACTTTTCTATGCTCAGACAGACACAAACTGTTGTTGTTTTGGTAGGAACGCATGATGCAACAGCAGTGCCATACCTCTTGATGTCCCCTGGGAGAAATTGGAGGGGGGGGGTTGCTGATAAGAGAGAAAAAAAACAAGAAGAGGCTGGGTAGGAAGGAAGAGTGACTGATTGACTGAGAAGAGGGAATAAGGGACAAAGTGAAAAGGATAGAGGGACTCGAGCTTCAGGGGGAGAGAGAGAGAGAAAGACGGAGAGAAAGAGGGAGAGTTCGAGAGAATGTAAAAAAAAAAATTCCCATGATGCCTCATTGAGATGCAGCGGTGGCTTGGATAATGAGCAAGCTGCCGCTGATGCATTGATTCAGCCAAGAGAGTCGCTCGAAATGATCCCACTCCTTGGAGAGGGGTGTCAACGGCTCCACCAATAGCTGCTCAGTTAGTTACCAATGCATCCTCCAATCGTGACTCTCTCCATGTAGTCAATCCTTCCACATACGTGTTTCTGCAGCTCCTCCACCTGGCTTGTCCCATGATCCACTACATCAAGTGTTCATGCTATAAACTAGCGCAATTGTTTTCTTCTACGTGGCTCCAGTTGGGAGTTATTTTGGTGCTTGACTGAAACAAGACGAAATAGCAGAGGGTTGAACCGCAGGTAAAATAGCAATGAAAAATAAAAGATAAAGATATTAAAGCTTGACAAGAGTGTGACCGGTTGGGAAAAGAGCTCTCAACAAGAAAAGATAATGTAGTGTGCCTTTAAGATAATATTCAAATGAGTCTGTATGACTATGCGCTATCCTGCTCAACAGAAAGTGCTTCTAGCTTGGAATTATGCATGGATGTAAAAATAGAGAAAAAGTGGAACACGTTCCAAATCCGATGAGTCATTTTTCACTCATCTCAGCACTTGTACTGGGGGTGTCTCTGAAAACTGTTGAAGATAAATGTGTGTTAATGTGGAAATACACAAGATAACTTTTGCACGATTGTATAAACTCTTAGTTCTTCTTATGACATGATGGCACAGGGATTTTGCTTCACCTGCTCAACCTGATCCTGGGAAATTTTAGCGCAAGCTGAAAGGCATCCTTTCAAATATGTTAAAACAGGTATATTGGCCCCATATCTACTAATGATATGTTCTACTAGCCAAGTGCACAAGCATTTACAGAGCAAACTGTTAAAAATAAGAGGAAATCAAAATGCTTTCAGTCTTAGTTGGTTTCCTTTCAATTCTGTGATAGATGAATCGATAGTTTTCACTCTTCTTGTGTTGATCTGGCTCTTAAAATTTGAGGTTAAATTGAAATATTCCTTATACCATACAGCAATGTAGGTCTTGGTGATAACCTTCCATGCTGTACTAAAAGGCAGTTATCTCTATCTCTCTCTCTCACACACGCACACACACACACACACACACACACACAAACACACACACACACACACACACACACACACACACACACACACACACACACTCTCTCACTCACACACTCACACTCACACCCACACCCACACCCACACACCCAAAAGCACACATCTTGTCTTCATTGTTTCCGTACCTCGACCTGTTTCCGATTGGACCACTCGCTTAATGGTGAAGCTTTGACACTTTGACCTTTTTCCTGTGCAGCATTTGTTCTACACTAGTAGAACATAAAGGCTGTGGAGACGTAGGTAAAAGGAAGACAAGCTGGGAGAGGAAACCACTTGGCAGTACTGTTGAAAGGTGTATCAATGTCACACACCGGGAGGCAACCCCCTACCGGGAACACACACACACACACACACACACACACACACACACACACACACACACACACACACACACACACACAGCCCCTATAGAATATTTTTCTGCCCCAGATCCACACACTGTATATAGCAACAACCTTGTGCATATTGACCATAATAGTGGGGTCTGTGCTCACCTTGAACAATCCTTCCTGCTGATATTTTTTGTTCATCTTTTTTATTTATGAAACAACCGAATGTCAAAAAGTTTCTAGGTGAAAGTCCTTATATTTAGTTTTCAACACATCAGACAATAAAAGAAGGATGCCTCTGTTTGTCTGTAGTTTCTCTTTGATGTGCTTATCTTGAGCTGTGTGAAGTGAAGCTTGTAGCTCTGAGCGGGTGCTTCTCGCTTTCCCTATTAAAAACATCATAGCGGGACTCATTTTCCGTCCGTGAGCTCAAGCTGTCTTCTCCCTCTGCCTGCACCCGCCAAAGTGGGAACGTAGCACCCCTCATTGCCAATTAAACTCCAATCAACAAACCAACATGGAGTGAGACATCGAATTACATCCAATATCCTCTCCCATACTCAAGCCCTGTCTTTTGCCAGCCACAAATTAGCTTACAAATGAAGGCTCTGAAGATTGGGGAGAAGTTGAGGTTGCCAGATAACAACCGAATAACATCCTGCCTGCGTCTTGATGTGTCCTTTCCAACTTGGGAACCAGCTTCCTGCCTGCTCTTGATGTGCCCAGAGAGTTTAGTTGAGTTTTTTTTTTTCCTGGCTGAGCTTGGACCGTTCATGTCAATCTCCATTCAGTTAGAAAGCTAGTTTATTAAGACAGGTTGATGAGAACTCATCTCTCTGAAGTCTGTTCCGGCTTGATCCATGTTTGACAATTAAGATGTTGCGTAGTAGACAACCCAAACATAGTTAATTAATGAAATAACTTCGAGCTGCATTATAGATGAGGAAAGTTTGATGAATTGCTCCTTAGAATCTGATCTCCTCTCTCCCCCTCATCTTTTTTTTCCTAGCCCACACAATTGGCTGCTCTGCACAACTTGAACGCCAGAAATTGCAATGTTTTTGTTGTGCTTCTTTGTGTTAGCGTGTGTGAAACAATACAGAAAGAAGCACATTGCCACTGCGAGCATCGCTTTTCTATGGTTACAGCGAGGTTTTGTAATATTATCCAGTCAGATGTTTAATAATTCATATACTCTTATATTGGGGGTTATCTAACAACTGACAGGCAGACAGTGTGCAGCTCTTTTGAGTGGTGTCTAGGGGCTCCTCGCACTGTGAAGCCTATCAAGAGAGTCATCACCGAGGCACCAATCCTTAGCTCATCATTTCACCTCTTTATTTGACTCCCGTCTCTCCCCGGAGGAGGAGTGTGTGAGTACATGTTTAGCATGCACACACATATGTCTCAAAAGTGACACACACATATGCGCACCGGTACCATCTTATCTGCTCATTGTGTCCAGGTATTTTATATATATGGTAGATATTTTGTGTACGTATACGTGTGCCCGTGCACGTGTTTGTCCCGTCTGCCACGGTTGCTGCATCGGGCCTGGTGTGGCTAATTAAAAGAAGCCTGCTTGCATTATTCATGAGTCTGTAATTATACATTCCTTTTGCTGATCCCCAGTCAGAGGCATTAAAAATAGATCTGAGTCCTCATGCCCCGCCCCCTCCCAGAGCCCACTTTTTTTTATCTCTCCGTATTTTGACTATGTCTCTCCTCAGCAGCTTCATGTATTTCTCCATCTCCCTTTCACTGGCCTCATTGTCGCAACTTTCTTTTTTCTTTTTCTTTCTTTCATTCTTTCCCCCTGTCCTCCCATCTCTCCAATATATGCCCGATGACGTGTCTTCATTCATGTTTTTTTTTCTCTGATGTTCCCGTTTGGGATTGTGGGCAGAACATTCGTCTGACACTGTCACTCTCACTTTGGCTCTGTGGCCCTGAACTCCAGTCACATTCAAGCCAGAATTCAGAGCCGAATATTTTCAATCTGCGACGACATGTCGGAAGAGAAGAGGGGATTCAGGAGAGGAGAGGAGAGATATGGCTGCCTCTGATCAACTTAATGGGAAGACCCGTCTCCTCACAAGAGACAACATTTCTAGCCCAAAAAAGTTCTCCCTGATTTTTTTAATTTTAAATTTGCATGTTTAATCCACAAAATCTGCAGAAGAATATTCAGCCTTTCATGCTCAAATATGGCTTCAGAAACAGATATATTATGGACAGTCCTGTTAACATGTAGCCTATGTTGCCAGCAAGTCATCTGCATCATGGCCCATTTTGCACATGACAACCTGAACTTTCTGAGCTATTTTCTGCAAGGCAATTATGGGTTGGTTTACCTCTGGCGATGAGACTTTTAGCCCTACAGGCGAAAGAGAAGAGTGTGTGAAGTTTTGAGTCTTCCACTGCGCAAGTGATGAGCTTCATAGGATGTGTTTGCGCATATATTTCCATGCTGATGAGGCTGATGCTGAAAGGGTGGGGATTTTTTTGTAAGATCTGCCAATCGGAGAGCTTGTTAAATGACTAAGCGCGTCGCTCACTAGTTGCTGCCTTTGGGCGATGTTCTCAATCGCTCTCATACTTGTTTCAGTGTGTGAAAAATAGATTACTGCCTCGAGGCCACCCAGCATTCCAGCGCCCTAAACATGCCATATTTCACTCTGTTTGTTTTTGTTGGGGCGATGTTATCTAAATGCAGTCGTGTATATGTAATGGACTTTGCACACTCCATGTAACAGCAAAAGACAAAAACATGTAGTGAAACACAGAACATATACACATATAGACACACTCAGGGAGCAGATGCTAGCTGCTGTAGAGGCCACTTGAGTAGCGGAATAAATGTCACTTTAGAAGCAGTTTGCAAATCTGTGCCTTGATGTATCGGTTACACAGATAATCAGATAGATGGTGACCACACACATTTAGCTTGAGTGTACCATGGATATTATTAAAATACCAGGTTTACTGGCTGGTGCTTTGATCTGAGAATGCCAAATCAATGCAAAGTAAGTTTTTAAACTGTAGGGGGAATTGATCATACTTGCACTCTCCCATCAGTTAACGGAATCTTTGTTAGATTACTGTATTCATTGAGTGAGAAATGCATTTTACCTGCAGGTTCAAGTGCTTCAGAGCAAGGAATCAAATCCTCCCAGAGCGCTCTAGTGAGAAAAAACAACTTCCATTTCTGTTATCAAAGCAAAGTAGTGTTATTATTGTATTTACCAAGGGATCTCTTGTTTTGTTTAGGGAGTTAACTTATAAAGGGAGCTGTCGAGCAAATTGCACCCGGGCCAAATAAACAGTTGTTCTTGTATGCATGCGTCAGAGTGCCTCCCTTCTCTCCCCAGCAAACCTAAAGGCTAAAATGATCTTCCTGCTTTTTGAAGCTGTTCTCTTGGCCTGGGCCTCTGTTGTTGTACTGCCGTTGTTGCTTAAGGCTTAGAGGCTTGCATGGGAATTCAGGCTGGGTAGACTCACGTCACGGCTGACTGAAAATGCAAAAAAAGGGGAGCGAAAGAGGAGGTGGAGGAATGGAAGAGATAGAGAGCTTTAGTGAATGAAGGGAGGGAGGATAGAAGCGGTGGGAGAGAGAGAGAGAGAGAGCCAGAGAGAGTGCATTTGTTGAGCAGTGAGCGAGCATTGTTTTGATCTTCAACACGCCAGTCTCCCTCCCGCACAGTGTGACTCAACAGCTTTTCTGCTGGTGTCTTCCCTCTCATTCGCTCTAGATGAGAGGATGAATAGAGAGAATACAGAAGAGATAAATGAGTTAGGAAAGACTAACGGGGAGAGATGGAATGAGGGCAGAATTTGGCACCACAAACAAGAGAAAACACAAGCTGATTTGAAACAGACGTACTTGACAGAAGCAGAGATTTTCGCAGCGAGGATTTCCCCAGTGCCTCGTTAAAATACGGATTCATACGCAGGTTTTTACAGTGATGGGTCAAACATTAATCTAAATCAATAAACCAACAACCGAAAAGCAACATGCAACCCTATATTCATTTATTTCCCTTTTTTTATTTTTTTTTATTTACTTGTATTATTATAAACGGGTTGAAAGCAGTTACCCCGTTTCTTTCTTTCTTGCCTTTATGCTCTGGTAAATCTGACTCTCTCTGTAGTTCTGAAGTGCCGCATGATGGGAAGAGAGAAATAGTTGGCAGAAGCAGAACTTGTGTGTGAGGTGACTGTATCTCTTCTACAATGGAACACAAGAACATACTGTCTAACTCCAAGGATAACATGTCATTTTATTTCAGTCCCCTCCCACATACATGAAGTCTGTTTTTAAGTGTAGTCATGTATGAACACCAAAACCACCAAAGCTTTGTGTCAAAGAAAGAAACAAGGCATTGGTGGTTGATCACAGGTCGTCAACTCCTGGCATTTACCCTGCTGGAGGGGGATTCCCACGCCCTGCTGCAGGGGCTTTCCATAGAGCCAGGTGAAGCAGGAGGAGTAAGGCCGCAGTATCACATCATGTTTTCCTTTCAAAACACTGATCCCAGGGCAGAGCTGTAGCCCCCGCAAAGAGCACACCGGGGTTAGAGAGCAGAAGTGGAAGGCAGCTCGCAGATCTGTGCCTAAGGGCAACCAGCTTCTCCGAGCCAGCGCCTCAGGGAGGAGAAAGCTAAGCCAGCATAAGCTACCACCATCTGCCAGCGTTGGCTTAGGCCTTCTGAAAGATCAAGTTTGAGAGTGAGAGAGGTGCGCAACTGTCGAGACAACTCAGTTTCATCCAACGCTACTCTCTTGCAGGAGTCGCCCCCCAAGTGGAAATTAGGCTTTCCCCAGTAATGATCTTTAACCGCATGGATGCCAATAATTTGAGGAGGATGAGGCTGAAAACATTGTGTGTGTTTGTGTGATTAGTAGGTGGAAATCATAAAGAGCCTCTCGCAGAATGAACGATAAAGTTCCTGTCCCCTTGCCCAGGCTACCTCTCTGTGTATCAGATTGTTGGAAGGCAAAAATCAGGCTTACAGTTTTCCTCTCCTGCCTGCTCCCCTATGGATGTCCCAGTACTGGCCTATGATCAATCTACCATTGATAGGCATGCTATGGAAGCTGGAAGAGGAAGAGCTCTCACAAGTTAACACAGAGTGAGATAAGGTTTCTCTCTCTTAGAATGGGGGGAATCCTGGCTGCTCTGCCAGGCTAGATATAGCTTCAAGGGAAGGCAGAGAAAAGCAAACATTAACATGCCGACCAGGGCCCACAGGGAGTTCCCATAACAGGTCAAAGGATTTAGATAAAGTGCTATAAACAGCTCTCACTTTATAGTCTGGTAAAGCTCACTCAGAGAAACTGCCCCGCTGCAAAAATTGTTCGGTACCCTAAAGCATTCCAGATATTTATTTTAAAGGTGGAGTCAGCAATTATGTTGAATGCTTTTTGTCTAAATCACTTTTTGTCGAAATCAGGGAATATCTCCTCACATTTTCCAGGGCCCAAAAGTGAATTTCAGAAAGTTGCTTTATTCAAAAAGTTTGCGTAATGAATATAACCTGATATCCGTTCAAGATGTCAGCAAGTTCAGCTGTGATATCATGAAGTGAAATCACTTAAGAAGACACACTGAAGTGAGACAACAATCTCATTACCAGCTCAGTGCTGGCACACTGATGAGGCAAGAGACAAACAGCCAGAATCTTCTTTACTGTAGTTTCTGCATAGAAGAAAATTAGATTTCTAACATTTTCACCAGTCTTGGCTCTCATTGCTGTTAATGAGCTGTTTTCATTAAGAGTGAGATATTGCACAGCCATTGTTCCCACAGTTTTTTTTCCCATTTCTCTCTTCCTTTGTGTCTTTCGTTTTTGTTTATTATTTTGTCCCTTACTTCTCTAGCCTGTCGTCTTGGTTCTGCCAACACGATCAACTCCGCTTTAAGTCAAAAACTTTTATTTTTCATCCCCAATTTGATCAAAAGCCAGCGGGGGGAAATGATGGAAACCATGGCTTGGAAGCAATGCGGCAGCTTCCAGCACAGTGCAGCAAAACGCTACTCAGCTGTGATGCTCACTGAGCCGTAGACCAACGCTCTCATTCTGTGTCTTCCTCCAGCGGTCGCTTCACATTACATCATTAATCACAGAGCGGCATGGAAAGCAAAGAGTGCAGAGCCAAGATGGAGGCCTAGGGGTCAGTCGATGGTGGCCTCTCCTCCCCATAAGTCTATGGCTGGTGTCATTATTCTGACATTGTTGTGAAGGCGAGAGCTTTTGACGCTATTGATTCGGAGGGAGGACGATCGATGCGCTTGCGGATTCAGTGGCATTGCAAAACTCAGGTTAACTGCACAGCGATCCTTTGTCTGTGTGTGTGTGTTAATGAAAAGTATAGAAGTGTACAGTGTGTGACAAAAGCAGTTTGCATGCGGTCTCCCTGGTCCAGTTAATAAATGACCTATATTGGACACTTAATCACAGCACAGTGCTGTGCTAGAGAGAGAGAATACAAACACTACTATACATCAGCTCAACACCTACAAAAGTTCCAGCTGTACAGAGAGATATACACTTGCATACATGTCTGTATAGCACACAAGTCATTTTTATTGTTTCATTTTGAGTAACAACTACACAGAGTTACAATTGAAAATCAAATGTAATCCACATGATCACACACACAATCATATACAGACACTGGCGGCAACATCTTCCCTGTATTCTCCCCCCGCCCCCCTCTCTTGAATCTCTGATCCTTGGTGCTTTCAGCCAAAGCCTCACGTTTGAAGCTACGTTCAAAGACAGACATACCTGCAAAGCCCAGCCACATCCAGAGGAAAACCCTCTTGTGACTTCCACGGTATCTCCTCAACACTCCTCCCCCAGTCTTAGCTTGGGCTCAGCATGTTCATCCAGGCTTTTCCTCAATGGTTTAGTCTCGTCAGGCAGGCAGGTGAAAGGGGCACGGGGAGTGTTACGCTATCACCCACTTATTACAGGACATTAGAGGGAAGGCTATTAGGTTGGGGGGTTGATTTGTGGACATGGAGATAGAGAGAGGTTAATCAGATATTACAACATACTTGAGGCTAGTGAAGTCGTATAGCCAGGGATTGAGTAATGAGTGTAAAACCATTAAGATATCAGTTGGGGAGTTGATTTCAGAGGTGCTGCTGTTGGTGTCAAACAATTGTGAAAGTGCTGTGATGGCGCTGAGTCTGAAACATGCCTCTGTGAAGGTACTTAACACATGAAAAAAAGATTTGTACAGTAGTGGGTTTCTGGGCCATTGCACTCGCACACCCAAGATGTCAACCGCATCTATTTGTATCTACTACTATCCTTGTCTTCAAACAAATTGCTATATTGTTGTTGAGCCAAATAAATAAAAAAACCATAAAGGCTCAGATCTCTTTTATATTGCATTAATTCATTATCTGATTTGTTTTTATTCTTTTCTGGGCTGAAACAGTTTCTACTTTTTTGCTGCACATTCTTGTTGGCTAACTAGAACTCCATCTCTTAGGCACACTATGGAATTATTTGCAAGTACTGTTTGTCTGCAGCTTCGTGAATGCAAACGCCCACACATTATGACATTCTCTACCATATTTCTATTTATATTAGTGAGTTCTATTAGTGGGAAAATATGTCTATGCCTGATTTGAAAATACAACCTTTTTAGCATTCAATTCGGTATTGCTCAGCGATGTGATTTCGGCCTACCACTTGTCTTGGACTGAGTCACCTCACATGTTGTAAGGTCCTATTGACAGCTTTCACTTTTGTTCAGAAATCAAGTTACGGAATATTCAAATCTGTGGCCTGATATTCCTTGGTGAGGAAAATCTTTTCTTATCGTAATTTTAGGGACTCCCGTTCTCCCGCACACAACATTAGCCTGCTATTATTTAGCCATAAGTGATCTCACAACACGACAAAATGATCATTACATTATTCCAAAAGAGACAAATACGTGTGCCAGTGGGGGCACTCTTATCCATCTCTGGCTCATTTTGTGGAGCTTGAATGTGTTTCGCAATGACCATTAGTTCTAATACTATGCTTAAGTTGTGATGTTTATGTACGCGTGATAAAAGAGGCTTATGTCTTATGTTCCCGTCTATAATGTAGTCAACTTCCTTAGAGTTCATTTCAATCCGTACACAAAGTGGCTGTAAAAAATCATAATGTGCTGCCTTCCCGGTGCACATTTCCCTCTTGCTAATGTGCCCTCTGCTCATGAAGAAAACACAGGCACTGGAAGTAAGATGGATAGTGAGACAAATAATCCAGTTAGGTTTTCACATGTTTGCGGGCAGATATTTTCTCTTTTAATGTGTTTATGGTTATTTATGAGCTTCTCTATAGCAGCCATTAACATATGATTACCATCACAAGGCTAATGGACTTGTGTTGTTGTTCCCCCTCCTGCTACAAATGCTTCATCTCCTTTTCTAAATCTTTTTTCCATCTTTTATCTTCCTCTTTTTTGGCATGTGCTTCCTGCCATCTCTCTCTCTCTCTCTGTCTCACTTCATTCTCTCTCTCTCTCTCGCTCTCTCTGTCCTCCATGTGTCTCCGCTCCACGCCCCCGCGGTCCCTCAACTCCCAAGCCAGAGCTTCACTCCCACACGATGCCCTCCATTATTGCTTAATTATCTGTGGCCTGTGATTTAAATAATGCGCCATCCCCGATTTCTCAATATTTTTCACTTTTCCTGTTTATCTTTCACAAGCTCTTTTCCATTTACCGCCTCCTCAAGGCCCATCGACTCTAATCTTATTATGGCATGTATACACTGTAAATAATTTTTCTGTAAAATAACAGTAAAATGCTGGCAGCAGAGACGCCAGCAAGTTACTGTTATTTTACAGTACCCTTACTGTTAAATTAATTTACAGTAAAATACTGTAATCGAAAAAACAGTATATTTCTGTGTTTTTTTAAATTTACAGTAAGATACTGGCAGCAGAGACGCCAGCAAGTTACTGTTAATTCTACAGTATTCTTACTGTTGAATATTTTACAGTTTTTCAAAGTAAAAGTGAAATGCAGTATTTCTCTGTTTGAAAATAAATTAACATTCTGATTAGATGGTTGCAAGTAGATAACTGATAAATGTTTACTTTAGACAGATGTAATGTAATACAATAACTCAATGTAGCAAATTAAAATATCAAACTTCTAACATTACACGTTTTGTTCTGTGGCCTAAAGACATATGCATATCATACATTAATATTGAAGTGATGCAAAATAAGCAGTAAACAACTTAAAATATTGTGAATCAAACAGACTTTTATTAAGGGCAGTATTAACAAATACAGCTATACAATTTTGATTTATTTAATGCAATGCATTCTCTGTTAAACATCTATATGATAATTTGGGAAACTCATGGAAGCCTTGTGGTTTACCTCTTAAAATAATCCTTTGAGGTAGGCTTGTCTTTTACCTCTTAAAGAGTCTTTTGAGATAGGAGCCTTCTTAGCTCCAGAAAGAGTCTGAGTGTTTGTAGACTGCTGGTATCTGAGAGGAGTCTTCTGGGTCGGGTAGAGATGACCATCACCTTGCTGTCATTGCTCCTCCATCTTGATTTGATCCAGTGTTGAGACTGTAAAACAGCAACAAAAAGATTGTCAAAATATATCTAGAATTGGGAATATACAGAAACAACTGCTGAAAAAACTGATGAAGTCTGTTGTGACTAAATGTTGCTTCATCACTCAATCAAAAGTGTAGTAGTGAGAGAAAGAGAGAGAGAGATGAGAGAGAATGCACTGACCTGATACATGTGTATTGACTGTAGCTGACTTCTTCTGGACCCCCACACCATGTCTTCTTGGAGGGAACTGTTCCCCGGATGGCCTTTGTGCCTCTCTCCAGATTAAGGCTATACCATTGAAGCAGCTGAAATCAGAATAGTCAAAGATTAGACACTGACTGTAAAAAATTTACTATTTTATGGGTTCCAAATTGACAATATATTACACTTGAAACAGTTGATATATTAGGCTTCAATTCAAATGTATAGGTGGCATGATATGATAATCAGCTCCACTGCATCAGCTCTTAACAAGGAGCTAAAGGCTATCCACTAGCTAAAAACAACCAGTAGGCTACTACTCTAAAGACTAAGACTCTAAGACACTAATGCTCAACACTGTTAGGTTTGAACATACATGGACTCTAACATGCGCTTAAGTATAAATGTTTGAGCTAGTTAACTCATCTTCACTGGTAAACAATATTCTAAAATCACATACTCACTTGATAGACAGGCTGCTGAGCATTAGTTTAATTTCAAACATTATCTAAAGCCACATTTTAAGAGTAAATAATTGATCAGAAACATATTACCTTAAAATGTGTAGACGCTCCACTCGATCAATGCAGAGTAGACTTAATGCTGGACTTTTTGTTGATGCGTAGCACATGTCCTTCGAAGTTTGTCCTATCTGGAATGGCTCATTTCAAACTAATGTTCCTGAAAAAGGCCGTTGCCCGCCCACTTTCCAAAAAATACTGTAGTATACTGTAATTTAAAACATTATCATACTGTTAAGGGCTTCTGAGCTGTCTTTTCAAATGTACCTTCCCACAATGCATTGCTAAGTACAGTAAAGAACCGTAATACATGAATACAGTAAATTACTGTTAAAATTTGGCCGTAAATTAACAGCAATTGCTTACAGTGTAGTTATCGCACTGTGAGAGACAGTGGGGGAGCAAGCCAGAAACCCCAATGTAAATCTAGTTCATTTCAGTTAGCCCTGTTTGGACATTACTTCTCTCAATCGACACACAACTTTATTGTATCCGGGCCACTGTCTCTTTCGTTTTAGGTACACTATTGTAACACTTACTAACCTAGTGTCTTCATCTCTGCCAGTACCAGTGAAGCAAGACATATCAACGCCTTCACATTATTCTTACTCTTTCGTGTTTCTGTAAATCCAGTGTGCCAGCCATTAGAGAGCTTAAAAAAACTCTATAGTTTACCAAGTAAATCTCTGCAGCACCATGAGGCCATTCTGGGGAAATCAATAAAAGAGAGCCGGCATTGGTTTTTGTATCCCTGTGTGTTTGTTTTCAGTTTGTAACTGATCTATCTGATTTAAGCAAGTATGGTTGTACTGTGTGTGTGCAGCTCTGTGGTGCCTGGTGGTGGAAAATGGATCAGTGCTGCTGTCGCTCTCCCCTTGTATCAAACACTCCACTTTGTTCCACTGTAACTGTACACTCATTGGGGGCATCCCGGCTTGTTGTTTACGTTTTCTTTTAACGGCTAATCATTTAACTAAGGATGCCTGTAGACATTTACTCAGCTAAAGTAGGGGAGATGCTTCTCTGTTTCTGTAGCGAATATAAGGATTTTATAACGTGTGAGTTTTGATTTTGACACTGATTCCAACACATACAGGTTGTTGTTTGTGAGTCCCAATACAACTGTCTGGTGTGGTGTATCAAACACTCACACGTCTCCCCATGTGTCAATGCTTTTGTGCTGTAAAGTTAATGGTAATGTTTTCAGTTGAGCTGTTTTAAATGTGACATCCTAATTTACTCTCCTATAGGTTTGTGTGTTGCTGTGTCATTTTGCAGCCCAAGTGAACAATATATGCCATTCAACAATCTACTTTTAGCTTTGCAATGCCTCTGTTTGTTATTGCTAGCTTTTTTTATTGTCTGTTTGAGCTTACTCGACATGACTGCATTACAACAGCTTAGTACATTATAGGAATCAATAACACCAATGGCCCACTCACTTACTGCCTTTATGACTCAAATATGCCCCCAGAGGGCAGTTTGTTTAAGGGACTGCCTACACCTTGAGAAGTCATTATCAGCATTCTGTACATAAGCTCGAGCATCCCTTTTTGTCTTGTCAATGCACATAAGTGCTTAACTTAAAAAAACAAAGCTTTTATCTTCACTCGTCTCTTTAATTGGCAGTCCATTTGAAATGTCCTTGCATATTGTCCTCATGGAAAAACATAACTCACTGTGAACTCAGTAGTTCGCATAATCATGTATGAGTTTATTTCTTGGTGTCATCTGAACACACTTCGCCTTGCCATAAGCCCTAAGGACAGACATCTAAGAAGTGCTATTTCAACTAATAAAGTCTGTTTTTTTTCCTTTTTGTTTTTTCCAGGGTTGGTCAAGCTCGGAATCCACTGTGTAACATGCCAGAAAGTCGCCATAAAGATTGTCAACCGTGAGAAACTCAGCGAGTCAGTGCTAATGAAGGTACGTTTACAGCTTTGTATTCCCTTCTGTGGCTTTTAGCTATTTTCAAAGGGACGTTCAGGTCTACTTACCTTACCTACATGTAAGGAAGTTTATTATTAGCTTGTAGTTTTTTTCAACAATGTTCCTTAATATGCAGCTGCCAAGTCGGCTGAAGCAACGCTAAGAAGTTGACTGTGACTGAATAGTGAGGTCCCTGAAAGATCCACCTCTCTGACACACACACACAATCTGGGCTGACTGCCAGCCAGCATTTTCAAAATATTTTATTAAGAAGGAGTGGACTTCCTCAGTGGATGTTAAAATTCTACATGAATAAATTTGATCTTGCAAAAATGAGTATGAGTGATTGATGAGTGGAATTACGGGCTGCAGTTAGTGACAGCGGGTCTTTGAAGCAGCGGCAATTTTCATCCTTTTTCAAATGTTGAAGTAGTCAGCTGTTTGGCTACCATGCCAGAAAAACCTCCGGTTAACTGAACAATAAAACAAGTTTCTGCAACTATAAGAATTACTGCACCTTCGCTCCGAAACATTTAAAAATCTTCCGGGTGAAACAATCCTATTTACAATGTTACCGTTTCCCTCACAGCCTCTTTTTGAAGGGTATACAAGTTTCTTTTTATATCATTATAACGTCTCAGGGTAACTGGGCCGCTCTTTTTAATAGCCGCTCAGAATTGGCATATTGCAAAATTGGCCCTCACATTGGTGGAATAGTTGTAAAGAAAACAGAAGAGAGCAGGAAGGTAGAGGACAACAACCTGAACAATGTCTTTCACAGGACGCACGCAGAGAGGGAGCGCTTTACTGTAATTGTTTGCTCATGAGCTGGAAAGCAGGGGTAGCTGGGTGGATTCACTCACACTACAGGTTATCTGCAAATGAAAAATCCTTCCCATTTTTACATCAGTTTCCGCGGCAGCAGCGTCAGCTCTCTGTGCTTCGGATATTGCTGTTTGATAAACAGTTGGTATTAATCAGCCTCTCGCTGTGTCTGTGTTTCGCTCAACTTTTTCTCATTCGCTTGCTTTCCTGCTTCAGAAGCCGCTATCTTTTTTTATTTCTTTCTGGGCTCAACATGCAGTGGTGATATTGTCATGGTGTGGGGAGGCCAGGTCAGTTCTGTTGCCTCAGCACTGACAGAAGTATTATTAGCTGGAGCTGGAGTTGAAGTAGTTGCTGGAACAGTTGCAACTGTGACAGCAGACGGGGGTAGCAGGAATGTCCTAACCCAGGTGTTTCACATTGTGTGCTGTCCTGCAGAGGAAACTTATAGTAACAGATGCCAAACATTTGACAGTTTTCCGACAGGACCAAGGCTTTTGCTGAAGCTGCAGTTCAGAGCCAATTACTGAACTCATCCATTGTCACTCGCCCCTCAGCTGCTGGACCCTGGTGTGTGTGTGTGTGTGTGTGTGTGTGTGTGTGTGTGTGTGTGTGTGTGTGTGTGTGTGTGTGTGTGTGTGTGTGTGTGTGTGTGTGTGTGTGTGTGTGTGTGTGTGTGTGTGTGTGTGTGTGTGTGTGTGTGTGTGTGTGTGTGTGTGAATTGATGTAAACATGCCGCTTTGCTTATGTGTTAGGATTTTCTATGCGTTCATTTACAGTGTGTGTATCGATTTGTTCAATAGCCTCTCATACAAAGAAGCCTCAATCATAATTCAATACTTCTAGACCTGTATACAGAAATGTATAGGGCCTTATATCCCACTTTTGGTGAGGTCAGATGCAAAGTTCCCTGTAGTTCTCTTGGACACACTTTGGTCTCAGGTGACACATCCACCTTCCATTACTGAGGTCCCTACTGTGGCCGGACAGGTGTTTTCTGCCTCATATCCAGCCACTCTCCGGTATTCCCATTATGTTGCACTTCTTACAGTCTTCCTTGTCTGCTCTCCGGCCTGGCTGTGTGGCTGACAGACTGTCAGAGTGATCGGGGGCCACACTCTTACTGCAAGGCTCAGACCATGGAATGTCACCTTTTAATATGCTAATGTATTGGGTCCCCATGGTGCCATTAGGGGAGAATCTGACTCTCCTGGACAGGTGTGTGTTAGTGTGTGTGCATGCAGCAATGCCGACACACACCAACACACACAGGCCATACACGCATACACACACACAAAAGTTTAGAATAATGTGTGAAATTGTCACACACACACACACATTTTCATATTTATATGTATGAACATCTTCTCCTCACGACAGACACCATCCCTCTACGTCTGTCCTTTTCCGAGACTGGCCTTGGGAGCCTGGGGTTTTGTGGAGATGGCTTGAATTAATTGTCTCGGAATGTCTGGCAGAGAGGTCTTTTTTCGACTCACTGCGTGTTGAACTTGGTATAACTAATGCTGAACTCTTTGAGTCCACGGCCCCGCCGGCTAAGACACTATGGACCGGCGAGACATTGAATTGTCTTAGATAATGACATCATATATATGTGAACTTTATGTCAGTTTGTTACCAGGAAATGAGCCTTGACATCTTCAAAGAGCAACCGCAGCCCAATGATTTTTTTCTTCTTTTTTTTCCCGTTTACTTTCGAAGCAGAAAAACCTGACAATGGAGTCGGTTGAATAGTAATAAGAGTCACTGTCAGTGGCTGCGTGCCTGTCACGTTTTAAATGATGAGAGAGAAACGGACAGAGAGAGAAGACGCATAATGTGCACATATGACAGTATGTCAGCAGTCATTGGCGCTGAAGCCAAACAGAATGGAGTGTGGCGATCCGACACAAAAGAGAAGCCCAGAACCAACACTGTATGTGCGAGCGTCTGTGTCTGTGTGTGTATCTCCAGGGAGTAGTTAATGTTTCTGAAACTCAGCCAGCCCTCTCTTTCTCTTGCTGCCATGTCTCTTTGCCTTGGGGTTGAGAGAGGGAAGCAGGGAGGGCAAAAGAGAGCAGGGCTCAGGAGAGAGAGCGAGAGAGAGAGGGAGAGATGGACATGCTGTGAGAAACCCTGCTGAGACCAGATAACACAAAACGCCTCAGCATGTACACCACGTCTCTACTCACACTTCCTGTCAGGAGCAAGTGTGTTTTGTTCTTGAACTATTAATGTGACATTCACATGTTGGGGTATCGCCGTAAATATAAAAACAGTGGGATTTACATAAGGATACATGATTTTGTTTTAGATGAGATGAGCCACAACAATTCTCTTTTATTGCACAACGTCTATTGTGATACAGGGGGTTTCCATATAAGATGGAGCTGCTTTAATGCTCTTGAATATATAAATAAACATAACGTACAACGTTGTGACAGCTTTGTAATTGCTGGAGTCAAGAGTATTCTACAGAATGAAACCGTGTCAAAAGGAAGAACAATGTAAAAATACCCTTGTAAGTGCAGTGGAGTATAATTAAAGGAATGTCAGTACTAGCACAACTATACAGTATATTATGATCACTTTGTACAGATATAGATATACTGTAAACATATGTGTCTACTATTTTTTCATTGGAAAAAGAAGACACATTTTAAAATGGTAAATGTGTAAACACAAGCAGCCAAAGAAGATGTGTGCCTTCAATAAATAGTACTGACAAATGCATAATTTCAATCGGGACCTTCTTTCATCAATGAAAACAAGATCACAAATCTGACCCAAAAAATGTATGAAGTTCTATAGCCTACGCAGTCCTACTGACAGAGTACTGTTGTGGTGCAGTTTTCAAGGTTGATTTAGCTACTTTCAACAAGAACAACTTTTATTTTTGCATTCAGTAGCCTATTTCTTTTTGACCATATCGCAATTCCCTATGCATTGGAAAACAATGCAACTATTATTTCAAGTCTGCCCAGCAACTATACTGTAAAACTCATGTTGATGATGACGACATGTTGGATAAAGTCTTGCCGCTGCAGTGGACTATGGTGTGACATGGTTTTCCCCCGGGGGAGCCGAGGAATCGCTGTAACACATTTCATACGTTATTACCTGTCATCATGCTGAGCTGAGCAACTCCTCTAAGCCTGGGTTTAGTCTCGGGGTGAGCTAAACTGTTGCCAGCCGCTAGCGCTAGCAGAGGCAGAAGGGTATCTGTAACATGCAGCAGTTTGGTAGCACCGCTCTGTTTCTCCCTCGGAGCCAGTGAGCCGGTGGAGGCTGCTGCTGTTGGGATAAGGACAACTAATTAGCCAGAGTGACTCTATATCTTCTCCTGGAGGAGCATGACTTCAAAGTCACTCTACAGTCCCCCAAGCCCAGAGAGGGAGAGAGAGGGAGAGGGAGAGAGAGAGAGAGAGAGAGAGAGAGAGAGAGAGAGAGAGAGAGAGGGAGAGAGAGAGAGAGAGGTTACTTGTCGTCTGCAGACTCGGTCCTTGATGTCAATCATAACTTTACAATGTGTGTTTGTGCGTGTGTGTGTGAGACAGTAAGAGAGTTTGGAGATGGAGAAGCCTGCAGTTATGGCTCCCTAGCAAAGTGCTATGCTGAAGACAATAAGGCTGCATTAACCTAAGAGGGTCTAAAATAAAATATAAGAACAATGACGAATACCTTCTTGCCAGTGATTAATCTGCAAGATCAATAGAATGTCCCTCCCATAAATGAAACCATTGGGCCTCTTGTATGTTAAGTGTAGCAATGTGACCATATCATTTGTGTGTATGTACATCCGTATCTGTAGTGTGAATAACATTAAACAAAGAAAGTTTCATTTTGGTATCCAAGTTTTGAATGCACAGCATCCAAAATAACAATGGATGCCGACAGTGGCAGACAAAAGCAAGAAACAAAAGTTTGAGTACACCAACCGGCAGAGATAGTTGTGGGCGTGCGAGGAGCAGAATGCCATGGCCACAGATGAATCACACATGGCCTAATCTTGTTATCCCGACACCTCGCTGACAACACTGTAGCGTTCTTTCTCCTCCATCTCCACCCTTCTCTTCTAATGATTATGGATTGGCCACTCTCTCCCGTCTCTGTTGTGCTGCGCTGGGGCCTGGGCTGTATATAGAAATGCCTCCAACTCGCACACATCTCCTCCTAAACTTAATGGTTGTGTTGCATATGTGCCCGTGGTTGTGTCTTTCCGTGCGGCTGTGTGCGCTAGCTGCCGCAGAGACAAAGCAGACAACCATTGAAATAAATGGGTTTCATATGTTGTGCCCCCGCGCGTTGATCCATCAGCTTTATACAGGGGCTGAGCCAGAAGCCAGGGCTTAGCACACAGTTTGATCTCACCAGGCTGACTGCACAGAAAAAAAACTGTGGAATTAACAACTTTTTTTCCTCTGCTGTGAGGCTTCTTTCACCCGTCCTCCTTTTGCCTCACACCATTCTGTATAGGAACCAAAATAATAATATGGATTTCCCTGAACCTATAAGACCTCTTAAAACTATTATGTCTAGCATCAGTCAATGTAAAGGTCACTTAACAATCTCCATCCTAATTTGGTTTCCAATCACCACTCGCATATGCACTTTTTCCCCTAGTCATTATTGAGTGTCGAAAAGGAGATGGGAAATAGATTTTACCTACAGGGTAAAGGATGTATGGGGGATTGTGAAGACATGTCGGCTCCTAGCCTTACACGTTATGTTTAATGATAAATACCATTGACTGAAAGCCGCTCAACATGGAGTTTCACACTGTTTGCTGCTGCACCGTGGTGACAAAAGCTCATCAAACACACACGGTGCTGCTGTGTGACTGAATTCACCTCTCATGTGTCTCATCCAGATAAAACAGAGACGGAGCGCCGACAAAATAATGAAACGGAGGATAGCGGGGAGACAAGATGTGGCGGGATCCCCCATTGAGCTTGACAGGAGACAGACGGACGGTCTAAACAGATGGCTTTTGTTTCTCTCCTCTTCAAAGGCACGAGCCGCTGTGTTGTCAGAACGTTGACAAAGCTTTGTTGGCTTTCTTATTAGGTGTTGCTTTTCCCCCCGGGAGCGAAAGGGCCCATTTCATCCCATTCCTCTAACCTTAAGTGGAGTGATGCGTTTGTGGGAAGATCGGCAAAGTTCTGCTTCAAAGTTGATATGAATTTTTAGGTCTTTTGTTTATTTCTTTGTTTTGCACTGGGATTTCTTGCTTCTTTATACCGTGTTACCTGCATATGGACCCTCTGAAGTTTATTGTGTGTGTGTTTATTCTCTGCCACTGGCTTTTATAAATTTTTACTTCCAAATTGGTCTTTTTCAACTGATATTGTACTATACCGCCTCAATTTAAAGGCAGACTTCCAATGCTCTGCATCTCAACCTTCAGTGTGTGTTTGTGTGTTATTTCGTTCTACTGTATATTGGCCTATGCCCTTTGCTTAGTGTTAGATATCAACCGGAAGCATCGTGCCTTGTTTTTGGAAAAGAGTAAGTATCAAGAAGATTCCTTTTCAGTCTTTTATTTAGTCAGAAGTCACGGTTTCTGGCAACTGTCATCTTAGGGGCAACAGCAAGCCTGTGATATATGTCTATTCATGTACAATCTTATTAACTGCCACTATATATACATAGTATGTGTGTATGCGCACAAGTGTGTGTGTGTGCATCAGTGCATGTAGCTACACACACACACACACACACACACACACACACACACACACACACACACACACACACACACACACACACAAACACAAATACACACACCTCCCAAGGTCTGTCTTTTAGCTACAGGCTTTGGTCTGTAATAGGCTCACATCCGACAGGCAGGGTTGTGGGGTGAATCACAGCTTGTGGACATGTACATCACAATGAGGACTGCCCACAATGCTAGTTACTTGCCCACCTACACACACACATAATACACATAAATTGCACCCAGTCCCAAACTAAAGGCATTTATTGCTTGTGCGGCAAGCACACACCTGATGACAAATTCCTTTTTTCTTCGTCTTAGACTTGGCAGTGTTAATGAGTTTGGGACAGATCCCGATGTGCATTTGGGCTTTGCTGTCAGTGTGTTAAACATCTAAAGCAAGACACTTCACACTTTTAACTTCATCAGCTCCTTCATCTACATCCCTGGAGATTGTTTGCTAATGACTCTGTTGTGCGAACATACTCTTAAGAACAGGCTTGTTTTCTCGCTCAGTCACACACTGTACATGCCCCCGTAGATGCAAAAACGTGCATGTAAATACATACAAGCACTGTGTATTTTTGTACATGGGGTTAGAAATTCTTCGGGTAAATTGGTATTCACACAAAGTACAGTCACAGCACAAGAGAGTGCCTTTTATGTAACTCGCACTCTTGTGTAAGACCTAATTAACAAGTGTGGAAGCCAAAAGAACTCCCCGATTACATTAGAACTACTTTTTTAAAAGTTGGAGCTAATTTAGTTTGTTTCAGTTGACCAGACTTACCTACTGACCTGTTGCCTGTCCAGTATTGACTCCTCTGTCTCGCTAAGTATTGACCATGTTCATGTGTCAATGAATAGGCCATATATTCATATGTGGAGATAATTAGTTGAGTAAGTGAATCACCGTCTGGTAATGACTACTGTCCACCCGAAATTATTGCACGGGATCTTCTTCATCACTGCCTTTCTTTGTTGAAATCCTCTTTGCACAACTTTACATTTACCAAAACCAGCCAAATTCAATTGGTGAACTGGTATACCTTGTGTTTACCATATACATGCTTTCATGATGTCAATGTTCTAGAATTCATTCTTAACGTAGATGTGAAAAGATCTAATTTATTTCACTTTAAAAATATTTTCTAAGGTGTGCTCTGGTCTGACACAGTATGCCAGTCAAAAAGCCAACATTGTACATTTAAATAATAGATAATGCAATTGAAGGTTGGCAGCAAAAAAAGGGAAAATACACTTGTTTTTTTTTGCAAGATAAGGCAGCAGATGGCATTTGATAGTACTTTCTCCAGCGTCCTCAGAGGATCCAATTTCATCTTTCAAGTTACATTAAAAAGAATTCCATTACCTTGCTTACCTGACATGCAAATGTAGACGACTGAGGTTTATGAGATTCACACTTTTATAACTTATACAGATGACCTTCAGATCTAATCATGCCATTCTGTTCAATGCTCTCTCTCTCTCTCTCTGTAGTGTGTGAAAAAACACTTAATTAATCCACATTTCACATCTCCACACAATTCCAAGGTGACCTTACCAATCCTTGCGTGTTAAATATCCATCTCTTTGGGGAGTGAGTGACGGAATGGACAAAAAAAGGGATCCACTACCTCCCTGTCACTGATAAATCACTCACTGTGTGGTTGTTTTTGCACAAACATGCTTGGCCATTCACGTACAAATGTATTCACAAATACAACCCTTATTACCCTTATCCCAGGCCCGTCCCACTTAATCTCACCCATCAACCCCTGCAGTAGCTTTAAAGAGGTTCATGATTACACCCCTTTGACCTCTGGCTGTGGTAGCACCTCTGCCATTAGACTCTATTAGGGCCAAGGTTATCCAGGGACACGTCTGTTAGTGTGAAATGATGTGGTCCGCCAGTGGTCTTAAGTGGCAGTGTGATGGATCTGTTAGCAGCACAGACACACATCAAAGACATGATTATATAGATACAATAAGAGAAAAAAAGGAGAAAATAAATGAAAGATGGTAGAGAGGGAGGAGGAGGAGTGTCAGAATTGCTCTTGTACTGGAAGGGGTAATCAGTAAGATTCGAAGGGATGGCAGATGGATAAAGGATAAGAACTAGCGAGCTTGCAAGAGACTGTGTCAAGATCGATTTACATGTCTCTGGCATTGATCAAACTCCCCCGTGCAGGGAATTTACCTCCTATTGCACAAAGGATGACTGATACAGTGATTATCAGGGAAAAAACCCGCTGCGCCCACTGTGTATCCATGTGTGTTTGCATGCGGGCAAAATACCTTTGTGTGATTGTGAGGTCCAGAGGGTGGAGATAAAAAGCGACAAACAGAAAGATGAAAGTAAGACGGAGATAACGTTTTTTTTTAACTTGGAATGGAATCATACAAATATATTTTCTATTTTGTTGTGCTTGTCAGCTGGACTGGCACAGTGGGATATAACACAATTACCAAACGCATACGCTCCCTCCCCAAAATATCGTTTAAGTCATCATCCCCTGTCTTTTTCTATTTTTAAACACATTTTTGGATAAGCAGGTTTTCCCAGGAACATATGTTAATATCATGTTGAAGTTAGTGGTCATGCCCTGCAGAAGAGGAAGAGTACTTTAACACACCTTAGGTTATATAAGGGTGTAGCGAGGAGATTGTGTTTTAAGTGTGTTTGCCCTTGAAGCTGATGTCCTTCCCTCTTGGTTCCAGTGACTGGCACACAGCGCTCTATAGCCACTAAACGCCTTACCATTCACATGCAGCATGAAACACACATGCAGGCATACACACCAGCTCGGCTACCCTCTGTTCCTGGCAGAAAACACTGATTCTGCCCCACTGGCTCACTGACCGACATATGGATGGATGGATGGGGGTGGCTCGTAGCTTGCCGTGCAGGGTCAGTGGCGAATGTGTACTGTGTGTGTGTGTGTGTGTGTGTGTGTGTGTGTGTGTGTGTGTGTGTGTGTGTGTGTGTGTGTGTGTGTGTGTGTGTGTGTGTGTGTGTGTGTGTGTGTGTGTGTGTGTGTGTGTGTGTGTGTGTGTGTGTGTGTGTGTGTGTGTGTGTGTGTGTGTGTCTGTGTCTGTGTCTGTGTCTGTGTCTGTGTCTGTGTGTGTGCATTGCGTTGTGCGTTAATGTGTCCAGTCCACATGTCACAAGTATGAATGGATGATGGGCTGACTGGTTTTGTTCGGAAGCCAGTAGCCAAGCTGTGCTGTCTCCTCCCCTTCTGCTCAGCGACAGTTGGACCCTCCCCCCCCCATCCATATACCTTACTTCTCCATCAGCCATATGTTACCTGATCTATACATCTACAGTCATCTCCCTGAAAATGTATTTTTGTTTCTAGTTTGTTTTCCCTTTTTTGTTAAATCTAAAATCAATCATGTTCGATTGAAATTTAAATGGAAACAAACATGAAAAAAAGAAACCCAAAAATTACTTACCCAAAATATCTAATATAAAATATATACAAAACATAGACAAAAGCTAAAAAAAACATTGTGAAAAAGCATACATTGTTTTTTTGAGATTTATTTGAAATAACACTACACATATTTAACTGGTTACAATTATAATTTAACGATTACAACATTTGTATGAAATGTTGTATGAGAAGGAAGGATAAGCTTAAGAATGACAGAGTAGGAAGCGAAGTGAAGTGATGGTAAGCATTTATACATGTACATTGTGTGAGTCATATTTCCATATTTCAGGAATTTATGATAATGAAATTTGTGATTCGCTGTATCAAAACCTTTTCTTATGTATCGTATTAGGTGGAACGGTCAGTCATTTCCTTGATTTCACATGCTTTTAGACTCCTCAAATTGCCACCTCATCGCCTTATCTGTTATCATTTGACTCTGTGGTGCTGTATGCCGGTGCCAGGCACAGCTAACAAGGTTACCCTCACCCGGTGTTGTGTTAATTAGCAACAAAAGAGGCCGCGAGACTCAAGGGGGGGACGAGCTGGCACTTCCATGGGGCTCTCTTTCTGTCTCTCTCTCCTCTACCTTTCTCTTTTAGTCTTCTCCATTGCAGAGAATAACAGAGTTTATGCTTCATCCCTCTCGCATACACTCATCCCTTTTCCCTTGTTTTTTTAATCCACCCAGGAGCTTCTTGCTTGCACTATAGCTTTCATGTTAGCATAGCCACCCCTGTTTTTTTCTTTTTTTTTCATCTGACACACATGGCTACCCTGTTGACTTTGATCCTCAGATCTCGGTATCAAGAGACCGTTCACTCGCTCGCCTGGGGGACGTGACAGCAATGTCTGTGTTTTCCTCCTGTGTGCATGAGAGAGAAAGAGAGAGAGAGATAAAGGCAAGAGAAAGAGAGCGCGATATGCTATTAGTGAGTGAGTGAGAGATGACAGGGCCTGTGATCCAATATTTTCCCCCTCTGAGAATTTAGGCTGGTAGCCCCCAATTCGGTTCGCTCTGTGACATGTGTGACATGAATCTAATCTCTGTGTGTCTTTGTTGTTGCCCGGTTTCTCTCTCTCTCTGATCCTATGTCCTCTATTACTGGACTCTGAGCCACCGTGATGGAACTAATTGATGTCAACAGTTATTTGTTTGCTCGTCCATTCAGCCATTCCGATGCGAGGCTGGCTGTAATTTAAAGAATCAATAGCGAGTTGATGGAACTATGCTAAACTGGCTCCCATGACACACGCGTGAGCACCAGTGACTGCTTTGCCTCATTTAGCCTCATTTCGTCCCAGTCCCTCTCTCTCTCTCTCTCTCTCTCTCTCTCTCTCTCTCTCCTCTCTCTCTCTCTCTCTCTCTCTCTCTCTCTCTCTCTCTCGCTCGCAATGGCTTGATTCACTTTTCTATTACAAAATAAAAGCATGTGCACCTGCAAATTATATCATAATTACATTAGACCGAGTTTCAAACACAACATCATCAAATTAAATTCCAGGGTGAAGGAAACGGTGCTCTAGCTTTTCATTCAGAGGATATGAATGCAGTTTCCTGAAGGCTGATTTTAAGATGCAATGTTTAATCAATTATCACACAGCTTTATTTATTTTTTATTTTTATTTATTTTTTATTCAGCTTGCAACCATCTTAGAAAGTTAACACCTCAACAGAAAACACTTTCATAGTTACAACCCATTGATCTGCTTATTGTGCCAGGATATGACACTGATTGGAAACCCGATGGGTCGAAAGCCTGTCAACCAACAGGTTCCTGTTCTGACTTGTCTGCTAATGATGTCCACTCTACAATAGACTGTGGTCAATGAGCAATTTAAATTATTTTAGAGCTCTGCATGGTTTTCGATACGGTGGATGATCATCAGGCGTTTGCCTCCTATTTATATGACAGGACTTTCTCTTAAAATTGGGAGCCTCTTCTCCTCTACTTCCCCTGTCACTGCAGATATTTTGACATTGCCTTGCAGTTAATAATTGCTATGCCACTCACTTTAATTGGTACAGCACATTGATCAACTCTGGTTGTTCTTAAACATATTATAAAAAATAAACTTGTTTGATGAGACATATTATCTCCTGTTCAAATAGCAATTTTTGAATTAGTGTCAGTCTCTCATTGGAGCTCATGAGTTTCAGAGGTGTTGTTTATTCTACCCATAATTCTGTTTGGATCCAAACATTTAGCAAATTTGTTATAAACCGAACTGTTGAACACATGAAGAACAAAATAAAATAAAAAAATTAAAAGACAAGGTGTGTGTTCATCTGACCATCTGTCGATGTGTGTGTGTGTGTGTGTGTGTGTGTGTGTGTGTGTGTGTGTGTGTGTGTGTGTGTGTCAGTCAGTTAATGGAGTCCAAGCACCTGCTAATAAAAGCTTAATGAAGCGCCGTGGAGAAATCGAGAGAACTGTCCGAACACACAGATGTGAAACTTAATGAGAGAGTGTGGAGCCATGTACAGGAGCCAGGCCAATAGACAGGATGGCCACCTGCTATTTATAAAACCATTAAGTTATGGAGGTGGGCGTGTGTGTGTGTGTGTGTGTTTGAGGCTTTTTGATAATGAGTGAGCAAACAGTTGGCCACTGTGCGTGTAAATAAATTCCGGTTTTGTTAATATTCTACCTTTCTGTGTTATGCATGTATTCATTTGCAATGATCCAGCCACCAACAGAACACGACTCATTGTGTAGGTGGACGCAAGTGCTGTGTGATTGTGAATTTGTCAGATTATTTATTTTTGACTCATAACCTACGGGCAAGTAAATTAGACTGTTTTAGTGTATATAGTCCTAGAAAGCACAAGGGTTGCTCCACAGATTTACATTAGTGTGTTAATCAACAGCTAATCTCGCAATAAGCAGGCAGTCTTCACATTAAGCCTCATTTCTCTTATTTCAATTAAGTAAAAGAAGGCGCTTAGAGGAAGCTTAAGAAGCCAGCTGCTGGCTCCGTGGCATTTCCACCGCTCATCTCTCCCCGTGTCCTGGAGAGCTATAGCCGCCATGGGCTCATAAATATGCACCTTAGCCTCAGGTGAGAGAGTGGCCCGGTGTTGTGCTGATGATAACGCTCATTAGTCTCTGCATTAGCCCTGATTAGCCTAGCCGTTACTCCCACGGATTCTTGCTTAATGCAAATGCTAATTATGTTTGTACCACTTAACCCTTTTCAGACATTTTCTCCAAAGACTTTTTTCTTGGCTTCAGTGTCAACACCAGTTGCATTGCATTTTTCATTTCAGTGACTGTATGTTTAGTTTATACAGCTGGTTTTTATCAGCCACATGTTGCTCTTGAGAAGGAGCGTAGATGGAGATCCTGGTATTTGGGCAAAAATAATCATCAAAAGTGTATGAAGATATTGTTCTATCTACCAGGGCTGACAGTAGAAGCTGTTAATTAATGACAAAACAATGTGAGAGCATAATTAAGGGGGAGGAACCTAATTTTATCCCCCGTCAAGCAAACAGCTTTGTGGGAGTTTTACAAAAAAATTAAGTTAGCCGACTTTATTCCTAATGACTGGTCATAAAGTTAAGGCCGTGATGAGTGTGACATTAAAGCTGCGTGAAGGCTGTCACAGGCAACTCCCAAAGTGAAATTGACTTTGATGCGATTGAGATGAGGCAGAGGAGCCCTTAACCCACACACTGGCCTTTCTTCTGCGTCAGCGTCAGTCAAAGCTATAGACCCACATGTTGGAGGAGGAGAAGATGGAGAGAGGAAAGGTGAAGGAGAAGGATGAGTAGATAACCACAAGCAGAGTGTTGTAGGAGAGGTGCGCAGGGGGCTGAGGATTAGCAGTGGCTTCTGTCGGAGTGGGTTTCATGCTGATTTTCAGTGGCAGCTGTACATGCTGACTACAACCTCCAAGACATGCTGACACAAATCCAAACTGATCAGCTCCATTTTGGTGATATTCAGCTCTCCTCACCAGTTCCACAGTATGCAGTGTCTCTTTCTCTCAGCAGCTCTGCAAGCAAAAATAAATAAATTAAAAAAAAAAAAACTTGTAAACTTTTGTAGACTCAGCTGTTTGCTTGTTCTGGACACAGTGTTATGTGTGTACAACCACTGTCTCAGACTTACTGCGGAAGAAAAAACCCCTCTTCTGGGGGGACGTTGACGTACCTTAAGTTGACATTTTGACCACAATTCACCCACAGGCTGTGTTCTGAGTGGACAGCAATGTTCACATGAGGGATGTCAATCCTTTGACAGGTTATTTTACTGTAAGTGTCTTATCCAACCAAGCTGATTTATGTTCACCTCAATAAAAAACACCGTATTATGGAACGAGATTGCAAAGTATTCATCCAGGTTTTTATTGTGAGAGACGAGAGGACACCACTTGTGTAAGATAACACAACCCCAACCCTGTTTTCCTTCGGTTCTTGAAGCAAACTGTATTTTCCACGTGAGATAGCAAGTGCCTGCTGGTCCGGATGCCAACTAGAGTGTGGTAAAAGCTTATCTCGGTCCTTTCTGCCTGTAGAACGTGCCAGTCAGCTGCTTTCATTGGTTTACTTATTCCTCCTAAGCCCTTCTGCTGGTTGTGTGAAGTCTTCTGCTGCCTCTCACAGTTGTCTATGTCACTTTAACCTTCCAAGGTAACATCAGATAAAGGATCGGTAAGAACTCCATCTCGGGCTGTTTTGGGGCCAGTTGGTTTTGCCTCCCTGGTACTGCAGTTCAGCAGTTGGAGAGGAGGTTACAGATTAAGACAACTGTACTTATAGAGTGATGGAACATAACTGTGCTGATGTTTCACTAATCAAATCTCTTTTTTTCTCTGTCCCTTCCTCCCCTACCCTTTCCCTTTATCCATCCCTCTCTCTTACAGGTGGAGCGAGAAATAGCTATTCTGAAGCTCATAGAACACCCGCATGTTTTAAAGCTTCATGATGTCTACGAAAATAAAAAATACTTGTAAGTATCACCAGATGATTGTGTTTCAATATGGATGTATTTGAAATCTACTTAATATAATGTTAACAGAAAATATGTTTGTATGAAAACGTATGGAACTCACAAATATCATTACTATCAAGTGCTATTTTGGATGCCAGAGCAGTCTTTAAAATGCCACAGATCATGTTGTTGGCTAGAGCAGTTTTGATTGGTGTATTATGATTGGCAACAATGATAGCCTAAAAGGGGTGGATGCCCCAATAGTATTCACAAGAAGCATTTAGTTTGGTCAGGCACGCTAGGAGACTGCTAATAGTGAGAGGAAATCTCCGTAATGTAAACACCATGACACGCTTATCAGAGGCAACATCATCGCATTAAGAAACATTAGCCATGGAGAGTGGCAGCCGCATTAGTCTGCTGCGGCTTCTGCACACACACACACACACATGCACGCATGCACGCACGCACATGGACATGCAGGCTCACACACAAATCTATTAGCTCAGTTTAACAGTGTTGAGTGACAAGCCCATCAGTAGTTTGTAGCATGCCCTCTTGATCTACAGTGGACTCTTTGTCAACTATATTCAATTTGTTTCCATCTTAAGCTCACAGGCCAAATGCGATTGGACATGCTGTACTGGACATGTCATCCTTTAAGATGACAGGATGGACTAGCAGGATATTGTGATTCATCTTATAATTGCATTATTAAAATCATATTTTGGGCCCATTGCTTCATCACTTTTTGACAGTTGGTCACTTTTCACTTCACAGAAGACAAATGGCTTTACATTTGTATCAGACAGCACATTTGAATCACTCTGCACTTCACATCAGTGATGCAATTTTTAAATGCATACTGTTTTGATTTCATACCTTGATATTTCCTATTGAAAGTGTACATGTAAACATGTATTACGCTGCAGGCACAGAACCTACAACAACCGTTTAAAATACTGTGTGTGTGTGTGTGTGTGTGTGTGTGTGTGTGTGTGTGTGTGTGTGTGTGTGTGTGTGTGTGTGTGTGTGTGTGTGTGTGTGTGTGTGTGTGTGTGTGTGTGTGTGTGTGTGTGTGTGTGTGTGTGTGTGTGTGTGTGTGTGTGTGTGTGTGTGTGTGTGTGTGTGTGTGTGTGTGTGTGTGTGTGTGTGTGTGTGTAAACGTGAGGGAGCAGTTGAAGCAGTTTGATACACTGCCTGCCAATATTGTATTTATGGATATTTCATTGCTGTAAATAAATGAATAAAGATGTTAATGTGAATTATGCTTTCAGAGAATGATACATTGCAGCTGAAAATAAACTGTCAATATTAACATTGAGTTGAGAATGTGTGTGAGAGTGTTGAGAAGAAGGTAACGGAATTATTCATTATAACACATGCACGATGAATTCTAAACCTTAGAAGCACACAAAGCATACATTCACTGCCTCCTTGCATTGATGAAATGTCATGGATGTTCCTTATTACAGTATTAACTGTGAATAATTAAAATCTTACAAGAAATGCAATAGCAAAGTATTAAGCAGTTAATTTTAAGTGGCACTCTGGTGATTTAGTATTGCACTTTTAAGTTGGTGCACTTGTGAGAAACAAATTAAAAAAGGATTAGTCAAAATCTCTGCAGCAGAGACTGAGATATCCTACCCTAGTGTTGCTCAAGCTAAATCTGCTGGATCCTTCATTTCCCATAATGCAACTTGTTGGCATATTTTCATTAGTCCAGCCAACCTTGTTAAAAGCCCACTTAGGCCTATTTAAAGCTACACACACCTACTTTTTAACACAGGCTAAAGCTCTGTTAGAGCCATGGAAAATACTGAACAAATGTTGTATGTATGTATTGTACAACAAAGTGCACCTTTAATATGCCACCATTATACTAAGTAAGAAAACAAAGTGAGCTCTATGCTTATCAAGAATGTTCAGGTTTTTGTAAGTGTATTCATGTGTGTTCAGTCACCTACTTGTGTTGTAGCAGTTATACGTTCCAAGACTGTTGAGGTTTTGCCATTGCAAGCTTTTATTGGTATTACGGGTTCAGGGTTGTTGAGTGAGCACAGAGCTCTTTGGCACAGTACAGTTTGCAAGACCAAAGAATTGCATGTAGACACTGGTATACACAGCCGAGAGAGAGAGAGAGTATTTCACAGCCTGTCTGAGTTTCAATTTGTCCCTGTGAAGATGGAGTGTTTCAGCCCAGGATCTATGAGCAGTATATCAGTCCAGAGCAGGGGCAGGGCACTGCTGGCTCTCTGCCCACAGCTGCAGCTTTAGGTCTGGGTCAGCGGATATTCATCTCCTCACTGTCCCATTGGAGCCCCATAGCAGACTGCCCCCTCCCCCCCACACACACATACAGACCCAGCCACACAAGTTCGAAGGCCACCTGAAGAGTGGCCATGAGATATGCGATGGCAGACAAGACATAATATAGTATGTGCATGTTTGGGGAAGGTAAAAGAAGAAATTCAACACTCTCACACTCTGTACGTACAGAAAGGAGATTTAGAGGATTGTGCAACATCTCTCTTCTTTGTTCTCTTTCGCTTGATTAACCGTGGGGCCGAGACAAAGCCTGTCACAGAAGCTTACAGCGTCTGTAACTTAGCAGAATTCACAACACGCTCCTAAATCCCTTATGTCTTAGAGCTTTTCACACAACTTTTCCATCTTCTGGCCTTCTATTGCCACTATATCATCCCTTTGATGCATCCCATCGGAGGTCAAAGTGTAAAGTATACGAGGAGCCCTCACATATATTCTAATTGAGTGTTGGCATGCTTCAGTCTTTGGCTGTGGGGCCATCTTATCCTATGTTATTGCCACTATATCATCCCTCTGATGCATCCCGTCGGAGTTCAAAGTGTATAGTATATCAGGACCCTTCACATATATTGTAATACACCGTTGGCATGCTTCACTCTCTAACTGTGGGGACAGCTTACACATGACAAAATGAAAAAATAAACAGTCAACATGATTTTGCTTTGGGGAGATCTGCTCATTGGTCCCGGGTGTTTTGTCTGCGTATAATGGCTATGAGGGAACCACATTGCTCCATTTCTTATAGGCCTCAGGAGCTTTCTTTATTTCTTCTAGGCTGTTTCTGTGCAGACAATGGCGAGTCCTTTCTTTTTTGTGTGCGTATGAGTTTTTTTTCTGCTGTTCTTTTTCTCATTTTATATCTATTTCCCTTTCTTCCTTTCTCGTAGGTACCTTGTGCTGGAACATGTGTCTGGTGGTGAGCTGTTTGACTACTTGGTGAAGAAAGGCAGGTTAACACCTAAAGAGGCCAGGAAATTCTTCAGACAGATCATGTCTGCCCTTGATTTTTGCCACAGTCATTCCATATGGTAAGTGAAGTGATCCACACACAACCAGACTTGTTCTATGCCTCTGGTTATGTGTATGTTGTGATCCGATGTATTAACACCGGTGTGCTGCTGACTATAGCAATTTCACCCATACCCTTCATAGACGCTATACATGGATGCTATTCCTTATGTTATGAGCTTCACATTTGGAAAACAGATAATATTTTCAAACAAATCAAGGGAAGATAATAAAAAAAGGGAAGATAACATTTAAGTTTACATTTACAAATGCACAATGATGGGTTTGTACGTTCATCATACAGTTCTAGACAGCTGTGCACACCACAGCTTTCACATGAATATTTGAGTTGTTGGGGATAAAACCGTAAAAGAAAACGCATATTTGAAAAGATCAGAGAACTAATAATCACCTCTACCCAGGAGGTGTAACAAAGTCAATTAGGTTGTCATACAACATTGAACAAATAATGACTTCCCAAAGAATGACTTCTGAAAATATACAGATTACTCTGAAGTGGATCTACAATCTAAATTTCAATCAGTTTATTCATAGCTTGGGAGTGCTGTTTAGTTTTTCGAACCAATGATTCAATATGGAGATTATGGAACTGGATATAACCTGTTTGAAAGTGTGTTTATTTTCCTCAGTCAAGTTTCTCAACATATCGGCTGAAACCTAAGCATATACATGACTCCGTACAGGCTGAGCTATATTTCTCATAATGGGCTTATAGGTCGTTTCTGGTGAAACATATGAGACTGCTACGAGTGATTTTAATATTAAAAACTAAATTATAGCTTTGTAGCACAACATTGCTTAGGCTAGGCGCAACTACTGATACACGTGATGTCTCTGCCATTAGAGAAGAACATATCTGTTAGCATCTGTAGTAACTAATGTGTCGCAGTGTTAATCTCTGGCAACTTTACAGGGAAAGAGAAATGAAGAATAACATTGGAACAGAAGTGGATGTTTTTACATTTGATCTGTTATTGTGTTTCAGCAATGTGTCTTGTTTAGATTTAAAGTTATAATGGTTACATTAAATGCTATATATTTACCAACTGAAAAAAGGTAATATGACAAACCCTAATGTAAACTAAGCCATTAGTGTAGAGTGATGTGTATGAGATGATTTTAGGGCTGATTTTTCACAGGTCAGATCTGAGGGATTTTTCGTCTGGTAGAGAAAGCTTGGATCAAAGGTTGCTACCTCACTTGAATTATTTAGAAGCATTTTGAAGTCAGTAACAATAAAAAAAAAAAGGTAATTATGCAGCACATTCTTCGTTTGCTCATACTGCTATACTATTCACAACCAGGCAGGGGCCTAACAATCACCATGAAACCCGGGCATGGCCATGACTGTGGCACCTTGACTACTAGCCGTAATGATAATTTTTTTCATAACTTCTTGTGCCAAGGCTATCGTGTCTTTTTAAAGTGCAAGAAAGAAGGAGAAAGAAGCTTTTTTTTCTACACAGTCTAGTTCACTTCAAAATTTCCTGAATCGCTTTCTGCTGATAAAGAAGAGGTAAAAACCAAGCCAGTGCTGAATGCTTATGGGCTGATATTCCATAGAACCTGCCATTGAGCGCTAAATGTCCAGCAGATAGAATTGCATTACGCTGCGCGGCCAATTAAAAGAAAATAATGAAACCGATTTTTCATGGAATGATTAGATGGGGTTTAATTTCTTCGACTGGGATATGCTTTATGTTTTAGCGTAGTATAGTTTATAGAAGAGGCAATTACATTTTGATAGAATTACTTCACATTTGACTGATTATCTTGAGATAATGCATTTGACTTCAATTGAATTGTTTGAGCCTTTTCACTGACTCACTGACTGACTTTAAGTTCATGCACAACATAGTACATAGATTAGCACAGTTCTGTTGTAGTTAGGCTGCATGTAGGTTTATCTCTCCCTTCCTCTGACTTTGTTGCAGTCACTCTGTCTTAGCCCCTTAAATGTTTTTTGAAAATGATGGCTTGTAAATGTATGATGAGGAGGATTATTTGGGAGTGCTTGTGCACCCACCCAACCGCCCTCCTCCGAACCTCAATTAGGGGCAAACAGACTGACAGACATAGCCTCACTTACCACCCTTCCATTCCCACTAATGAGATCCCAGCATCCCCTCAAAAAAGAAAAAAAGAACATCTCTGCAATCACGTCTTCCATTTCTCCTTGTCTGTGCCGAGAACCTACACAGGCCATTAAAAGTGCTCCCCTTTTCTCTGTGATTCACTGTTGTAACTTGTGTGTGGGTGTGTGGGGTAAACACAAGCTCATCAGCCCTGCATTTTCTGCACACCTCTCGTTTTCACCTCTTTCTCATGGCCCCTCGTGCTTCCGGCCTCTGCCCACGCCCTGTCCTCCAATACCTCTCCGCAGCCAAATGGATGGAAGTCTGGATAACAATGAGAGAACGTGGAGGGCTGTGTATGACTCAGAGTTTCCTCTGCCTAAAGCAAACCTGACTTAGGCAGAGTTTGAGTTTTTTTTTGTTTAAATTGGGGAAAGAGAAAGGGACAAGAAAGTGAACCACAGGAGGAACGCTGAAGAGAGAGATGAGCCAAAGATACGCAAGGGTTGTATATAAACATACGCGATAAATAAATCATCAGTGAAAGCAGTTTATTATGAATGCTGAGGCAGAAAGAGAAATCTTAACTATATCTCAGTATACTGTAGATCCAGTGTCAACCTATTCCCATCTCCCCTCTACACATGGTGTGTGTTAATGTGAGACCTGCAAACGTGTGACTCAGACACAGAGACAAGTTAGAACAGAGATGAGGGCAAAACCCACGGATAATGTTGTGACATTGTATCAATCTTTGTGAGGATATTCTCATTCAGTCCCTCTGCAGCAATGTGGAAGGTCAGTGTAAGCAGAGAAGAGCTCTCGTAGAGCTGCTTTGCACGTGTTGCTCAAGGTCACAATAACAAAGTGAACGCTTGGTAGATGTGATATTATACTGCATATACACATCCGCTTCTACCTTGGAGGGAATCCCAGCAAAGCTGCATCTCGTCAGTTCTAACATTCAACTAAATGCATGTGTGCTACACAGTCTGCACTCACTCTCCTGAGAAGTCGATGTGGCAGTCTGCCACAACTACAAACACCCAACAGAGACACAAATTGATTCAGAAGAGTGAAGTGTATTTACCTTGAAGACAAACAGCTTGTGTGATTTTTACCCAGCATTTTGAACCATGTTAACATGAGGTTAAGTTTACACATGATGAGAAGGATAATGAAGAGAGTATAATCGAATGTCATTCAATACACATTTGGCCACCTTTTTACTCGCCACCTATAGGCACTGTATGCTCTGATTCCCTTCTGTAAAGCTAAAGCACAGTATTCCTATCCTCATGCCAGCGATAAAGATACATTGTATTGATTTTTGTTGCTCAGTGTTTATGGAGCCGCGGTGAGACTATACCCAGAATAGGAGGTCAAGTGACACCAAACACACCCCTGAATCACTCCCCAGTCGCTGTGTCCTCCCACACCGCTTTGTTATACGCTGTACGTGCAGAGATGTCCTTGGCCTATGTTTGCATGGGCACAAGCAAACCCACTTACAAACCATTCACGGTAAATAAAGCACAATTCACCATGACCTCTACACATTCCATTTTCCTTTTTCTCACCCCTGTTCTGTTTTTTAGTAAAGAGTTCACCTTGTAACCCGGTTAACAACCCCATGTCTGTTTGTTTACTGCAAAGTGACTGTGTGTGGGTAAGGGATAACGACAATCTGTCACATAAAGTGACTCCAAGCATCCCACCAAGTGAGGCAGAGATTGTTAGTGCACTTGGGAAGAGAACACACACAGATACGCACACACACACACACACAAACATTTACACAGTCACACAATTCTCTTGTCCCTGACACTTATGTTCACGTTATTACCGCCACCTACATGTGCACAAACAAACACCTGGTCTGGGAGTCACATTAAACCCACGCAGTGGCATAACCATTCACATCATCCATATGCACCCCTCTCAGTGTCTCCCACACTCCCTATGTCATTAGCAGCTTTATTTCTCTCTTTCAGGGGTTTAAAGAGCCACATGCATCTGTTTATGTTATTGCTTGCTTATAGCTCTATAGGGGAACAAAAAGTAACATTATTTTTAGTTTTTCAATATTTATATCTATTTTATAGTGGAATGGTTTTTGAATATAGCATAGCATATTTAAAGGTTTATTGGAACATTGATACATATTGTGATTTAGTACAGCTGTCGCCACCAGCTGTTTACCTATATATTCTGGAATCTTAGTTAAAATATTTAGCTGCTATTGAATAGAAAGCTGACGACTACTGTTTCTGGCTTCAACTTCTTTGTCTGTAATTTTTCTTTCATCTATTGTATTCTTTCTACAGCATGTCATGTATGCCGTGTCCTTATCCTCCATCTTGATTGATTGATTGATAACCTTTATGTAGACAGGGAAAACACTATTGAGAGTGTTCTCTCGTTTACAACGGTGCCTTGTATAGACATATTACAAAGCAGAATGGTTCTGTATGTCCATCCCTCTATCAAATCCTGCATGTGCCCCTGTTGCTGCTTGTGGCTGTGTTTGTTGACGTTCTTAGCAAACTCTCCCCAGATGTCTGCCCCTCTGCAGAACGCCCGTACTTATAGCCTATCATCATTACAGCTGATGGCCGCTAACAACACAATGTAAAATCAGTTTTTGTATCTCTGTATCCTTGGCTTTGAACTGTAAGTGGGTGAGAGGATGGAAGTTGATGTTGAGAGGAAGAAGAATGGAGAAATGGAAATGGGATGGATAAATTGGTAAAATGGAGCAGGAGGAGAGAAGACCGATAGTAGGCTGGTTTATGGTGCTTGATTAAGGGGGGATGGGCTGATGGATATAAGTGGAATTGTATAAGGAAAGATGGGAAGGCTGGTTGAATTAGGGAAGTTAATAAATAAAAATGACAGGTTAAGATGATATAGTTTTATTTGGAGAATAACAGTGAAAAAAGAGAACCATATAAAGGTAATATTTAAGATTATTTCATTTTCTAACTTCAGATTGGCACAACACACTTACTTTAAGTGTGTTGCTATGGGTTTTTAATACTAATGCCACCCTCCTCTCCAATGCTTTTCTGACAACTTGTCTGTTTATTCTGCCTTGAAGGTTCACTGCTCATCCCATCTTCCCAAGTCAAACTCCTGGATTAAGAGCAAACGCTTAGTTGCACACACAGCCTTGGCACAACAAAGCCAAAAGTTTGTTTATTACAGATCTAGCAATCATTGTGATGCCACTGTTAAGTCACTGCATTACATGCAACAATGCATAACTTCCACAACGTGGCTCAAAACCCCAGAGGAATAAATACACTGTAGAAATGCCCGACATGGCATGAGGAATGCTCCTGTACATTCTCACTTGAGAGGAGAATCATGTGCATACAAAAAGAAAAGCTGGTATACACTTCCCCTCAACTTTAATTGGGTTTAAATGCAAATAAATGATATGAGATATTACGTATAAAGAAAAACTTTGGCTGCATCTGAAACTGTTCATTCATTCAAATTCACAACACAATGTTGCCATTAGCATTATCTAGATAGCCTATGAGCATTACATCTTGCATTTTTCAAACAATGTTTAACTGACTTGTCTTGTCTTGTTAAATGTCAAATGTAAATTGTATAGAAAATAGTCAAGGCAAGCATAATGCAGCCTAGTTTATTTACAGTGCTGTATGATGTAACTTACACACTTATAGAGACAATGTAGTGTACGTGTGTTGGCCATTTACCATAGTTCACACATTTTATTTCTACATGGGATGAATAGTTAGCTTAAATGTATTTGTAGCTGTGACCACACTTGAGTGCCATGCACCTACAGTACCTGGCCTTGCTTCTTATCTGTGCCCTAATTTGGTTGGATTTTTTTCGAAGGAATTTTTAACTTGGCTACTGTAAGGAAGAAAATTACTTAACTACAGAGTAATATCACAGAAAATGTCTAAACAAGTTTGCCAATCACTTGCTTTAAGCAAGAATGCAAAAACAGACAAAGTCCCTTAGACAGCAAAAAAGGGGAAACATTTGCTTTATCTTTCTCCTTGCTCAAAAAACATAAATAACCCCAGTGGCTAATGAACATTTGTGCCTACCACAGTCAGAATGTTGTCCTCTTTTGCTAATGCGATAGAAGATTGGCCTCAAGCGTTTCTGGTGAATGTGCTTGGTCTCTCTAATTGGGTCAACAGGATCCTTAAAAAGTTTGAGAGAAAGATAGAAAGAGTAGGATGACTCAGAGGTGCGCCCGAGGTTAATGGTTGCATTTCAACTCACAACGATGGTTAAATCCCCACTCCAGTTAACCATAATGGCCCCGTGAAAGCTGGACTAGCCTGTTTAATTAAAATGTAAAAACAGGTGAGCTATTTTGCAAAAGACGCATTTGAGCCATTAGTGTTTGTTTCAAGCATTCTGGTTTACCTAATTAGTGCCACATATCTTGGTGCAATAACAAATGGCTTAACAACAGGCGATATTAAAACATGGCTGATGACAAATATGTCACAACTGGAGAAAGTATATTTTCCTTGGGCTGAAGAAATTCAGTTAAGAAAACTGCAGTGCTCATCACCATAAAACATGTCTGGGATAGTATAAAGATGTGAGCCCCAAGAGGACAGACCTATTACAACCTTCTGTAAAACACAACATATCAGCATGGCACTAGCAAATGATCACAGGCAATTAAAAGCTTGGTGTTAGATTGCAGGAATCATGTTTAACAGCCCCACTGGGGTGTAAACCTTGCTTAGACAGCACGTAGACACACATGAGTGCCCTGTAAATTATACTGAACGCCATCGTAACAGCTTAGTGCACATTGAACTGTGGGGCCTGCACATCAGATCAAGGTAGAACTGTGTAACAGATAACAGTATATCCTATAGATGGATGTAAGCCTTAGGTAGAGGCCTTTCCTTGTGTTTTATTTTATTTGTCTGTTGATTTACTGACTTGTGTTTGTATATTGGTCGTGGGGAGCACTTACGTTTACAGTATAGTGTTTCCTTTCCCTGCACAGACCACCTCTGTAGAAATAATATGCACTGATGGCATTTAAAACATTGTGTAAAAAGGCATTCCTGGGGGCGCCTTTAGCTCAGTTGGTGAGGCGTCCCCTCCATGGGCCTCGGCCAGCAGCAGACCCGGGTTCGATTCCAGCCCGCGGTCGATCTCTGCATGTCACTCACCTCTCTGCCCCATTTCAACTCTATCTCTACACTGTCAATAAAAGCATAAAAATGCCAAAAATATAATAAAAAATAAATAAAATAAAAAAAGGCATTCCTCCGTTGGATGTTCGCACAGCTTCCAAATTTCTAGGAAAATAAAACTACAGTTACATTAAACCTCATCGCAGCTCGAGTCCGTTAAACAGCATCTCCTACCGTATGACATACCGAGTGCAACACAAAGATATCCCTGCTGCGAGGCGGCCTGCTGTGTGGACAAGATTACAATAGCAAAGTGGTGCCTAATGTGTCACAGTTTAATGTCCTATTATGGATACCATGGTCCTGGCAACCCATAAAGCATCCAGATGCGGCGATGTCAGTGGATAAACACGTTGTTGCCTTCTTTCTTTGGTGGATGCATCTCTTGAGGTTTGGCTCTGTGTGTTTTACATGTGATATAGGCCCGTGATTACGCAATGTTTAACGCCATGTCTTATTGGTCATGATTTAGCATGCATTTTTGCATCCGAGGCAGGCTGTTCAAATGGCTCTAGTGAGGCTGTGGTTCTCTGATAATTTGGGTGATGTTACCATCAGGAGGTAATCTACCCCTTAGTGTCAATAGTGAACAGTGTTTGAACACTGTCTCAAACACTGGCCACAATGAGCCCTGTCAATGTTGTTGCTATTGTCACTGATGTAACTCCATAATTATTACATGTCCTTTCAGGCATCGTCTTCTGGTCCCTTGTGTCTACTAATGTCCAGTTTAAACCTTCTGTCATATTTAAACTCTATTATTGTGTTGCCGGTAAAACTATTGTTTTGAAAGCATCACTATATAAGGCATTGTAGGCAGCTACCTGGAAGGCAATGTTGGGAGGACAACAGTTAAGGTAACGTTTAGTGTTATGGTTAGGGTTAGAGTTAGTGCCTTGGAGGCAGCTCCAGGCAGCGCTGCCTCCAAGGCGCCGTTGGGAGGACAAAACACCATCAAGCCATTTTAGCGTTGAAAACTTTCAAATACGGTCATGGCTTGGTAAAATATAAGGGAGACGACATACATCTTGGAGATGCCCACTAGCCCATACAACCACTGTCTCTTATTGGTTGCCCCCGAGGAAGTTCAGTAGCCTAAATGTTTGCCCCTTCCTTGTGCGCGTTGACTGTCAGTCACATTTAAAAGACCAACTCTCAAGCTGCTGACGTCACCGCCAAATGATGGTTGTGTGAGTTGACAAAGGTTCCTAGCCCGGGGAGAAGAGTTTTAGATGCTATCTGTGTTTTATTTCAATTATAGCCGGGATCACAGACACTGTCAGCGTGATAACAAAGCAGCTGACAGCTAATCCCTCAGGACGGGAAACAAGCTGTACAGCAGCTGATGTCATCTAAGGTTAAACGTCCGTTGTGATGAGGCACTCTCTTCAAAGGCAGACACATGCAACTATTGTTCCTCTCTCGTTAGCCCATAAAGAAGATGAAAGTCCAGTTTGTGATATCCGAATAGCCCTGTGGCTCCCACTGATTACAAAAAGCATGTAGGCAAGTGTACACATATCACCGAACACAGACAAGAAAGATGGGTAGATTTTAGAGAGTGTGTGTTTGTGTGTGTTGTGTGTGTGTGTGTGTGTGTGTGTGTGTGTGTGTGTGTGTGTGTGTGAGATGTCCACGGTGCTTGCTTCCCTCAGCCTTGAAAGATATCGCAAGAACACCACTGTATGGTGTAATACAACCCCTTGAGATGTTAACGGGATGTTAAATGCATGCTAAAACGTTGATGACGCTATACCGTGCCTTTGAACAGTCGCTCATCAGAATTGACATTTTAACCTAACCTCCTCCCAGCAAAAGCATGACTAGAAAAATATCTACTACCCATCTCGAATGTGTCTTTAAGGAGGGAGATGGTGTCCACTGGATATTATGGCCCCTTGCTGTGTTTAGCAGTAATGAGTGGCAGCTAATGAGAGCCTCCTCTTCGACTTGCTCTCCCCCTTGACGGCCTTTGCTCAGCCAGTTTGCTGGTGGCTGTCTGGGAGATGAGAGGAAGGGAATGAATGGTTCGAGAGGGCAAGGGAAACAGAAGGAGAGAAGGACGCAGCGGGAGGCTGTCCCACCTCGTACCAGCCCAACTATGAGGTGGGCAGACATCTAGTTAAGCATGGATAGATCAACGAGATGTGTTGCAGAGAGGAGGTGTGTGCTTGATAACCGGTTAAGATACTACTGTGTCATCATTGACAGGCACAGAGACCCGCCTTTTTATAGCGCTTTGTCTCTTGATTGGATAGAAACGAGCGGGAAACTCAAAATTGTATCTGGCAAGCTGAATGACTGGGATACCTGTCTTATGAACTGTGCATACTGTTTAAGTGATTGCTGTATGAATTTAGAGTGTTTTAACGCGTATATGAACAAAAAATATCACTTTCATCTCCTTTGACTTTTTTGTGATCAAATCTTTATTTATTTTTCAACAAACGAAACAGTAGAATACAAAGAACAAAACAGTCTAAATAAAATAAATGCTAATATCTGGAAAAATATACAATAACAATTCACAATAATAACCAAAAATAAATACCTTGATAAATAGAAAATTCAATAAAATATATGTACACATAAGGGAGGATAGCATACACTGGATCGGATAGCATACTAAACACGGTAAGCTACCCATACAAGTTAAGATAACTTCTGCTGATGAGCTCTTTCACGTGTCATTAACTGTTCCGTTGTTTTCTGCCTCTCTTGTCTTCCAGCCACAGGGATTTGAAGCCTGAGAACCTGTTGCTAGATGAAAAGAACAATATCAGGATAGCAGACTTCGGCATGGCCTCCCTTCAGGTTGGAGACAGTCTGCTGGAAACCAGCTGCGGGTAAGTCATGTAGAAAAAAACATTCCAATGGCACGCTTTGCCATGTAATCCGTGACTCACGCACTCCGCAGGTGATATTTAGATTATTCATAGAATGTCCTGAAGGTGTTAAACAGCTCATATATGGAAAGGAACACAGAGTTGCAGGTGTATGGAATGGAGAGAAACAGAAAGGAGAGAGAGAAGAGAATGATGAGTGAGGCCATCAAGCCCCTCTGCTGGGTGTCGTGTCCTTTCAAAATCTCTGTTGCCGTGCGGTGTCACTCCCCAGAGGAGAGAGACGGCTGAGTGTCTCTCACAGAGTGTGAACAGGGCCATGGCCACACATTACTGCTCTCCTGCTCCTCCTATCCGAGACTGGGCTTTTTTATGATCTGGCAGCGGTCACAAGCACCCCAGGCCCATCAATCCAACAACAACTGCAATGAATCCCCTTGCGGGGAAAAGTCACTTTCCAAGTCTTTTGAGTACGGTCATCCTTTTTTTATTCAACCCTGAAGTGTAGTGAATGGTGCACTGGGTCCAACCACGTCAATAAAGAAATAACAGTAATGATTGTTTATTTTTGGGGGGACTGGGTTGGTTCATAAACTCAATGGCAGTATGGATTGACAAAAATATTTCACCGCTGATCAAAAAGTTAAGCGTCCATAGAGTTAAATTTTTGCTCTAACCTTGAAATTCACACTGGAAATGAGTTGTCAACAGGTAAGCACAGACAACTGATGTAATTATACATGAAGCATGTCCACAAAGTTTTGATTTACTAATTATTTGTTATATTTCCCCAACTCATAAGGTCCTGTATGCCCAGAGTGAAACAGGATTGCTCCGACAGTGACATTTGTGGCTTTGAAGTTGCAAGTATAATTCACAATTTAAACCACATGGAGAATATACTGTATATAGTGTGATTTATATGGGTTCCTCTGGAGATTAGGCTTGATGAGGTGATACGGAGCATTAAATAACGGAGAGGGTTCACATATTGATGTGAGTCTCGGACTCATCAGTGAGAAATTATGGACTTTTACATCACTCCAGAAATTTTTCCAAGAATATTTACATTTTGTGATCTGGATGCCTTTGGAACAATCTTTACTCTGCAGTTACACATGACGATGTGTGCAGGGCGTGGCAGACAGAGAGGCCCTGTGACATCTGTCTCCTACTCGGACCTGATTTAGTCCAGATTATACCTCCAAATCAGCGTCAACTGAAATTACACACACTTGCACACACGCGCAATTCCGCAAACACGCACACACACGCAATTCCGCAAACACACATGCACTCACAGCTTGCACAGCTCAGCTCATCCCTGACCCTTGAAGACCCTTTGTCCTTTGCTTTTTGATCGTCCCTCTGTTTCTGACTATAAACATTAACGAGCACGCGCATTTAATCATGTGCACGCCCGCACACAAGCATGCAGTTGAAACTGTTGCGTAATCTTTCCAGCAGTAGCGCAGTGCATAAGCTCATGACTCATCAGTAGGGATTCAGGCCAACTGAGAGTGAGTTGAATTTTTATCTGAAAGTAAAAAGTGACTGAGTCATTGTTTCAACCATGATAACCTTCACTGAGGTGTTTCCTTTCCCTAGAAAGTCCACAGACTTTTACAGCTCTCACTGAGCTTTTTCCAGTATCCTGTAGAGCTATATCCATGTTTGAGTGCATCCTGCTTCCACTCTGAGCAAGTCATCTATCTGATCCAGGTGCAGTGCATCTGCTCAGTCCTTCACATACATTTATTAAGTGCTAAGTTACTCGTTGCAGAAACTCCCATGCTCCCCCCACGCAGCTCAGTAGTCCTGTTTATCGTTCTACTCTGGGCTCCAGCACCACACACTGCACTGTTTGTGTGTGTGATCGTGTGTGTCTCAGAGGATTGCGCGAGCACCATTGGTGTTTGTTGCCTCATAGAGGTGAATGTGCCATGCACTGTATGTGTGGTTATTGATTATTCATGCTCTTCTGACTGTCCAATCTCTAAGTGTAGATATGACAGTTTTTAATTAAATGCATTTATCTGGCCCCCTCTCTGCATGCAGCGGTCTGACACAAATGTATTCCATTTGCCACTGGTAATGGAGCTGAGTGAAGATGAGACTTGCCCCAGGTAGAGTGGGGGTTGCAGGGTGCCTCGGAGAACATACATAAATACGTGCAGCCTCACAGACATATAGATGAGCAGGGGCATTGACGAGCACATGCAAATGTGGATTCATGGAACGCGCACACAACCTATCGCTCTCTCTGTCTGCCTAAGCCAAGCTGCGACTTCATCAGCGAGCTTGCTGTTTGTTTAGTGCGGCTGCTTTGATTGATGAAAGGAAATGATCTTGTATGCAGTGAGGAGCGGCGCAAATTTGGTTTCGGAAAGATGAATTTTCATAAAGACACGCTGCATGTCTCAGTGTCTTCTCAATATTGCCAGCCCACACAGCTGATTCTTTCACAGCACCATAGGAACTCATATACAGTATGTGAAACTCAGGGTACTCTCCTTGCAAACTGTGTGCAATGTACTGTATATTCCAAAGCACATTGTAATCTTGCGGTACACATATGAATAGTTTGTTGAACTAGTGGTCCAGACATGTCTCTGCAAACAGTCTGACACTGAGAAGCCCCTTCAGGCTAAACAAAGCTTTGTATGCATCCTCTTATTCTTTTCCTGTTACCCCCCACTTGAGCAGTCTGCTAGAGTACAATCTTAGGTCCTTAACCAAATGTGTTTTCTGTCTTTAGGCTGTCTTGCAAACCACTTAAAGCCGCATTTTGTCCCACTATACTGCAATTTGCAGCCTTTAGAATAAAGCCAAACTGTCTGTTCTGTCTCTTCATTTTATTTATGTGATATAAGTGGTGTTGGGTTGAGGGAGTAAATGTGCTTCAGCAAATAGCAAAAAATGACATATGTTATGTCAAACCACACACAGTTGTTCAAAAGACTGCATTTTTCACTCTGGTCAAAAGGGAAGTGGCTCTTACAGCTTTCTATTTATCTTTTAGTGTCCTCATCTATAATCTGAACGTCTGGTGCTAGCGGCAGTGTTTTTCTTCTTATCATCGTATACATTTCTAGATGTATGGGCTTTTATATGTGGAGATGCATTTTAAATAAACTTTATTTACACCTCCTAATGAAATTAGGCCATTAAATGCGGGTGAAGCAGGAGGGGGTTATGGAGAGTTAAGAACGCTCATGGATCCTCGCCACATAACTTGAGTAGACACTTGATTCAAAAAGCCCCACAGTGGAGAGGTTAAGCAATTATGGAGTGTCTCAGTTTAAAAGCGGACTGTGTGAACATCTATGGAAAAGAAGACGTATAATCGCGTGTCAGTGAATAATAACATTGACACATTAGCATTCAGCTCCAGCAGAAGGCTGAGATGATGGTATTCCAGTCTTTACCTTCCCCCTGTGTTTGCCAACCTAAAGCCCCACCGCAAATAATTAGTTTATATTCACGCCAGTTCCAGCTGTGGCTCGTGTGCTGTGTGGGCCCTCGTGAGGCACAACTAGTGCAAATCTCTGTCTTATTTTTTTATTCCTTGCTCATCCACATAATGCACATTGACACTTGCAATCAAGAAGGCCACATTTGCATAGGTTTCTCGTTTGAACTTCCCCCCACGTTGACATGGTGGCAGCGTTTATCGGCCAGTATTTTGACAGCCAGAAGAAGCCGTCAGGGCTGGTATTCATGAGTAAACAACAGCCGAGCTAATGGGCTAAAGTTTTACAGACTTCAGATAGTCTCTCATTAGAGGCAAAAATCCTGGCTTTAGATAAGGTTGAATGGGACATGTCAAAATGGCAGAGCCCTGCCCAAAAATCAGAAAAAATTTAGAAACATCCAATAATTTAAAGGTTAGTTGAAATGTGATTCATTAAAGCACATGAGCACTCTTTCATTTAAGTTCAAATGACTGAATTTGGCAATCAATCGGAACGTCAAAATACAGCAAAAAAAGAGTCTAGGTAAAGAATAACAAGTCACTCCACACACAGCCGCACAGCCACAGCCAGTGGCTTATGGAACAGCGCGCTGCTTCATAAATCTTCATACAATATTGATGTGTCAATCTAGTCATTGGGTTTACTGTCAGCCCATCCAGGTGCTGTAAAGATTAGTGGGTCTGTTCACTGTCTGCTTGTGTGAGGATGCCCTTGAGTGAGCGAGGCAGAAGGACGTCCAAACACCCTCGGGATGTCTAAACTCCCAGAAAACACATCTTGATCTACACTCAACGGAGAGACTTTCATTCTCTATTCCTTTTCTCAATTTCATACAGTAGTGTACGCCCGTTGAATATGTGTTGTGTCATGGTTCGTAAAAACCCTGACCTGACTCACTTCTCTGTACAGCAGCACAAATAGAAAAGTCCTTAAATAGCCTCAATTTCTTTCTCCTTGTTATGTTCTCAATTCATTCCCGGTTTTTCTGTTTTCCCAACAGATCTCCACACTACGCCTGCCCAGAGGTCATCAGGGTAAGTTGTTTTTATCACTGCTGCATACTACTGTTTCTGCTCCATTAGCGTCTTCTTTATAGTTTTTTTTTTAAATGTATTTCTTAACCAACACTTTTACACTCTGCCCTAACAACGCTAACAAACAATGTCTTGCCCCTCAGGGAGAGAAGTATGACGGGAGGAGAGCAGACGTCTGGAGCTGTGGGGTCATTCTGTTTGCCCTGTTGGTGGTGAGTATCTTTACTGCGCTGATGAGGACTGGACTGACATACACTTTAAACATTTGTTCCAGACAAGTATTGCATAACCGTCCTTCCACTTATAGCCAACTGTCTAGCCTCTTTACCAGCTGTAGTGAATCTAAAAAAGAAAGCAAGCGTGCCTTGTGACTAGACTGGTGCTATACCAGACCATCGTACTTCATTTAATTTGTACAGAGGGTCTGGAACTGCTCTATTTGGCAAACGTTCACTCATTTAGAGGCGGGTGTCTGTTGAAGTTTAAAACTATTGGATCTGCCCAGTGCCACTCTGGATCAGCCAACCAATCGCATAACGTTTGGTCGCAGCATTCAACTGAAACTGGAGCGCGACTTCGACGTCATCCTTCTCAGCCACTCGCTCTGTTCGCTGATTGGACGGCCATAGATTTTCCTGAGCTCAAACACTGAATTCACCGCAGCCCCAGACTGACCACTGAAGGGAAAATTCAATTTGGGCGGAAGTAGGTAGGCGGGCGGAGCCAGGATACCTTGTGACCTGTCACACACTACCGAACAGCTCGACCATGGTGGAATGTGAAACAATCGTGGAAGCTTGAAGCCGCCACGGAGTCCTTAACATAAACTCAGGGTCTGGGGGGAGTTTGAATTCCAAACCCCCCTAACATTTAGAAAGGTCTTACAGGGAAAACACCCTCAAGCTTGATGTTGTTACGCAATAGAAGATCAGAGAAATAGAAGCGTCTTGTTATTCATTATCCTGTATAGACACACACACACAACGCTGTATCCATAATCGGCTCTATTCTCCGGCTACATCATGTCTGTGATTCCCCAGCCGTGCAGCCCCGGAGCTTTGTTTCATCAACAGCTGTACTGTAGTTCCTACACACTCTGATGCATGAATAATTCATCCAGCCAAACTGAAGGAAGACGGCCCAAAATAAACACTAACACTGACAGGGCAGCTTTTGGCCACCGGCCCTGTGTATTTGTCTTTGGTTTTAGCCTCTTTTCTCCACCACTCCCTCTCTCTTTTTGTCGTGTGTGTGTGTGTGTGTGTGTGTGTGTGTGTGTGTGTGTGTGTGCCCTTGCATGCGTCTGATGTTATTAGCCAAGGTCTCCATCGTGCCCGTACTTCCCTCTAGCACTAAAAACTAAAAGTTTCTCCCTGTTGCTGTTAGATAAATTCATTCTTTCTCCTGTTACGTCTGGCTGAAAGATAACCATTTGTCTGATTGTGGGAGACACGCAAACTCCCCTGCAGTTAGGCTGCACTTAGATCAGCTCTAACACAAGCCTGCACCCCCCTATTTATTTTCTCTACCTCTCTTCATTTCTCAGCTTTTCTTTCCATCTTTTCTCACTCCCCCCCTCCATCTTTTATTCTGGTGGAGGTTGCCATTCATCAACACAGCCACATCTGTGAGGTGTCAGCTCTCTCTGATGAATGACTCCGACGAGAGAATGCTAAATGAACGAAGTAAATGAGAATGCTGGGTAATTATTAGAAAAGCAGTGTTTCTTCGGCTTGCCGCTGTTTATTATTTATTTCTAAGCAGCTGAGGGCTAAACGCTTTAATTGGAGAGTTGAGAAAGTTGAAATATGGAGCCTATTCTTTAAGTGGTGCTGGATGTTGACACTAAATGTGTTTTTGTTTCTTCGGGCGAGCCTTGTGTTAGTCATTGGTATTTTTCTTTCCTGCCCTCGGTTGGTTAGAGGCTTAGTTGTTTGTGTTCTAATGCTGCACATTGAAACAAGCGCAAACTGTTTTTCCATTCCCTGCATCTACAACTTCACAAGTCCCTCTCGTCACCCTGTTTCTCTCCTGTGCCTCTCCAGGGCGCCCTGCCGTTTGATGACGACAACCTGAGGAATCTTCTAGAGAAGGTGAAGCTAGGGGTGTTTCATATGCCACACTTCATCCCTCCAGATTGTCAGAACCTGCTCCGTGGAATGATTGAAGTGGATGCCACCAAAAGACTAACGGTAATTGGAATGAGAGAGATTGGATGACAACACACCATTGTGATCATTATGTTAGTATACTAATGTGCTTTTTGGCTGTTTTTTCATGGTTTGAGCTTAGCCCCTTAGTTCCAATTTAGGGAATATTTTAGACAGAAGCTTTCAACTTTGGGGCAACAGCTTAGGGGGAAGGCTCTTTCCTTTTGATTAAGTCCCAGTGAGGTCTAAACAAGAATCATTTTCAAAGTTTGGTGTTGAAGTACTTGCCCTGGATAAATGGGAGTGAAACCCTGCAGCCAGGTTCCAAAGGTTTGCAAAAAAAAAGCTTTCCCAAAAGAGTGAAGGCTGCTACATGTCTAGAGGAGGTATCTATTTATTAATGTCCATGGTTCTATCACCATGGTGAATGACAACTAATGTGGCGGATGATGAAATGGTTACATAATGTATATCTATTGGTATGTGTATGCTACCTTCACACCCTTATTAGCAAACTATATGTAAGTATCATGAAGCTCTGCAGTACATTTTGTTGTTCTTTAGCAGTAGGCATGGTGTGTTTCTAAACTAAAGGGACACCATACTCTTTGAACCTCATTATGCACAATTCGTACATTCTCAGTAGCCCCAAAAGACCTGTATTATGTCTGCATTATTATTTAATTTCATAGTCCAAAACTAACAGTGTTTACTAATGATGGTGTAGAAGCAGCAAAACACCCTCAGATGTTATTTGAGACGGCATTTATGGGAAAAGAAAAAAAGTGACATTCTGAGATAGGAAAAAAAATCATTATTTTGCAGATTCACAGCAAGGCGGGTAACCTTGTAATGCAGTAAGGAGAGAGCAAGATGGCAGGGATACACATCCAAACTAAAGTGGCTAATATCAACCCTGCGCTGCTGCTTCTCTGTCCCCTTGTGTTACAAGTGTGTCTTGTCTCACCTCATTCCTAATTCTATTTGTGTCCTTCTTCAAGTGGAGGATGTGCATTCAGGAGAGGACTGCTGTTTGTGTGCTCTCCTTCCACACTGCCTAGTGTACTCATCACAATGCCAGTCCCTTTTCTACAGAGCACCTGCTCACCTTGGCAAGGTGGCTGGAGGAGAGTGCCAGTACACAGATAGCTGAAGGGCAGAGAGTCAAGGATAGAGAGAGAGAGAAAGAGAGGGAGATAGAAAAAGGGACATGTAAATAATGAAAGTGGCCCAAAGTTCTTGAAAAGTACAGACTTCACAGAGAAGTGGTGCTGCCCTTTATTCTTGTCCGGTATTTCACATTCGGACCACGTGCCCACAGATATAAAGGCAGGCTCACAAGCTATTCTATGTGCACACACATATATAAGATAAACACCCACATTTTGAACACACACACACTGGGTACACTCTCTCTCCAGGTATCTTTGGGAATCAATGTGGTACACAAAACTGGTTCCCATCCCTTACATGTAAACAAATGTGTCGACACCACCATTACGTTAGCGCGGTAATGGCGATGCTCCATTTCCAAAAATGCTTTAGCTATACCTTTCAAAGTGTAGGAATGACTTTAACTTACACAAATGCAAAAATCACAGGTAAATAAATAAATAAAAATAAGAAAGCTACAAAGGAAGCCATGCTCATTTAGCAGGACGATTTGACGAGTCTCAAGGTGCAGCACTTCAGATTAGCAGCAGTGTCTAAAAAACATGAACTTGAAGAGACCTCACCTCTCTTTGGTATGCTGAATGTACGCTATATGCTTTATTTTGTCTGTTCTCTCTGCGTGACGAGGGACAGGTCACCCTGAGATCCCCTAGATATGTCCACAGCAGCCTCCAGCGCTGTCCTCCACAAAAGAGTTACATGCAGGCCTCGCTGCTGAGAGTGAATACGTTACCGCTCCCTCCCTGTCGTGCACAAGGGCTCCAAACAAAGCTCTGGGGACGCGTTGTAACCTCGCAGAATGTCAAATAGCTCTGTTAGATGGAGCCTTCTCGGAGTTTATTGGTTGCTGCCCAAGTCACAGACGAGACAGGTTCACCCAAGGTGTAGGAATGACATCATGAAGGGGGAAAATGTCATTCTTTTTTTTTGCTAAGGATTATTCATCCCTTATAATGTTGACAATTTTTCAAAATCAAATCCCCCAAGGTAATAAGACCACAATTATAGGTGGTTGTGTTTCAGGATGTCTATTTTCACCTTCAGTAATTAGGTTTGGCTTGTACATGCACACAAGTACGCACACAGACCACTCAGAGTCCTAGTAGGAAGGCACATAGCAGCAGGCTTAAGGGGCTTGGACCAATGAAAACCTTTCTCTTCATTTCCTATCTGTGTATAGTCTTTTGACAGATGCACTGAAACCACCTTTTTCATTATTTTGACCCCGTAAGTTGTAAAAGTTTGATTTTAATGATTTTGTTTGTTATGTATCATATGTTTGTGAAATCTAAAGTAAAGTACAGACAACCAAAAGATATTCTTGTTTATTTTGTCCATGTGTGCTGATAAGATAAATAGATTTAAATATGCGATTTTAAGACAGAATTTACTCTTACCCTGCAAAGCTGGATTACTTGTACTTGTACCAGGACTCATTTATCTGATGTTCCATTTTTCTCCAATAGAAGATGGCTTCTCTTTCCTTTATGTAATATAACAACTTCAATTGCTAAGATGTTAGAGCATCAAAAGAACACTGTGTTCAATTAGATAAAAAGAGAAAGTGTGTGTTAATCTTACCAGCTAGCACAATTTAAATGCAGTCGCTGCAGTTTACCTGTTTTATTGTCCAAAATGATAGATAATATGGCATACTATGAATATGTGGTTGTTCAGATGTATGCATGTACTGCATTTTGACGTTGTAAGGATGGATAGGTCATATGTCTAAGACATACACACACACACACACACACACACACACACACACACACACACACACACACAGACCGGCATATATTTGTATAAACACAATGTAAGATAATAATTGTTGTAATTACTTCATGCAGCACCTAGATGAAAACATACCTATAACACACACACACACACCTAGCAAAACCAGTACCCCAGTAGTGTTCTCCCCTCTGCTCTGAGTGAAAGCTGCTGGAATTGGAACTGTCACATTTAGAGACTGATTGATGCGATACTGCATTACAAACCACATCACTTTTGAATCCTGCGTGTGATAGCAACCTCTACCCCCCGGGGCCTTCAATAACGGTGGGAGAGAGAGTCGCTGACCCACTGGCCTGTATCTGACAGGCAGGGTGTCTCTGTCAATACCGTGACCTCTGTGGAAGCAGACAAGAAGACTCACCTAAGAGTCAGTAGTAACCGCAGTCTGGCCAGCACTGTGATTGAGCTAGCAGCATCACACCAAGGCACTGATGTGATGGCGCTGCAGCACAGAATTTAAATCCACCGGGGGAAGGTGGAAACATTAACACACATTGATGTAGACACATACCCAATAAACTATAGCTATGTATAAGTGATAATAATTAGAACTGCTATGTGTTGTCTCCTGCGATTCCCCTAACAACAGCAGCAGGAGCAAATTAAAAAGTCCCAACAGTGACATTGATCCTGTTCTCCTCTGTTGAGGCAGTTGAAAACACTGTGAGCTCATTCTAAGTGACATCTTCCTTTGTTGCTCACTGTTTCTGTCCCTTTCTGTTTTCCCTCTTCCAGGCAAAAGACCACGTTGACAGTGTTGTGTGACGAAAGTGGCCACATTATGAACGTGCGATGATGACGAAGTATAGTGTTGAGAGAGCGAGTGTGCGAGTGTGCGTGTGCGCGCGTGTGTGTGTGTGTGTGTGTGTGTGTGTGTGTGCGAGCAGGAGAGATGGGAAGATAATGAGAATGGGAGATTCCCTTTGGACCCCGAGGGCTTGGCTTGGGTCAGTGGTAGTGTGTGTGAGGGAGATAATATTCTCTGTTTATAGCTCAGCGGTATTGCTTCCCTCTCTTACCCCATAGCTACACCTCTGTCTATCTCGCTCTTTTTTCTCAATACGTTTTTCCCATTGGCGGTATTAATATTTGAAGACCTCATTATTTTACTCCCACCCCTCAATCTGCGGCCCGTATTGTCCTGTTGTGTTTCCATTAAGCCAACAAGCTCAGGGAGTCATGTAGACCAAAGTTTTCTATAAACAGACACCAAAGAGAATATATAATAAAATGATGCAAATCAAGTGCATTACGTTGCTTAGTGACTGACCTGCTGTTTTTCTTCTGTCTTGTCTTTTTACAGTTAGAACAGATCCAGAAGCACACGTGGTACATGTAAGTACTCCTCCCCTCCTCCTCTCCTCCTCTATCCCTTTCTACCTATTCTGCCGGGGTTGTCGACCCTTATGGAAGCTACCGCATGATAAATGGCTTTGAGTTTCGGCCCTTTCGGCACGAGAGAGTACATTTGAGCAGGGGCATGACTCCACTCTCGGGGATGTGTTGGTAAATTAGCAGTGCCTGAAAGAGGATGTGCAACATACGGTCAGCTGAACAGGGGAGAGAAGAACAAGCAGGGATGTGAACCCCACTAAACCTCAGCGTACCCCCACCGTTTAACTTTCATAAACAGTGGGCCAACCCTTTTTAACCTAACATAATTATTTTGAGAAAGTGTGTCTCAGTTCACAAATAGATTTTTTTATAAAGTTTTTTTAAATAATAAAATAAACATTGAATGGTGTTTGTAAAGGCTCTGACAATAAGATTAGCACCATTCGGAAGTTGTAGTGGATCACTGAAAAAGTAATTTAAAAAAAAATGTATAGGATGGTAAAGGTTCTTACACAAGCAAGAGCAAAGATGAATCATGGGAGGATGTTGTGAATCCTGGAAAGGGCTTGAGTCATGGTTTAAGTTGCGTACTGAAAGATCATGCAAACAGACAGCGAGACTGATAAAGGAAACAAGAGGAGACAAGAGGAGAGGTGGGAGAGGAGACTAATGTCAGGGGGGCTTCGTCAGTGAGCAAGTTGCCTGGCTGTCGGCCTCTGGCTGGCCAACTGACTGGCTGAACGAATGAATGAATGAATCACCGTTTATGTCTGGCAAATGTGGCTGTGGCTATTTCCCCAGGAGCAACTCAACATGGGCAGCCATCTATCCAAATCACACAAACAAAAGCTTTTGTTGTTTTGGTTTTGACAAAAATCCAATGAGGTCACACTTTTCTATTGTATTAGTTGGTGAGCTTCCTAACAGTCTGCCCTTACAGCAGCAGCAGCAGAGCAGAGCTGTGGTGCTGAAAGGACAGCTCCGGGCCAAACTGCCTTCACCAGGATCACTAATGACGGGAGTGGTAGCTTTAGTATAGCAGGCACCTATAGCTGAAATGATTGCAGTTTAATAGAACAGTCCTGTAAATCCAGCCTTCATGCAGCTTATTATGTTCTGTTTTTATTGAGAGAGGGGAGGTCTGGAGTCAACTTTATAGAGGTCAACGCCTCTTTAAAACAGTTAATTAAAACATTAAGGTAGGATTTATTGCCGGGCTGTTGGAATAGACTGCAATCATTTTAGCAAGGTGGACCTAATAAAGTGGGGACTGAGTGTAGTTCTAAGTGGGCAACACACATTAGTTACATGTCAGCCGTTTAATGGAATGAAACAAGGGTCCTGTTTATCATTTTTTTATGTTTTCATTACCCATGCCACCACATTTTCACATGCATATGGTGAAACAAGGGGTGGGGGTTATGTGGGGTGAGCAGCATGTAAAGGTGGAAGTGATTTTAATAGCTGCCTATGGGGCTTTAACGCTTCGCTAAGTTCTACGGAGGAAAGAAAATAGAAGTAGAGGGGGTTACCTGTGACCGTGAATCACTGTGTTCCAGAGTCTGTGTATTGGCACATTGGGAAAAAGTTTAATAATTTCTTAAAAAGAGAATGTTTCAGGGATTCTCTAGAAAAATGTTGTCGGTGCAGAATAGACGCTCGTTTGAAATCCAAAATAATAAAGCGAATAAAAAGAAAAAAAGGACATTATTATTAGAAAAGGGAATAATAAAGAGAGCGTGTCTTGAAAAGTAAGCCAGGGGGAGAGAGCAAGTTCAGGTAACTGAAAGGACTGACTCAGTCGTCTGTCTGCATCTTGGTGATCACGATGATCCCTGTTCACCCTCTGAAGATGGCTGGAAAAATGACTAAACCTGCTGGAAATAAAGTGACTGTGAATGTTTCATAATGTGAGCCAGTGTCATAATGAGGCATACATCTCCAGATGACCAAGAGGCAAAGAGACACTGAGTTCCGTCACATATTTCATATTCGGTTTACGGTTCTTGCTCATTTAGTCTGCACAGCTGTCAATAAGTGAGATCCATAACACCCATACACTATATGAAAACCTTAAAGGTGCACTATGTAACTTTAGGTGTGTCGGATAAGTAATTTTTAAGGTATATTCTCATAACTGAATAAACAAATTTTCCTCAGAAAATTGGATCCATGGAACACTGTTTGAAGTTAGAAAGCTTCCTGAAAAGTTACTGTTTCACTGTTGTCGTTTACAGCAGCAGGGCCCACAGTTTGGTTTATGATGATAGCATTATCCAATACTAAGTATTACATAATATGTTTTGTAAATGAACTGCGGGCTCTGTGAATGTAAACAAAAACTCCCTCCTTTGAAACTCCAAAGTGCACCTTTAAAGTCAACGTATTTAAACTTACTTAACTTTAAAACATGTCTGACACTGCCCCTTCCGTTGTGTTGTGATTTCTTTGCAATTCCCAGAGCGGGGAAGAATGAACCAGAGCCGGAGCAGCCCGTGCCCAGAAAGGTGACCATCCGCAGCCTGCCCTCTGCGGACGACGTCGACCCAGACGTACTGGACAGCATGCACTCCCTGGGCTGCTTCAGAGACAAAAACAAACTACTGAAAGACCTGCTCTCAGATGAGTGAGTGAATGGTGGGGAGGATAAAGGGAGGGAAGAGAAAGATTGTGTGTGCGTGCGTGCGTGCGTGCGTGCGTGCGTGCGTGCGTGCGTGCGTGCGTGTGTGTGTGTTGTGGTGGAGGTGGTGAACCAGTTTGCGGGAAAATAACAAAATAAAGGCAGCCAGAGATTGGGTGAAAAGAATGGAGCTGTGTGAAGGTGCTATACTGCAGTAGAGGGAAAGGGGTGTGCGGCCTATAGATGGACAGCCTTGGTTTCCTTTCTTCCCCGGCTCTTATGAAACCCTGTGAGGCTGTCACTTTAGATGTCAAAAGCTATAGATCACTTAAACTGTTATCACACAGCGCTTACACCACTTGCCTCTGGATACATTCCCACCAAACGCATCCTGGCTGCTCGCACCACGAACAAGCTCCCGCCCGGGTCCCACAGTTTATGTTCTGCTACTAATGTTTGTACCTCTGCCACATGTGTGTGTGTGTGTGTTTGTGTTTATGCACCTCTGAAAATACATTTGTGCTGAGGATTACTTCATTCATTTTTTACATGGAGATGTTATGTAGTTTTTTTATTTCATATTTCGCTACTATTATATCTCCTATCCCTCTATTTTACATCGTCCCTGCCTCTTTAATTTAAAACTAAATAAGCATTTCTCTATCCCTTTTCCCCCTCCGCCCATCTCTTCCGTTTTGCTTCCTTTCTCCTGGGAACGAACCCATAATAGTGCTGGACTAAAGGAAAAAAAATCTGCAGTCTCTATCTCCCTTCCCCTGGTTGATTTTAGCTGAAGTTGCAGGTCCTTGTCTTTTTGCCTCCCACTGCTTTCCAATCTGTCTTTATTATGGAGGGCCAAATCCTGGGCCGTTTGATAGAGAGTGTTGGCCTAAAGGCTTTACATATTAAGCTGCATGATTTACAGAGGGGAAAAAAAGGAACAAAATCATAATGACTTGACACTTTTTTACAAACTTACCAGGATACTCCATGTATGGGGAAAGGAGGACAAAGCCTAAGAACTTCATGCAGAATAGTATATGATGACTTAGTAAACTGTAACACTAAACTCGTGTTTTTTAATGATGGACGCTGTTAAGTGTGTTTTTTTTACAATTAAAGGACATTATTCATTGTTACTAATTTTGTCAGTTTAATATATTGGTTTTGGGCTCTTGCAGACATATGCTGACATACTGTACATACTTATATGAATTCTGCATGTTAAGACATGTATGTATTTGAAATGATCCTCATCTGTTTAAAAACATTTTCTATTTCTATTCCAAATGTCTCAGCATAGTCTTTTTTCATTTTGTCTCCTTGTGTGTGTCTCTCTGCAGTGACAACCAAGAAAAGATGATCTATTTCCTGTTACTGGACCGTAAGGAAAGGTACCCCAGCCAGGAGGACCAGAACCTTCCCCCTCGCAACGAGATCGGTGAGCCCCAGACCAAAAACAAACAAGCACAGATTAAAGAATGTATAATAACAAAGAATGCAGGAGAAAATATAAATAAATCAGTAAATTAGTCACGCTATTGCACACAGTATATCTGAACGATGCTACCAGGAGACTAGCGTATTTCCTTTTAAATGGGTTTTTGTTTTTGGCGTTGAATAGATAGCTGTTTACCCACACAAAACCAGCCAATTTAGACAGGACTAAGGGCTGTGAGAAGGTAACTCATGAATGCTCCTGAATTCTGAACCGTTCTGAAGTGTTTTTTCTTTCTTCCCTCTGAAGAAAATTGGATCAGCTCCAGTAGAGGTGGTTTGGCTCTCCAGTATAGAAGCAGGTGTCAATAGGCCATAGATGCATACTTTTTTAAACTGTCAGCTCTGACGGCTTCGGTTCAGATATTCACTCATTAAAAAAAAATGATTTTCTTTTCTGACAGCACTGCAATAGGAAGAGGGGGCTTATCTGCACGTGTCCTTTTGTTGTGAGATACCGTCAATTTGACGAATAGACTGCCCTCTTGAGTGTATGTGATACAGTCGATACAGTGGCCATTAGTCCACGGTCTGGGTGGAAAAAGCATTACTTATTCACCGTTAGCTGGAATGTCAATGTGATCAGCTCCGAGCATCAGTCAAACACTCACACGATGCACGAAGAAGCCACTCGATATGTAGAAATCCACGCAATCTACGCAAAGGTACATCAAATTGATTCTAAAAATCCATCTCGTTTGTCTGGCTTTGTTAACGCGCAGATCCGCCAAAGAAGCGTGTGGACTCTCCCATGCTGAACCGTCACGGCAAGAGGAGACCAGAGAGAAAGTCCATGGAGGTGCTCAGTGTCACAGACGGAGGGTCACCTGTACCGGCCAGGAGGGCTATAGACATGACACAGCATGGACAAAGGTACGCGTGGAGGTGAAGAGAACAACTTTCAAAATATCTAATAGACTAGAGATAGACATAGCTGTGTTTGTAAGTGTGTCTGTGTGTGTTTGTGTATACGTGTAGAGCAGGGGTTCTCAAACTTTTGATAGCTGAGGGCCAATTTAGGAACCCAACATTGGACCGAGGGCCGCCGAAGGAAAAAAAATTATAAAACTGAAATAATTTCAATGGCCAGCGTCTTTGCGTCTTTACAGTTTACATGTATTGGTCTGCATCCAATACTGTGTAATTAACACATTTAAAGTAATAAATGAAGGGCTAGGTCTCATTTCAACATTGGGGAACACACATTAAAAGCGGGGGTCTGGGGGTTGTCCCCCAGAAAAATTTGAGGTTCGAACACTTCATTTTCTGCATTTTGGTTAATTTTTATGCAGTAATTTGTGTCTTCTGTATTTATTTATGGTGGAAATGTTAAGGAAAAGACAACTCGCTCCCATTGACACACATCTAATGGAATATAAATCAAGGCACTGAGGCATTCTGTATTGCATTCAAATATTTATTCTACTTTATTGTTCAAAACGTTCTACACATTGAAAACGTATCACCTTTTGGAGTGTTTTTTTGTAGGACTCACTACTCATGATGCAGCAGCAGTGTTAACTATTATGACACTATACTTTGGAAATAAACAGGGTGGGCTATCAGCAGTCAACTAGGCAGATAGTTCCATGGCTATCAGCAGCTAGCTAACGTTAGTTTGTTAGCTAAACTTTAGGCAAAAGAGTTAGAAACCAGATAATGTTAGCATCCATCCTTAGACACTTGACCTAATCTAATTCACCTTGAATGTGAGACAGTGCATCGTATTGGGCTTGACAAGCTCACTATCTAACAACTTACATTGGGACCACTACACTGCCTGCTGCACTGCGGGAGGCTGACCAGCCGTCTGCAACGAGAGGCAGAGGCCAGCCGAACTTCGCAAGTTTAATAAGTGGGGAATGAATACAAACAATTAGGAGGGATATTCAAGTGTTTCGACCCCTGTACTGTTTTTAATGTTACGGGGGACGCATCCCCTCCGTGCGCTTCAATAAAAAAAAAAAAAAAAAAAAATATGATAATTTTTATTTATTTATTTTTTTAATAATTCATAATTCAATGCGGGCCGCGGGCCGCCAGATATGCTTCCGCGGGCCGCCATTGGCCCGCGGGCCGCACTTTGAGAACCACTGGTGTAGAGGATCTTGCAGTGTAGTTTCAGCATGGTAACACAGTGCGAGTCTGGCTCCGGTGTCGGCAAAGGCTAGATTTGTGGACAAACATAAACAGCGACTGATGCTCTGCTGCTCGCTTTGTCTCCTGTCTCACTGTAGTAAATCAGTGTACAGTAAAAGCTTGGATATTCCTGACGCCAGTACTAAACGCAGAAAAGAAGAAAGGTATTCACTTTGCCACTCACTCACTCACACTTTCGCCTCCCACTTGCTCCGTGTCTCAGCCCCCCTCCCCCCTCCCTAAAGGACATCCGTGGCAGGAGAAAGATGCAGTGGTGCTTTTTTTTTTACTGTTGGAAGAATACTTGGTCTAAACGGTGAGGGCATAATGCTACATGTGGCGGCTTAACAAGTCTATTTCAATAAGCTCTGACTCATCTGAGTAATTGAAAGAAGCCGGGTCCCACAGAGTCAACAGTTTTGGATTAGAGGTTTCTTAAAGTTTGACACTTCTAATTAAGTGAATTTTGAAAACCGAACGACTGCGCATTTGCAATTCAGAGCATAACGTCTACAGCCCCCCCCCCCCTTTTTTCCGGTTTTAGCTCAATTATCTCTTCCTTTCATAATGTGAAACGCATTGATAATCAGTTCTCCCATACTGTGTCCCACTTTCTCTCCGGATGTAGAACATTTCTCTATTTTCTCTATTTTAGAAGCATTCAAATCAAGACAGCACCACTCCCTCCCCCCCCCACCCCCCCACCAAGGCAGAGCGGACTGATTTAAAATCTATTTCCTCATCTTATTCCAACAACCAATATATCATCACACCCCACATTTCTGCTCTGAGGCAGTGACATTTGTGACAGCAGGGGAAGATTGAATCTGAGGGGGCGATAACCTGATATGCCTAATAATAGGCAAATGGGCAGAGAGCCGGCAGAAGCTTTCAGAGTTTTACGACTTACATGTAGAGGCAGCGGGTGCATGTATTTTATGGATGAAACATACATACATACATACTCTGGAAAGAATTAAGAGACCACTCCAAATGGTCAGTGTCTCTCGTTTTACTATTTGAGTAGAATGAACATTTTGGTTTTATAATATAAACTGCTGACAACATTTCGACCAAATTCCAATTAATTTTTCGTCATTAAGAGCATTTTCAATAAGTAATGTAGAGATGAAGATATAAGAAAAATCTAGAGTGGTCTCTTAATTTTTTCCGGAGCTATATATGGTTGTTATAGTTGAACATTCACCCAAATGTGTATGTGAATGTAATAGATGCATACGTTACTCCTCAGCCATAGTGCTTTGCTAACAACAACATATCAAGGATTTATTTCCCATGTGATAACAGTAAGGGAAGCCACTTCAGAAGTTTAAAAATCCAACACAAACACTGCTTAATTCTTTCTGTTGTCTGGTGCCTCTGAATTTTCAGTTTCTTTCGCCTGTAATCCCTTCAGGCAAACCCCAGTCTCATCTCTTTTTTATATTTTGAAGGTTGCGTGAGTTTAGAACCTGTCTTCATCTGCCCTTGTCTATAACTCAACTCTTTCAGTTGCACCCAGAATCCCAAAATAGGCCAGTTTGCAGTGACTTTATCAAGCATTAATAATACTTTCTTAAAACTGAACGGAGTACTCATCTTAAAGGGCACTGAAATTATCATTTGTAACCCTTTTTTTTAAATAAAATCAGGACCTTTTAGGTTTACCCATAGGAATCTCTTATGTCCAATCTATTGGTGCCAGCATATGAAATAGTGCTGTGTGTGGATTCTGCACACTGTACATATCAGCAGCCGCAGTCATTAAAAAACTAAAAACAAAACAAAGAAAGATTTCCTTAATTGCTACTCTAAATCAGTGTGTTTGTTCTTACTTCTCCACCAAAATATCTCTCCTCTCTCTAGTGTGGTTCCTTGTGTGCAGCTGACCTTCAGTCCCAAACTATTTTGTTGTCTTTTTGCACTTTTTCTGCCTTTCATTGCGTCCTTGTGTGCACCCTGTTTGATCATGTACGTGCTTGTGTGTGGGCAGAGAGAGAGAGAGAGAGAGAGAGAGAGAGAGAGAGAGAGAGACCTGTGTCATAGTTGTTGTGTCCTTGGGCAAGACACTTCACCCACCTTGCCTCGTGTGAATGTCGATAGTTAGCCTGCTATCGGTGTATGAATGTGTGTGTGAATGGTAACGTGGGAAAGGAAAACAGGTCTCCCTTGCAAAAGAGTCTTCGGTCTCAATGGGATTTACCTGTATAAATAAAGGTTAAAAAAAAAAAAAAAAAAAAAAAAAAAAAAAAGAGATGATGGTGTTGGGGGAAGCACATACGTCCAAAGATTTGACTGACTCTCTCTCTCTCTGAAGCTAACCTTATCCTTCCCCCACGGCAAACTTTTGTCGACAGCGCAGAAGATTTCATAGAACTTCAGAAATTCAGATCAGAGGCTGTCAGGGGAAAGAGGGCTGACTTTGAAACATGTGTTTTGACGTGATACATTTCCACTAGCGTAAATGGTGGAAGAGAGAGTGGGGAAAACTTTTTTATTTTTTTAATCTAAAATTACACCACGAAAAGATGCCTGATCCTCAATCCCTAATGCAGCGTTTTGCCCCTTAACGTATCTCGTTTAAGCAGATACAATCCCATCAACTGCCCGGGCTACATTTTTTCCTACATGTGGTTGATTTGACTGCTTCTGTGAGGTATAATTGAATAGATCTGGGATAAATGCTGCAGAGAAATCCACAGGGAGACATTCTCACGTGAACTGCCCGTTTCATTCTTTATAAAACCCAAAGTCTCTTACGGAGACATTTAATGCCAAAACTCAAAGCACAAGAAATCCCACTGATTTAATTTAAAATGTTAAGCCAGGAGAAATGAAGGGAGGTTAATGATATGTAAATGAAATATGGAAAAGTGCTGCAGTGTGAAGAAGTGAATATCAATAGATTTCTTTTCCTTCTTTACAGATCTACTGTAGTTGCTTCATGCAGTTTGAGTGAGTTGGGCTAGTCAGAGCAGTCTGAATAAGTCAGGCTCCCGTGCTAATAGTTGACTTTAATTTATTTAAAAGGCTCAAATGGGCACAAATAAAAGCCCATTTAACACAGATCTCTACCGAACGAAAACTGCATGGGTCTTACGCTGCATTTAGAAATTTGAGGAGCTGGGCTGTGAATATTAATGCACTCAGGGTTTCCTCAGGGAGTTGTCAGGGTTCATTTATGGAAATTCATTCAAACAATGTGATGTATATGAATATCTCTACATAAAATGACCATGTCAATAGAGAGGAGGTTGAGTGAGAAAAATTTAACTTTTTCTACTTGCCTTAAATCACATTAGCAGAGCATCAACATTGTGTTAACTTTTGGCCTGATGCTGTTAATTTTTTCGCCGTTTTTTCGCCGTCTGACACCATCAATTTCATTTTGCTTCGCTTTCGTTTTGTTTCGGCCCACGTTGTCATCCCAGAAGCTCTTGTACTTGTTCCATCCCCCATGGCCCAACATTAGACCCCCACGGCTGCTTTGGATGGCTCTCTGACACAGCCGGTGGTCACACACAGGGAGGACATGGGCCCCGTTCCAAAATAGGCATGTGGTAAATGTTAACTTGAGAACTAATGCATAATAGAAAGACAAGAATGGGTAGCCACTCACACATAAGGTACACACATTACATATACGCCATTGCACAGTCATTTATGGGTGAAAGTACACACACACACACACACACACACACACACACACACTCTAAAAGTTACTTTACTTAAATTGCCAAAAATAAAATACCTCCAGTGGTGTCTACCGATGCAACTCGTTTAGGTTTTATTTGCCCCGGTGAGATATCCCTTTATGAGATGAGGTGAATGGAATTACATGTGGCCCTCACCATTGGTGGTAATGTAAAAGTTGCAATAACACAATGTAAAAAACAAATAGTCCTGCATTAAAAAGTATAGCCTACTTCAGTAAATGAACTTGCAGCAAAGTGTCCCTACAGTTTTGTTCACATATTATCATGACTTGTATCTGGTGGAGTTGGACCGTGTGTTAAGTGCTTTGGAATGTTTCTTCTATAAGCTTATCTCAGGTTTAGTATACACATATTAATCTGAAAAGTAACAAGCAACTACAAAATACATTTAGGGGACTAAGGAGTACAGTATTTCCCTCTTGAGATGTGGGGAATACAAGTAGAAAGCTTGTAGCTATATGAAAATAAATGCAATACAAATTATATTTTGAACAATCGTTAAGGGAGGATATAACAATTGATGTGAAAGTTAAATGTAAAATGTGAGTTAAAATGTGCATCGTACATTTCCTCTCAGAGGAGAAGGGTTCTCCCAGCACAGAGGGGTATCATTGAAGATGAAATATTTAAGAACGATTATCTCAAAATTAGTAGAGTACTTAATTAAACGTTCTTACTTTCATCCACTGCTGACGCTCACAGTATTGAGAATCAAACAGGACTGTGTCTCTCTGGAAACAGTATCCCAGTGACTCTTCATAATCTGTTTTAATTACAATTATTTTAGACTTGTAGTCCCTGTGTAGTTGCCTATTAATTACTGCTTTTAGGTTCATGTGACTTGTGTTTTTTAAATGCTGTGAACACAAATACAATTCCACTGACCTCAAATGTCTTTTGTTGTGGAGACCAAAATCTCTGCAGAAATGGATCTATCAAATCTTGGACGAATGAAACCAAAGCTTTCTACACGGCTAGATACTACTACCCAATACACTTTAAAGCAAGCTAGCGCACAATAAAAACACAGAGGGCTCAGCTGTGTTCAGCATCTCCTCGGCTACTGATTTAAAAACATGGCCTCGATGTTTCTATTTGATTGATGATAAATGATTGCTGATGTGTGTATATTGTTCCCTATGAATAAAACACTCGTCAACAAGAATTTATTGTATCTCTGAAAGCAAGGTTGAGCCTCTGACAGCCCATTACAGTACAGCATTTAACCATCTGTAACATTAGCTTTATAGACACGCCGGTCCAACACTAACAGATGCAGAGTGCTTGTAACAATATGGTCATAATGGCCCAAGGACGCTGTCTTTTGGCCATGTTTAGATGAAGTGCAATTGAGTATGTGTGCACAGGTGCTGCTGTAGTGAGCCACTGTAGGCATGCATGTCTCAGTGGACCGTAGGGCTTACATATAAATGATAGCAACTGTCTGGTCAGCTGCTGTCTGAAACAAGAACTCCTAGCCAACATGCTCTCAACGTCGACTACTCATGTGTGCATGAGTGTGTGTGAAACAGAAGGGCCAGGGAGAGAAATACAAAAATAGCATGGGAGTGGGTGTTTCTATATTGTCCTCTCTCTCTCTCTCTCTCTCTCTCTCTCTCTCTCTCTCTCTCTCTCTCGCTCTCTCTCTCTCTCATGGTAGCTGTTAGGGATGAAAGATTCCTGTTTTTAGTATCAGTTCTTTATTTATAAAGGTGGAGTCAGTAATTCTGGAGAACGCTTGTTGACAAAATCAATGAATATCTCCTCACGAGCCGCTACCAGAGGGGTATACTACAAAGCAAACTCAACAGAGCCCGGCTCTCTTTTTTTGATCTGGTTCAACATAACACATACCCTCGCTCAGAGCTAACCGGTATCACGAAGGCAGTTATCAACCTCTTATGTTGAACGAGGGTTTCAGCTTCAGGTTCTGTGCGCGTCCCCATGAGAGGGGGCATTTGACCGTCATTTGACTCTGCTTCCGCACAGACTGGACTAACTTTACACTAACGGACTGATTGTGAGCAGCTGAGTAAAACAAAAGTGTGTCGCCAACTTCATTCAAGAGGAAGAGTTTGTCAGTCTGAATTATTACAGCAGAAAACAGAGAGCCGAAAAAAACTCTTACTGCAAATAGGCTAAGGAGAGTGGAATGCTGCCAGCATTAAAATTATTTATTTATCTTGCCGATCGTTCTCGCAGTGCGTAACGTGACATAAAACAATGAAACGTTGAACTCGGATTTAAACACTATACCATTTAGCCTAATATATATATAGGCTACTTTGCTATATTTATAGCACTACGCCTATAGTCCCACACTTAAGAATGTAATTTAAGTCTGACACTGTCCCCAAATGAATAGCCTATGGAAAATCATTTAGTTTGGGGCCACATCATAATGAATACAATTTTGATTTAGACTATTAGCCTTTTATTTGAATCTTACAAATACCAATAGGCCTACATTAAAAAACCTGTAGTCTGGATTTTTCGGACAAATATGAATCTACTGTGAGAAGCTTAACCTGCGAGTCTGCAACGATGTCCGAACTGTGACAGCTGTCAGCTGTCACGTCCCAACTGTAATCGCTACTGATGAAAAGAAAGAAGCCTACAGTGAAATAATGTTGCAACCTGTGATTTTATAGAACGCTTTATTAAGAGCCAGTGTGTGTATATCGCCAGGTAAAATCATTTGAGAGGAGAGCATAGAGTGGCGCTGCATACAGTTTAGGTGTGGGCTATTTTACATTTTCAATAACTGTATGTGGCAAAAAGCCCCGGCGCGATGTTACAGTTCACTCTGTAAGCCTAATGTCACGGCTTCGTTTCATTCATTAACTTACTGATCAATAAGTTTAGATGTAACAGTTTCCTCAGTGAGAATGTAGCGCTCAGACAATATAGTCAGGTCCGCGGGATTTCTAAATGTGTAGTTTCCTTGAAGGGCAGCGCTCTAAGAGCCGAATTTAAGCTCAAACTCTGAAACAAAAACTGGTCTGAGCAGGTTAGCCGTGCAGCCTCTGTTACCACGGTGATCTAGCCAGGTAAAAAGAGAGCCACCTTTCGTGATACTGAAAACTCTGGCTTTAGACCGCTTTAGACTCAACAGACCTCGCTCAGCCCTTAATCTCGCTTCGTAGTATACCCCTCTGGCCGCACTGTGTGGGTGTGTGTGTGTGTGTGTGAAAGAAAAAAGCCAGTATTAATACACTGCCATAGGCTCTGTTAACCGGTATGTAAACATAGGGGCAACGTAGCAACATGCAGCCTAGGCTGTGTATTAATACTGGATCTTTTTAGCACACACAGAGTACGGTGAGGTTGTGAGGAGATATTCACTGATTTTTACATAAAGTGATTTTGACAACAAGCATTCTCCAGAATCGTTGACTCCGCCATTTAAGTGGTTGTAAGTTAAAACGAGGATCGATGACTGGACCCAAATAAGTGCTATTACCTCTTGAATATTGATACATACAGATCTTCACCCAGACTTGTTCTTATGATGGCAACAGTATAATTTTTATGGCTGCCAGCTGTAACCATGTACAACAGTTTTGTGTCCATACATGGAGGACTCTGTGGTCCCATGGGATCGCTCCAGCATCAGGAATGCACATCATCAGTCTCCATTACTCAATCCATCCCTCTAATTCTTCATTCTTCCATCCGTCCTCCATCATTCCTAAACTCACTCATTCTCCCCTCACATTTAGCCGTGTGGTCCTCTTCTACAACCAGGCAAGTAAAAGCAAAACACTAGTGATAGTGTTTTGTATCTTCATCTTTTCAAAGAGTGACAGAATATCTGTCATCAGTGCTGAAATATAGGGAAATAAAGGGATGGGAAAAGGAGGTGGTGGGGGTCGGGAGTACTACTAGATTGAATGACAAAAGGAAACAGTGTTGTGACAGTGAGCAGCTGTTGTTCCCCAGTGTTGACAGGCCGTGTGTGTGTGTGTGTGTGTGTGCGTGTGTGTGTGTGTGTGTGTGTGTGTGTGTGTGTGTGTGTGTGTGTGTGTGTGTGTGTGTGTGTGTGTGTGTGTGTGTGTGTGTGTGTGTGTGTGTGTGTGTGTGTGTGTGTGTGTTTGTGTGTGCTTGATGGAGACAGATTGTCCTGTGATTGTTAATTTCGGAGCAGGGCTCTGTTCATAGGGGTTATTGACAGCATCTGTACGGGAAAAGAAAAACATGACAAATGGCACTCAACCAAAGTGTCCTACTCTCCCCCTCTCCCCCCAACAAGTTTGCTTTATTAGCAGACTACATTTGGGGTGGAAAGCTAATTTGAATGCTAATCCGTGGCGAGCCGCCTATGGATTTTTCAAGAGAATTAGCAGTCCAATCAACACATTTGAAAACAAAGTTTGAGCTTAAGTGGTTTGAGACTAATTGCTGGGTGTCAATGCTAGTGATGTCCTGACGCGCTGTTACTGTGGTGCAAATGCTTTTACCCTCTTTATTTAAGTAGTAGATGTTGTGTTCTCCTGTGTTGACTACAATAACAGCACATGGCATAGTGTTTTTTTCACTGTGCAACATGCAACCTCTTGGCTCTCACCTGTGTTTACTGAAACATGTAAGAGGTACACATGTTGATCCCTACAAATGATCTCTTCCCCCTGTGTGTGTGTGTGTGTGTGTGTGTGTGTGTGTGTGTGTGTGTGTGTGTGTGTGTGTGTGTGTGTGTGTGTGTGTGTGTGTGTGTGTGTGTGTGTGTGTGTGTGTCTGTGTCTGTGTCTGTGTCTGTGTCTGTGTCTGTGTCTGTGTCTGTGTCTGTGTGTGTGTGTGTGTCTGTGTGTGTCTGTGCCACAGGTCGCGGTCTATTAGTGGAGCCTCCTCCGGCCTCTCCACCAGCCCTCTCAGCAGCCCACGGGTAAGTCATGACCCCCTGTGCTCCTTCAGACACACGCAACACATGCAACACACACCTCTTGACACAGTTCCCAGGCATCTAGCTGTTCGCCTTCAGGGATAACGACCACCCAACTAGTTGCCGATCCCATCTTATTGCTGTCATCTTACTTGCTGTTTATTTCGGCGAGAGAAACGTGTTAGAGACAGTTACTACAGCTACATTCCGGGGAGGCTTCTGTCTGACCTTTAACAAAGCACTCGCAATATGAAAGCAATATCACCTGGGGCCTCATTTATAACGGTGTGCGTAGAAACCATCCTAAAACATTGCGTCCGCAGAAAGCCAAAAATGTGCTGCGCAAAAAAAAATTCAGATTTATAAAACTGTGCGGCGCACAGTTGCACGCAATCTTCCCTTTATAAATACCCACCTGCGGTGAATTGTGCGCAGACGATCTCCACCCCGTGTCCTCCCACTTCACCTCCCAGTTTCATCCCACAATCTACCATACATGGCGAATGCTAAATAGCTCCTGAATATGATGACGCACTTAATAAGCACGGAATTTTGACTGACATGAGGAAAAAAGGGAGGCAACGCGGCCGCAAAGAAAGCGACTGTGAAGGAAGAAAGCCTGTGACGTCGTGCATGTGCTGCAGAAACTGGCACACACACATAGGTTACACACCCGCGCGCTTATCACATATCATGATTGGCACAGTCGTTGTAGTCTTTGTAAAGCAGTTTCGCCCAACTTTGTACTGTATAAAATATCACGTATTAGCGTAGGCCTACCTGTAGTCCTATATGTAGGCCTATATAAAATATGGTGTGACAAGTGAAATAATGCATAGTCAATTCGAGAGAATTGTTTATCTCCCGTGAGATCCACACATTTCCAACAACGTCAGATTATAGTTATATCTTCCAGGGTGAATTGTTATGGGAAAGAGATGTGTGTAATGATTTGCTAAATTCATAACATGATTTTATCTAACGAAATATACAGTTTTAATTAATATCTGTTGGGCTTAACTTTGTACAAAACTACTTTTTACACACCTCTTAAAATTTGCTCTCCCGCTGGCCACTCCTCCCGACGTATAGGATATTATTATAAAGTAGCGCTATAAGATTCAACTTATAAAATATAACCAAAGCATGTAGACCTAGGCTACTTGATCAGTAATTCAACCTACATCACAACTGCATGCCATAGACTACAGTAGCCATATATTCACAACTATAGGTAAGCTTATATATTTTATTGACTAAATATATTGGATGCCAAGCATCATTTGTCTGTGTTTTTCTGATGACAGAGCATTATTTCGTGGTGTTGCCATTGAGTGTCGCTGATTCCCCGAGTCAGGAAAACCTTGCGGTAGCTCTACGCATGGTCGAAGGTTGGCGTAGGAATACGCACACTTCTCCGCAAATAATGTCTTTATAAATACTAACGTTTGCCACCGCACATTTTCCCGCAAATTTCTTCCCGTCTACGCAAGGTTTTTGTGCGCCGCAAGCTTTATAAATGAGGCCCCTGATCCCTCTGCAACATGCAATATTGTTCTACTGCTTTCCTTTGCTATTACTGTTGGATAATGTATGATTTTAACCCCTTAGATTTTGATCCACAGTGTTGAGGAAGCAGAGATCCATAAGCTCTTCATATCCGCTGTTCGATCAGACTTTCAATGAGTCATCACTAGGGGTGGGAAAAATAATCGATTCTCCGATGCATCGCGATTCTCTCTCGAATGATTCCGAATCGATTCAGATAAGTTAATAATCGGAATTAAAGATAAAATTAAAATTAAAAAAATACATTTTGAAATTCGATTCGTAAATACTAGAACTTCCTGAGCCACTGCTTCACACACCACACACGTGCGAGTTGTTAACAAAAGTGGCGACAAAAGGGTTGAGAGCAGCAAACCCATATGACCTGCACCGGCTTTATTTCAGTTTACGTTTTTGTATGAGAGCTGAATTCCAAGCCATACTTTTTGCACAATGTGTTCAAATGACATAGAAAATAATAGAATAGAAATCCTATAGAAACATGATTCACAAGATTATAAATAAAATACTGAATCAGTTTAGTTTTTACATATACCGGTACTTCCATATTGTGTTGAAATGCAAGCTGCATTGATTATTGCACTGTTCATAGAAAGTCATATTTGTGACAAGAAATGCTTTTTCTCTAATACAATATTAGAGAAGGTAACTGATTTGTTGAATTGTTGATTGTCTTTAATGATCATCACAAAAGTAGGAAGTGATTAGCAAACTCTGAGTAGCAAACTCAGATGTGTATATACATATATTTTTGAAAATCACACATGGGTATGTACATTAAAAAAAATTGCATCGAGATGCATTGAGAATCGATTTTGAATCTAATCGTTGACCTCTGAATCGGAATCGAATTGTGAGTTGCCAAGAGATTCTTTTTGAGCACACACACCTACTACGTACATAGCGGATGGTGAGGAGATATTCACTGATTTTGACCAAAAGTGATTTGGACAACAGGCATTCTATAGAATCGCCAACTGCACCTTCAACTCCAAGTAAAAAAACATTTTGATGAACTTACAAACGGGGACGTGACAGCACAGCAAACTTTCTCCTCCCCCTAAAGCCTCTTCTCTCTCTCCGTCCTTTCTGCTTATTATCCCTCTCTCTGTTTTTCCGTGTGGCCTGAGCTCTGTGGAAAATCCAGCTCAGGGAATGCTTGAGAAAATCCCCCCTTTTTCTTGCTCGGAGCCGGGGAGCTCGTGTGGTAAACTTTTCCAGCTGACTAGCGCCTGAGAAAGGCTCCAGATTAGCCAGGGACGCTAAGACGAGCTCCTTCGCCCACCACACAGGTTCCGTCAGACTGATCTGAAAGGGAAATTGATTTCTCAGACCAGACCAAAGCTCTGGATTGTTCTCTCTCGGCAGGAGAGCTCCGTGTGTGGGGTGGAGATTTTCCTAGATTTGTGTCAGGAAAATAAAAGGGGAAGGCATCTCGAGGAAATAGTTTATTAGCTCACCACTGTGGCTGCAATTTCACCATCACCAAATGAAACACATCAATATGCCAATCTGGAAACAGAATTTTTATTTACTTTTTTTTTACAACAGAGGAACGCATGATGGTGTTCCTCCTGTTATTGAGACAACCCAAATTGTCCTCGCAGCTGGCCTCATTTCTCTCACGTCCGTCTACGTCTGCTTGCTTTTA